>NC_067119.1:14262111-14568559 GCF_021347895.1 Acanthochromis polyacanthus | reverse complement strand
GTGTCCCCTGCCTTCGCCCAAGTCAGCTGGGATAGGCTCCAGCACCCCCCACCCCCACCCCCACCCCCACCCCCGACCCTAGTGAGGATAAAGCGGTGTATAGAGAATGGATGGATAGTTAATTTATGCTCTTTATCTGGCAACATGGTTAGCACCAGGCATGGTCACATTGGAATAATATGTGAACACTCATACAGAATATGGGATGTGTTTGCTATTCTGCTTTCAGCTTGTCAAGGGCCTTTTGTCACAAAATGACAAATATTCATCACATTTCAGAAAACCCACAATCATCCTCATCAAAAAAGTGTCTGCAAAATAATACATAGTATTATGTATTATAATAATACAAGAGAATAAAGTTACTTTCATGAAGTTACCTGAACTTTAGTTTAATTTTAAATCAAGTAACACAGGAATTTCAGTTTTAATTACACATTATACACAACATTAAGCTCATGCAGTAACCAACATTATTATAACAACCCTACCCATCAAGGTTTATCTGATTAAGTAAATTCTAATTTTTTCTTTAGTTTGCAACCATGCATTCATTTAAGTGGTGGGGATATGTATGGCTAATAAAATAAGACTAAGAATTCTAAATTTTCCTTTTTTTAAAAAATCAAAGAATATGTAAAGTCTTAGTATATGAAATATTTAAACATTCAGGCTGCATATGTAGATGAACCTGTAACTGCAATGGAGAAATTCCATAAAATATACAAATCAAGCTGATAACCATAAACATAACAAAGAAGAGATATACCATCAATATATGGATAATACATGTACATATATGAACACAATATATGAATGCAGCCAATACATGAATATAATATAATATATGAATAGAGTCATCATCTTAAGTCTCCAGAATCCGTGCATTTTGAAAGGCTTTTATTCTACAGATGTAAAATAATGAGGTCAGGTTTGTTTTTGGTGTAAATATCCTCTCCGTGACGGCAGGGGGCAAAGCTGAGTGTTAACGCAGGAAATGTAACACGAGAGTCCCATAAAAAGAAGAAGAGTTCATTCAGCCATTACATTCACTTACAGGCAGGTCGGAGCCGCTAGTGGTGGAGGACAGGTCATTAGCAACCCGAGAAAATGCTATCCGTAAGAGTTGCAGCAGCTTTGGCCAGAAGCCTGCCCAGGAGGGCTGGATTTGTAAGTATTTTACTTAAACTATCTCCATCTAATGAGGACATCGCAGTAGGATTCTTTAATAGGTCTATGAACCTTGCGGGCGTGAAGGGTAACGTTAACGCCACAGGCCGCTAGCTAACTAGTCATTACGAACGCGGATTTAAACGCAACTAATCTGTTCTGATTCATAATTCGTGTCAGTTGTATCGAAATAGTTAAAATGCACTTGCTTGGCGAAGTTGCCCTTGTGAAATGACAGCCGTCGTCCTGCAGCGCTAAAGTTAGCACGCAAGCTAATGCTAGCGCCGAGCTAAAGGCTCATTCAGCCACGCTTTGAAGGTCAGAAAGCCTGACAGCGCATGTCGTCCCAGCTGCACAGCGGTGCAACGGCTTAGATTATAAAGTGCGCACTTTTATTTGTCGCAGCAGTATCTACAGTGAAACATTTGATTTGGAGTCAATGTTTAATTCAGTCCTGTCATTGAATTCAGGTGTCCAAGACTTTACCGGCCGCCTGCGTTGGGGTCAACCACCTCCACACACACAGACCATGGCTGCAGAAGACGGGTAAGGAAGCTAAAAACAACATGACAGAAGCCTTATCCTTCACACTGTAGATCAGCTCATTAAGGCTATTGATCAAGGTCACTGATTATATTGTGTTTCCAGAGTTTGCCTTTTATTTAAAATGCAAAACTGACAATTGCACATCTTGATCCGAAGTCACTGCAAGTTGCAGCTCCTTAAGTGTCCATGCATATAATTGCAAAGTCTAAATAAAAGTTTTCTTTGAACAGACAAAAAATATGACCTTTTGCATATACCCAACATTGCAATATTACAATGTCTATCTTTAGTTTGGTAAGAGTGTCACATTTGTGTTAGCTTTAACAATGCTTATCCTAAGTAGGTGGTGAATAATTTGCTCTAATGTGACTCCTATGACCTTTAGTATTCTTAAAATGTTTAGCAGCAGCAGCTTAGCCCAGGTAGAATCACTGAGGATGCTTGCAGTGTCATGTGTTCTATTTAAATATCACAATGTTTACATGGGGATCTTTTTTTCCTTAGTTTGACACTTTTTAGTTCATGAATTGGAGAATTTTCCTGTATCATTTGTAAATGAACATGAATGAATGAGGTGCTTGCACTGTGGTTAAACCAGCTTTTGTAACGTGCATTCCTTTTCTTTCATAGGCACAGCCGAGGTGTCCTCTATCCTGGAGGAGAAGATCATGGGAGCTGACACCTCTGCAGACCTGGAGGAGACTGGACGTGTGCTGTCCATTGGTGACGGTATTGCCAGAGTATATGGCTTGAGGAATGTCCAGGCAGAAGAGATGGTGGAATTTTCCTCTGGTCTCAAAGTATGTCCAAACGGATGCTATTGAACATAGAAGTTTGCTGTCCAGTCTTAGTTATGAAGACACTGATGTAAAACTGCACTGAATACAAATGTATTCTAATTATGTAAATGTTTCACATGTATAGTGCATTCAGGATTAGGTTATGTCATCTTAAATCCACTCCAAACTGTTGAACTTCCAACACATTCAGCTTCATATTTTTTTATACCTGCTTGTGCCAAAACAACCAGAATATTACAATCATTCGGCTAACAAGGTGTCATTTTGTCCTCCAGGGCATGTCTCTGAACTTGGAGCCCGACAACGTTGGTGTTGTGGTGTTCGGTAACGACAAGCTGATCAAGGAGGGTGACATCGTGAAGAGGACCGGGGCTATTGTGGATGTCCCTGTGGGTGAGGAGCTGCTCGGCCGTGTGGTGGACGCTCTGGGAAATGCCATCGATGGAAAGGTTATTTGAAACATTGTGATTTTAGTTGTATTATTTCAATCTAGGCAAAACTTGACTGTTTTGAGAGTTTTTCATTTTTCAGCAAATTGGTCAGCTTTGGAATTTTTTGAGTAGTTGAGTGTCTGTTAATCAGCATACAAGTACTGGTTTAAATTTGATCTAGTACCATCACAAAGAACATATGCCCTGCATCCACTCAGTAAGCATCTACTTCTATTATAGAATAGAGAACCTAAAAATTTACCTAATCTTACACATGCTATCTGATGTCTAGTTATCTGAATAGTTATAAAATAAAGCTTCAGCTGTTGATTTCTAAACTTATTTTATTTTTTATCATTATTCATCAGAATAGCATATTATATGAACCCCTTTTAACACATTTGCATCTAAATATTGTACTTCTTTCTTAGGGCCCCCTGGGCTCCAAGATCCGTAGGCGTGTGGGTCTGAAGGCCCCTGGTATCATCCCCCGTATCTCTGTGAGGGAGCCCATGCAGACTGGAATCAAGGCTGTGGACAGTCTGGTGCCCATTGGCAGAGGCCAGCGTGAGCTGATCATTGGTGACAGGCAGACTGGGTAATTATTGTTCCACAATAGAGAAATAGGGGTGTTCTGGTGGTTTGTGCTTCATTAAATTGAGGGGAATGTTGGATTCAGGGCACATTGTCGCGGTCCTTAATGTTCTAACATTTCTCTGCAGCAAAACTGCCATTGCCATTGACACAATCATCAACCAGAAGCGCTTCAACGATGGAACTGATGAGAAGAAGAAGCTCTACTGCATCTATGTCGCCATCGGTCAGAAGAGATCCACCGTGGCTCAGCTGGTGAAGAGGCTGACTGACGCTGATGCCATGAAGTACACCATCGTGGTCTCTGCCACTGCCTCTGATGCTGCTCCCCTGCAGTACCTGGCCCCCTACTCTGGCTGCTCCATGGGAGAGTACTTCAGAGACAACGGCAAGCACGCCCTGATCATCTATGATGATCTGTCCAAGCAGGTGAGGGATTTAGATGACCATTAAAACCAAAAACTGCCTCAAAATGTTGAAAAATCAATGCCATGCACTGATCTTGGTAAACAAATTGTAACAGTATTTTTAAATGGCACCTGATAAGCTTTTTATTTTCTCTCCCGTCAGGCTGTTGCCTACCGTCAGATGTCTCTGCTGCTGCGTCGTCCTCCTGGTCGTGAGGCCTACCCTGGTGATGTGTTCTACCTGCACTCCCGTCTGCTGGAGAGAGCTGCCAAGATGAACGACAACTTCGGTGGCGGTTCTCTCACTGCCCTCCCCGTCATTGAGACTCAGGCCGGTGACGTGTCTGCCTACATCCCCACCAACGTCATCTCCATCACTGACGGACAGGTTTGACTTCAGCCATTTGAAGTAATCAGCATCATCTTTACACAGCATTCTGTGTTACATTGACGACCTCCATCTGTCTGCTGCAGATCTTCTTGGAGACCGAGCTGTTCTACAAGGGTATCCGCCCAGCCATCAACGTGGGTCTGTCTGTGTCCAGAGTAGGTTCTGCTGCCCAGACCAAGGCCATGAAGCAGGTAACATCTGGCTTGGAGACGTGTTTTTAATTCAATAGGAGGCTACGTTTTTAGATGCATCTAACCTTTTCTTTTATCTACCTCATAGGTGGCCGGTACCATGAAGCTGGAGCTGGCTCAGTACCGTGAGGTGGCTGCTTTCGCCCAGTTTGGTTCTGACCTGGACGCTGCCACTCAGCAGCTCCTGAACAGAGGTGTCAGGCTCACTGAACTGCTGAAGCAGGGACAGTACTGTGAGTGTCAATTTCATTTCCAGTTTTTCTGTAGAAGGACCATAGAAACGCAAAGATGGTATTCTATGTCCTAAACTACCTGTCACTCCTCGTGCAGCTCCTATGGCCATTGAGGAGCAGGTAGCAGTCATCTACGCAGGTGTCAGAGGTCACTTGGACAAGATGGAGCCCAGCAAGATCACAAAGTTCGAGAACGCTTTCCTGCAACACGTCCTCAGCCAGCAGCAGGACCTGCTTGCTGCAATCAAGTAAGGGGAAAAAAAAAAAACAATGTCTGAATAAGTAATCATGGGTATTTACAGTTTTAAAAGGCTCAGTTTAATTTGACCTGTTTTCTGTTTCAGGGCTGACGGCATGATCTCAGAGGCATCAGATGCTAAACTGAAGCAGATTGTACTGAACTTCCTGTCCAGTTTCGAGTAAATGGATAGCACTTCTCATGATCTTCAGTGAGCTACCTGTCTGTGTCCCCGATACGCTTATATATGTGAACACACTGAAGGCCAAAACCTCCATGTACAGATTTCTCCAAATAAAATTTTACAGCCCTACTGTGTTGTAAAACTCTTCTGATTGTGCACATCTGTAAGTTTATTGTTCAGGTTGGTTCACCAGTGGCAGAAGAGTTAAAACCGAAAGCAAGAACAAAAACAATACTTCTTTGAACACATCACGTGTGTTTTTGAGTTCCTGTCTAACGTATAAAGATGTGACATCGCGCATACCACATTCATGAATTCTACCGTTTACTGTAATTAGTTGTTCATAGGAGCATTATATTAAACAGGGCAGACGAAAAAGTTTAGGACGACTTGGCAGTTCTGTTTTGCTCTTCACCGGTTCAGTGTGCAAAAGTCAAGTGTGAGCCCAGTTTCTCAGCTGTGGTTGGAATGATGGATTTAATGTTTGATACTACAGTAATAAATTAAGTGACACTGTCACAAACCAAAACCATTTTGTCCTGTCTTATGTCTGAGACCACAAAATATTATTATCCTTAAAAGTATCTAAATTCTATAATTCAAAGCATGTCTATGCACTTTATACATTTGAATAGATGAGTTATTTTTGTAAAAGATAATGCAACATTTTTCAGGTTGCAATTATTTACTTATCAATGACATACTTTAGTTATTAATAATTTTGTATTTGAAATGGAGGTAAAACAAAAGAGTGAATAGAAGCTCATCAAAATTTCCTAAATGTAAAACGGCAATTGCTTTTTTATTTCTTAAACTTTGACTTAATTATGTATTTATATACACTACCAGCCAAAGTTTGGACACAACTTCTCATTAAATACCATTTATTTGTATTTTCTACATTAAAGATTAACACTTTTTTGTTCACAACAATGTGTGTTCTTTTATAGTTCTGATGTCTTCAGTATTAATCTATGTACAAAATAAAAGCATTGAATGAGAAGGTTCGTATATTTTATACAAACGAAGCAAACCTTCACATTTAACAAACTGGGAAAAATAATTTTATTTTTACTTAAACACTGAAACTGATCTGATTTTTAAAAAAATGACCAAAGAAAAGAATTATTTTTTCACAACTGTTTCAGTGCTATTTCTCAACATGTAACTTTTAAACTGTAACTGATTGCCTGTTCTGTGCCGTTAGTGTATCATTCATGTCCAGTAGGTGGCCACAGATGCCTTAAATTAGACCGAGATAATAAATCTAGCTGAAGGTTCAACAGTAGCTCTGAGGTACTGACCCATTAACCTACAAAAGCTTGTTTTGACCTTTGGGCCCAGTTACAAGAAGAGCCAACAGCAGTAAGGTGTGTGCTGCTTTGACAACGTTTTCAATTTTGTCGATTTAAATGCACAAATGTTTTTCCATCACAGCATAGGAGGAGACTTAACTAAGCCCTTCTCTCCTGTTTTACTAAAGGTTTCCCTACTTTTATTTTCTCTTATTTGCAAAGTCACTGTAATAATTGAAACTGCCGAAATTATAAGACTGTCAAAATTGACGATTATTTCCACATTTACAGAGACAAATACAGTATAAATAAATAAAATAGTTTACATTTTGTTACATTAAAGAGTGATCTGATAATAAAAATGTACCAAACAATGATTATTGTATAAGAAATTTGAAGTTGTGTTAAAATAATAAACAATGGCTGCTAATGTGAACAGGAACATTTTCATTGCCTCCAGGCACCACCACGTACCACCAGTTATTATTGTCTCATCCAGGAGGGACGACGTGCACCATCCTTATCTGCCATATCACTGCCAAGTCCACTCTGCTTCACCTCCCCCTCATTTCTTATCTCCGATAGCCTATATTTTCTCTCCCTTTCTCTCGTGGTCTGTTATTTTGTTCCCCTTCCCTCTTTGTTTGTCTCCTCTCAAACAGGAACAAGACGAGACGGGTAAAGTTGTTGCAGTGGAGCACATTGTTCTCCCTGGATTTCTTCATCTGAGGTTTTAGTGTCTCATAGGTGGAGTTCCAAACCACTAAGGGTCTAATTTGCATAGAGTATTTCCCCATTTTCTGTTTGTTTGGTTAATAATGGGTTTTGTTCCTTTTGTATTTAGGTTCTCTTCACAGAAACCACACAGATCCCAGCATGAGGTTATTTGAGAAGCTGCAATATTATTAAAAATAAATGTATCAAACAAGATAATTATTTCTGTGACTATTTGTTGCAAGTTGTCATTACACACTGCGTTCTGAGTCTCTTGTTTCTCCAGCAGCATCAGCGCCTGGCAAGATAAAGTGAGGCATGTGACTGAGAGTGAATGGAGCTGCTTTCAATAAGGACTATTGTAGAGGTCAGCGTGACAACAAGAGAGAGCTCTGTGGAGCTACGGACAACATGATCGGTGAGAAGTGATGCCTTGACAAGACGAGCATTTTTTTAATGGCCAAATACACTTGAAATCGCCAATAATTTAGTGATTATTCTTTGTATTATATAGCAAAAAATAGTCTTTCTCTTGGGTTGTTGTTTTCATATGTGCTGCAATCTATCCAGAACATTTCAGCATTTAAAAACAACTACACCCTACACAGTATCACATGCATACTTCTGGTTTATTTACAGGGAAGCACCTATTCATGTGACTCTGAGATAAAAACTGTGACCTACATGTGAACAAAAAAGTGCTTCGGGATCAAATTTGTTCAGCCGGGTAGTCAATTCAATTCAATTCAATTCAATTTTATTTATATAGCATCAATTACAGTCAAATCGTCTCAAGACGCTTTACAGAACCCATATGCCTGATCCCCAGAGCAAGCCCAAAGGCGACAGTGGCAAGGAAAACACCCTTTTAACAGGGAAAAAACCTCGAGCAGAACCCGGCTCTATATAGTCAATAGAGAAACAATGGTAAGTTTCTCCAAAGGAATTTTAAAAAAGTATCAAATCAACACATTCCTAAAAATTCCCAGCTGAGGCATGAGGGACATAATTGTGAATACTGAGCGTGACAAATGAGAAGGAACTGAAAGTGGGAGTTTTACTGAGGACAGCAGACTGAAACTAAAGGATGTACGTAAAACAAAGCTCACAGATACTCAGGCAGCAGTCTGGAGCCTTTCTGTGATTCATAGACCCGATATAAAGTATGGCACAAGTGAGCACACCACTATGAAATCCATCCATGCATTATCTATACACCGCTCAATCCTCTTTAGGGTCATGGGTCGGCTGGAGTCTATCCCAGCTGACTTAGTTTGAAGGCAGGAGACACCCTGGACAGGTCGCCACTTTATCACAGGGTTCCATATACAGACAAATAAGCACACTCACATTCATTCCTACAGACAACTTAGTCATCAGTTAACCTCAGCATGTTTTTGACTGTGGGAGGAAGCTGAAGAACCCAGAGAAAACCTACAAATACACAGAGAGAACATGCAGAACCGGGGATCTTTTAGCTACAAAGTGAAAATGCTAACCACCAAGCCACTGGGGAACCTTCCCTGTGAAATCAGATTACTTAAATGTGAGCTTGTCTTTACAGAAAATGCATTATTTGTAAGCGCAACAGTGGATATTTGCTCATATATAAAAATTAAACCTATCAGTTTGCGATCATTGTATTGAAATTAAAAAGTCCCACAGTAGGAATGCAACAACAACAAAAAATTTAATACAGTTTTCATTGCTTTTTTATGACAGGCTCAATCCTCATTTGCATGGAGCAGTTAAGTGTTGAAATTTATGGAGGGATGTTCTGCCATTCATCAAGGAATATTTTTTTCAACTGCTCTTTGCTTTAAGGGTTGTGGTGCTCTACTTTACTCTTTAAGATACTCCTAAGATGTTCTACTGGACTCAAGCCAAGCAACGTACTTGGTCAGAACATACACACGTGGACAAAATTGTTGGTACCCCTCAGTTAAAGAAGGAAAAACCCACAATTCTCACTGAAATCACTTGAAACTCACAAAAGTAACAATAAATAAAAATTTATTGAAAATTAAATAATCAAAATCAGCCATCACTTTTGAATTGTTGATTAACATCATTATTTAAAAAACAAACTAATGAAATAGGGCTGGACAAAAATGATGGTACCCATAACTTAATATTTTGTTGCACAACCTTTTGAGGCAATCACTGCAATTAAACGATTTCTGTATTTGTCAATGAGCGTTCTGCAGCTGTCAACAGGTATTTTGGCCCACTCCTCATGAGCAAACAGCTCCAGTTGTCTCAGGTTTGATGGGTGTCTTCTCCAAATGGCATGTTTCAGCTCCTTCCACATATGTTCAATGGGATTCAGATCTGGGCTCATAGAAGGCCACTTTAGAATAGTCCAACGCTTTTCTCTCAGCCATTCTTGGGTGTTTTTGGCTGTGTGTTTTGGATCGTTGTCCTGTTGGAAGACCCATGACCTGCGACTGAGACCAAGCTTTCTGACACTAGGCAGCACATTTCTCTCCAGAATGCCTTGATAGTCTTCAGATTTCATCGTACCTTGCACACTTTCAAGACACCCTGTGCCAGATGCAGCAAAGCAGCCCCAAAACATTACTGAGCCTCCTCCATGTTTCACCGTAGGGACAGTGTTCTTTTCTTCGTATGCTTGGTTTTTGAGTCTATGAACATAGAGTTGATGTGCCTTACCAAAAAGCTCCAGTTTGGTCTCATCTGTCCAAAGGACATTCTCCCAGAAGCTTTGTGGCTTGTCAACATGCATTTTTGCAAATTCCAGTCTCGCTTTTTTATGAGTTTTTTCAGCAGTGGTGTCCTCCTTGGTCGTCTCGCATGAAGTCCACTTTGGCTCAAACAACGACGAATGGTGCGATCTGACACTGATGTACCTTGGCCTTGGAGTTCACCTTTAATTTCTTTGGAGGTTGCTCTGGGCTCTTTGGATACAATTCCAACGATCCGTCTCTTCAATTTGTCATCAATTTTCCTCTTGCGGCCACGTCCAGGGAGGTTGGCTACTGTCCCGTGGGTCTTGAACTTCTGAATAATATGAGCCACTGTTGTCACAGGAACTTCAAGCTGTTTAGAGATGGTCTTATAGCCTTTACCTTTAAGATGTTTGTCTATAATTTTTTTTTCCGAATGTCCTGGGACAATTCTCTCCTTCGCTTTCTGTTGTCCATGTTCAGTGTGGTACACACCTTTTCACCAAACAGCAGGGTGACTACTTGTCTCCCTTTAAATAGGCAGACTGACTGATTATGAGTTTGGAAACACCTGTGATGTCAATTAAATGACACACCTGAGTTAATCATGTCACTCTGGTCAAATAGTTTTCAATCTTTTATAGAGGTACCATCATTTTTGTCCAGGCCTGTTTCATTAGTTTGTTTTTTTAAATAATTATGTTAATCAACAATTCTAAAGTAATGGCTGTTTTTGATTATTTAATTTTCAATAAATTTTTATTTATTGTTACTTTTGTGAGTTTCAAGTGATTTCAGTGAGAATTGTGGGTTTTTCCTTCTTTAACTGAGGGGTACCAACAATTTTGTCCACGTGTGTAGTTTTGACTTTTTTCTGCTTCAGAAACTCTTGTGGGATTTTGTCAGTTTGGATTGTTATTATCCTGGAATGCTGTTCTTCTACTGAGCTGCTGCAGACTGGGAGTCACCTCACCAGCCAGTGTTTGGTATGTCTACTGGCAATCTATGAATGTGATCTCCCAAACACTTTGCACAGTCATGCAGTCCCAAATCATCGCACTCTCCCTGCTGTGTGTCACTGTCAGGACGATGCGTTCACCGTAGCCCTAATTTTCTTGACCTAATCTGACCAAAGAATGTGCTCTCAATATGTCAGGTGCCTTTTCATTTTCTTCAGGAAAGTTTTATCTTGGAATTTTGTACCTAACAGTAACAAAGCATGTATTTTTCTTGGACTGTGTTCATAGAGTTTGACATTATGCACTCTCCTTTATATCTGAGCTGTCACAGACACTGTCACTGATCACCCCTGTGCTAAGTCCTAAGTACTTGCCATCTCTCTGTTTTTCAGAGTTAGATAGTCCAAACAAGATGATCTATGCTGCCATTTTAGGATGACGGCTAATGCAGCTCTGATTACAGCTGCAACTGTGTTTTGACTGATTTTTGGTTGTTTTTCTTCCTCTATCCTTTTCCCTCGTTGTACAAAGTTTCACAATCAGATCTTTCAGTTCCTCTTGCAACTCTTCATCGTGTGGAGCCATGATGCAGACATACAGTTAAACAAAGCCCATCAGTCTAAAGCTGAAAACGTTCTAGTGTTCACACGTCATTTTAGAACTGTGTCTGTGCAGTTCAGCTGAATGAAAATTACAGATGTACTCACATTAGTTTAATTTTTATTGCCCTGAGTTTCTACTTTGGGACCTTTATTTTCAATATACCTTTCCTAAAGTGTTATGTTTTTGAACACTATATCTGTCAACTCAGAAATAATACAGCTGTTGAGAGAATATCAAATTCTGAATCATGTGACATTAGTTATATTATACCAGGCTCTGCTTACGTCTGTTGCACATGCTAAGTGCCAAGATTTAATAAGATGTCAAAATAATCTGGGTTTCCCTCTTGTAACTATTTTTTTAAAAATCGGAACAATATGACATGAACACAGCTTTATTGTTGACCTTTCATTTATCTAATTTTACTACAAACTCGTCTGAACTGTTCCAGGAATCCACTGTCTTTTTTTTGGATTCTATTATTGAATTTGTTGTCCAACATGTTTTTACAGTTACACAGTAAACAGGAGCAGCACAGCAGGAAGACGATTCTGGGTTCAAACCTGCCCCTGAGAATTTTCACTGCAAAGATAAGCTGGGTAGGTTCATTTGTGATTGTAAATTGACTGTAATTGTAAGCGTGCATGGTTGTTTGTCTCTTTCTGTTGGGATGTGTGACGGGCTGAAGAGCTGTCCAGGGCGTGGATCCAAACCCCACAGCCTTCAACAGGATTAAGTAGTTATAACTAATGGATGTAAAGTATACTTTTCCTGTCATTAGCCTTTGTTGGGATGCATTTAATTTATTGCAGAACTCTGCGTAATGAGTGAAGCAGGATCATAATTGCCCTGAAAGCACAACTAACGGCTTAATGTTCATATTCATGCCATAATTCAACTCCAAACATTCAGGGCCACAAACCAAACAACTACAGTTATACATTTAAGATGATATTAGCGTGGTCTTTTGCTGCTACTGAGTACTAAACCACTCCTCAGCGTACAGATAATTCTCTTAGTGTAACAGGATTTCAACTCTAATGCACATCCTCTATCTTCAACAATCTGCAGCCAAGAGTGAAGAACATGTGACTGTCTGAATGTAAGCATACTCAGTGCTGTCTTTATCCATGATACCACTTTGAAAGCAAACATGGTCAGTGATAAAAGAAGTGGTTTCTGTGGTCGGCCCACACAGAGAGCGAATCTCTGCCCAAAGCCACGTTTTATTTGCAAGAACCTTTGTTTCAGTGCCGCGTTTCTGAGACTTTCTGAGTTACAGTCTGTCAGATTTCTCTTATTTGATGCCTAAGATTACTCTGCAGTCTATTTACTGAAAAAAGAGTTATGTCTTTCTATAAAATCGGCAACATTCAGTTTCATTATATCGGCCTTGTGTATTTTCCACATAAAAAAACACACATGAATCATTTCCTTCTTCGTATCAAAGTAGCAAAATGGCATTCTCTTTATTTGTCTCTTTTCACTGTTCAAAGCGTCTGTATGGACAAAAACATGAGGAACTTTATACAAACTATTTAAAAAAAAACAAAAGAAAAACCAATTATTTCTCTTTCCAAAATTATATCAGGGAGGTGAAACAACAGCAGGTAGCAGCACAAATCTAAGGCAAAAATGAACATAAAATATATTATTTCTGAGTCCAGTCTCCATTTTAAGGACAGCCCCGGTTTTCTTATTCACAGGTACCCGGCCTCTATAAGCCTGCTTGCAGTACGCACACAGACGCTCATTATATTCTGGGCAAAAAGAATTTCATTCATTCATGATGGCAGCAACAGACCAATATACACTAGTAACCACATTTCCAACAAGCCAACACTGTAAAAAAAAAGAAAAAAAAAAAAAGGCGCAACTTTTCCAAACCCAACATGCTGTATTTTGTTTTTTCCCTCCAGAATAAACTGTATTATATTGGACTTGACCAAAACTCGGCAGAAACCTCTTCTTCTGCTTCTCTATATCTCAGTGAAGTGCAAGTAATGTCTTGTGTAGTGCACTTTTCTTCTTGTAATCGAGTTCACTGACCACACCAGGTAGCAGCTAAAACGTGCAGGCTGCAGTGACGACCGTGTTGCATACAAACAGCCAGCAGTTAATGTAAGAGTCGCACTTCACTGATGTGTTTTAGGCCCTCTGTGACTATTTTTAAGGGATAGAGGCGATGCTCAGCATAGTCTGTGAAGCCTCAGGTTCATTCAGTGCTGCCATAGTGATTCCCATTGGAAGGGTTTTCCTGTAAACTGGTGTGTGACTCTTCTTCCTGTGACACCACCGGCTCCACCGGTTGTGCAAAGAAGTTGGAGACACAGAACGCCTGCAGAAAACAGAAACAAAATGTAAAAGACATGCTGCTGCAATGAAGATGGATAAAAACATTATGAGAACGTGCAGTTCTGTGCAAAATTCCTTGTTTATATCTACATTTAGAATAGAATAGAATAGAATAGAATAGAATAGAATAGAATAGAATAGAATAGAATAGAATAGATTATTTGTCATTGTAGTAAAGAACAGTGAAGTGCACCAAGTCAGAGGTATAAGGGTAAATAAATAAACCTCCTTACCTAACTATAAAAAGATTATTGACAAAGAGAAGGAAGGATTGTAAAAATGAAAATAAAAACACAACACACCACGCCTACATGACATTTGATACTTCACATTTCAGGTGTTGGCAATATTAAGCACAGTTATGGCTTAACATTTATCTGATTTGACTTTACTGATTTTCTGGTGTCTGTCATTAGAAACTGTTTTGAAATTCTTGCAGTGACCCAAAGTTTTCCACAGATACCAATGCGTCTGATTTAGGGGACACCAACAAGCAGGATATCTGATGTATTTGCATTTGATTTAAGGTGAAGCCACTAAAATATGAAATTTTGGTTTGAATATTTCACTGTATAAATACACAGATGAGCTACAACATCATGATTAATGACAGGTGAACTTAATAATATTGATCATTTTGTTATCATGCAATGTTCTGCTGGGAAACCTTGAGTCCTGACATTCATGTGGATATTTGACATGTACCATCCACCTAAACATTGCAGGTCGAACTGTTTCATCCATCAGAAATGCTACAACTACTGAGCAGCCTTTGTGGAGTACTGCGTTCTCTGAGGGCTTTTCTTGTTTGCATATTGTGACAATAGCGCTTTTAAAAATGCATGATGTCTTGCATAGTCATGACACTCCTTTAGATGAAACTTACTGTGAGAACAGCCACTAAGCCCCCCTGCAGGAGGCCAGCCAGCACATCACTCCAGTGGTGTTTGTAGTCAGACACTCTGGACAGACCAACATACACTGCAGTCGCAATCAGGAAGAACTGGATGGTGGGGCGCAGAAGCCTCGACCACTCAGACTTTAGTCTCGCTTGAATGTACAGCTGCAGAAGTCAGACGGAGAAAATGAATAAATACTAGGAACAAAAAATGCTGTAGGATCACACCAAAGCATACAGATTACATTATCAGGGCCAATATTTACAGTACAGATGTTGCTGAAAGGATTTATGTCGTTTATATTATGTAAACTTTTTGACAATAATGTGAAAAAGTTACACGTAAAGTTGGACGCACTAAAATATAACACTAGCTACATGAGGTAAAGCAGAAAAAGCAAAGATATGAACTCAAATGAAAGCATAAACAGTTTTTGAAGCATTTGTACTTACGGCAAGGAACAGCATGCAGTACATAGAGAAAGATGAATGACCAGACAAAAAGGAGAGTCTACGAAAGACAAACAAGATACTGAGTTACATTCAGCCTAATCAAGTTACTTTTATCATAAACAACAGCACATTTTTGATATATAAAGAAGGAAGCATGGTGTATAGTTAGAGGTAAATTAAAGAGGGATTACACTAATTTAAAAAAAATAAAACTTGTCCTCAGATTCATCTTTGTTTGAGCTTTTTGACAGAAACCCTAAACTGGGGGCCTCTACTACATATTCTATTAACATTTTATAGTTAATTTAGGTTTATATAGTATTTGGTAAGCTTTTTTTTTATTTATTTTTCTTGACTCATTTATAAAACAGATGTGGAGTACATGGTTACTCATTTACAGGGCTGAGTAATGATCAATAAAGGGTATGCTGTCATGTGCAGGATTTCCCAGCTTGAGCAATGCTACAGAATATAGAAACCTGGATATGTCAGCATACAGCACTGACTTTAGTCTGTTTCACCCAAATGCCTAAATTTAACGAAGCTTCACTACTAAGACTCATTATAATATCACTTTAAAGATTGCCAGCTTGAAAGTAAAAGATTGTTTTGCTGCATTAGATTCTGATTTCTTATAATCAAACACGTTGCCACTGCAGCTGTTACACAACACTTCTAACATCATGATTTAGTCAAAGGAAGTGAAATAAGTTGGGAATCTTAGGAGCAACTCATGTATTGCATTTACCTTGACTCATCTATGTCAAACTTGTCTCCAGTGCAGGTGAAATTCGTGATGTATCCACCAGCTTTGCAGTTGATTCGATCCCACACTGGTTTGCATACAGCCAGGAAGTTTGGCCGCAGGCGACCGATGGAGTACTTGGCTATGTCGGTCAGAGACTGATTAGCAGCCATTCCAAATAAGTAACTCCCCAGTGCTTTGTAGATGCATGAAACATACTTGGTCCCCAAAGACTGGTTCTTGATGCGGGACATGTAAACAGAAAGGCACTCGCCACAGACGATCTGAGACAGAAAAGGTCAAACAAGATGTGAGAAAACAATGACAAATCCAGGTTGGCAGACAAAGCAGTTATACTTCTTCCTGTGGTGACATTTAAATGCCAGGAGGAGAGGACTGTTGACTTACTACGATCACTGTGAAGGGGATCATGACTCCTCCCAGCAGCTCGTGGGATATGGTGTCCTCTTTGGAGGGGTATCTGATGGAGTCATCATTACAGAAGAAACCCCGTTTGAAAGGGTTATGTAGAGAGGTGAGGGTGACAAATGGAAGTCCGACTGTGAAAATGCAGCAAAAAAAACAGATGAAGACAATTATAGATTCCACCTTTTTCCCAGATTGCAGCTTCTGATGTCCTAAAATAATTGTACAAGCAGCTAAATACTCAGACTGATGAGCCACTGCTACTGTTGTAAAATGCCTGAAATGTCAGTCACAGGAAACATCAGATGTATTGGCATGACGCAGGTTTTTTCCCTCCTAAAGAAGAAGTTTTCTAAATTTTCAAGTGTGGGTTTCCCCCTCTGTGCTGCCACAAGGGCGTTGCGTAGCACAATGATGAAGTTAAATGCTTGAGGCCTTCAATTACGGCGTAACAATAACTGCAAAAACAAGTATGATGACCTAGAGAGATGTGGAGTCGTTGTACAATCATGCATCTGGTATTTAGATCCAGCTCTAGATAATAGGACAGTGAAGGTAGGACTGGGCGAGGAGATTCATCATGAGGTTAATATGTAACAGAGACATAACCAGAACACATAAAACATGCTCCGGCTTGCTTTTTTTTCCATGTTTTTTCTTCCTCTCGCCTCTCACTCTGTTTTATTTGCATCTGAATGAAAAAAGGCTGTTGGCTAAACTGGAGACGGTAATGCAACACCAGGCAGTCTTCCAAATCCCATCACTGATATCGATGCCTTTAGGATAAATGAGTTATCATACAGTCACTGCAGGGCGGATTACAATAATGGGTACGGTTTGAAACTGATTAAAATGAAACTAGGTATTCATGACATCAGTGGATTATTCTGGACTATTCATGTAGCAAAGCTTTAAAGTCACTTCCAGATTTAACGGAGTCTGTCTCGCACCTTAAGAGGAGACATCAAGAAAAAGAGAAGCACAACAAGAGCAGCTTTATTTACTCTTTCTTTCCTCTTTGAAGTCATCAGGCTGATAAGCTGCCACAATTTCCATATGTTACTGATCTATAATATTTACTTTCTGATGACGTTAAGTGCAGATGTTTAGTTGCTGAGTTTGCATTGTCTGTATTGGTGTCGTCAGATCCTCTTTATATTTCAGTTGTGTCGCTCGCTATAAGTGTTGTGCAATATATGGTCGTAATACAAACCACTGTTTGACCAAAAGCTGAAGAAATTCAACCGAAACGTGACAATGTCGGTTTACGCAACCAGGCAGAGACAAATTTAGGCAGATAACACAATGGAATGATTATATGTAAAAGCCTGTCTCCAAAAAATATCACCCAAAAAGTTGAAAGCTGATTTGAAAAGGCGAGTAACGTGACACCTTAGTGCAGAACAGAAGAAAACTTTCATATAACTTCATTCAAGCAGCATTTTTTGGCTTGAATCGGTCAGTTCCTAAAACATATCAGACTTTGTCAGTGACATCATGCTTCAAACAACCTTTACCAAAACTGAGACGAGTAAACAAACGGCTGATAATATTCCCAGAGAGCAAACTAGATGCAAACGTCATTGAACAAATATGTAAACAAGCGGGAAAAACCAGTCATAAGCAAATGTGATATGCATATAATGAGGTGCAACAAGGAAAAGGCCTCACTGAGATTATTAAGCACATTTACTCCCCTACTATCCTCCTACTGTAACACTTTTTCTTTTTACTTGTACCTCACTTGAGTATTACTTTTGATATTTCAGGATACTTCACACTCCTGCATGCAATTTTATTCCCAACAGTTATTTGAAGGGTGTAATTATATACTTTGCACATTAATATAAATGTAAACACACAGGTAAATCCACTTCAACAAAACACAGCAGTAAAATGTTCCTTAAGCACTCATCTCTCAGCAATAAAGACCCAATAGTAGGACATAGAATAAGATAAGTTTGTAAAAAATACTTTTCTTTTGTGATTTTTTAAAGAAAGCAGCACTTTAACTTGCATTAGAGTGTTTTTGCACAGTGATATTTCTTCTGAAATAGGAAATCAGGAAGTTGATGCCAGCTTCAGAAAAACATGTCTGGTGTGTCAACAGCACAGACAGCCACAAAACTCTGATTAAGCAACAAGGTCAGATTAACCACAGGACTTCAGAGATTTCTGGACTTGTCCTTATCTAACAACAGGACAAAAATCCAACTGCACAGTTTACTTCAAAGTTTACTTCTTTAAAGATGGGGTTTTTTTAATGTCAAAAAAGCTCTTTTCCAGCAGGATCACTGCAGTATTGTCAGATAGACTGGGCAGAGCTGCTGCGTGCCTCTGTGCTGTGATTACATTCCAAACAGTGAGCTAAAAATACAGCTTTGCTTGGGGAAAAAAAACGCACAGGGTGTGACTGTGTTGCTCCCTTTTCCATTTTCCTGCCAGGTTCCCCTAAAATCCTTCAACCTTCCTATGAGTATTTACATGCAGATCATTTGAATGGATTTGCTTTAAGTTTGCACAACACGGTGTTTTTTCTTTTTACTGCCTTTAAATCCTGTTTCATGCCAAAGAAACCTACAGAGCTGTGATACACAAACGGATTAGAAAGTCCGGTGAGGTGAGGATTTACATACCGAGGATAACGCAGGTAGCGTCCAGCAGGATGAGTGGGATCCCGGAGACTTCAAACATGTTGCGTCTCCTTTTCTTCTCTGTCTGGCGTCTGTTTTTGTTAAAAATCCCCCGTTCTGATTGTTCCAGCTGCTCTGACTTTTAGAAGAGACGAGACGCAGCTTTTCTGCCGCACATATCTCTCTATTCCAGTAAACAACCAAAACACACCAGTGTCATTCTCCTGGGACTGTCATAGCACCTAAACCTAAGAAAAAGGTAAAAACAACAAAGCTATTCTAGGTGAAAAACACTCCACTAAAGGCTAAATCTAATCTAAAAACACCACCACACACGTAGACAGCGTCTCACCCGGTCGACTGCTCACAAACCATCATAACTCAGCGGGATTTCTTCAGCTCATAATACCGTCCTGTCCTCACATGAGACATGACCGGTGACACCAGCTCCTCTCCCGTTGTGATTAATGCTGCCTTCAGGGCGGCCCGGAAAAAAGAGATGCACGAACATACGTGACGCTCAGAGGGTCAATATGAAACTGGATCTTTTAACTGCGTCACTTCAAAAGTCTATTATTAATTATATTGTAGGGTCATAACCTTAATATTACATTTAGTCAGATAAATTTGTATCATGTAATACTGCAAGACTTTAACCTTACCATTTCATTTTGCATTGCAAATTTGTACTCTATTGTAGGCTTTTAATCATATGTCATTTCAGTCAGGTAAATTTGCAATATTCGAGAGGCTAAACTTCTATTTTTTTTAAAATTCAGTAAGGTAAAGTTGTGTTTTGTTTTACACTATCACAGGTTTTCATTTTATTATTTATATTAGTAATTAATATTTTTATGTCAAAGTCCACTGTAAAAAGCTTTTTTAGAAGTGAATACACAAGTAATAATAATTACAGTATTTTATTTACTCTCAGGAGAAAATGTATGGATGCATTCATGGTTTGAACAAAACAAACAGTCAAACAAACAAACAAGCAAAAATATTTAAAATGACCAAAACCCAGTGAAAATTGTCTCATAATTTATATAATTAAATTGCCTGACTTTTTCAGGGTTCTGGGGTCAGTTTAAGAGCTTCTTAGGATGTAAAACTTCCATCCAAGGCTTTCATTCGACTACATTATGAATAATATAATAGGATTTGTTTAGGTTGATTTGTTTGTTCATTTTTTTTTGCCAACTTGCACCAAAGTAAAAATATTTTTGAAAATTAACCACAGGTCTCTTCATTTGTTGTTGCAATCGTGTTAAAAGCTCTTGAAAGTAGACATTCTTTTACTGTTTGTAAAAGTAAAAACATTGCTCTTCTATGTAAGGTCTTTTATTCCAGAACATTAGATATATTAGATAGGCCTAGTAGATATTAAAAACGCTTTTTCTTTTTCCACAGCCTCATAGTGGGATGTCTATGAACTCTTTTCTGATCAGTAAAGTAGCTTACCAAGTAACAAGCAAAGCATATTTTATTCATTTATTGTAAGCTGCTGTAGTTAGATAAGCTATCATTAGGAAATTGATGACGTTCTCAGTGCTTTTTGCCAACAGATTTGGTGTGATCATTATTAGTTATTTATTCTGGTTGTTATGAGTGTCTGAAATTCTCTTTGTCTCGGCTATAAGTTGAATTTCCGAGGGGCATTGGAAGGCATCACGGGACAGGGAAGTGGTAGTGGGAGCTTCGGGCCTATCGCGAGGCTGCAGTGACGCTACGACAGCCGTCTGCCGATGCGGAGCTGCTCCTCCCTCCTCTGAGTGCTACCGCAGAGGTAATGAGGTTTCAGCATCTCTATTAATAGAAAGAGTCTCCTGATCAGAGCAAACATTGATTAGATGTGCAGGATTCACCAGAAGGTTTCTTTAAGGTGTTCAACTGGTTAAATCAGGCAAAACTTTGAAATGTCACACTGCTACTCATCCAAGGGACTGATGCTACATTTGATCTAATAATTCTAGATTTAATAGTATGTTATTATTCTGATTATTATTTGATGATATAATATTATGTTATTGTTAGGCATTATAGTTTAAGAACTATTCCATAATGGAAGTTAATGCTAAAATCTTCAATTGAAAATGCTCCATTACAAGTCCTGCATTCAAACTTCAACCTCAAAAAAGTGCAGAAGTTGGGTAGCTTAAGTATTGTGTTATTGTGATGCGTATAAGCAGTACTTTAAAGATCCCACATGGTAAAAATAGCTTTCTGTGCCATAAGAATGTGGAAGTATAAAATAAAAGCTGTAAAAATATCCCTGAGTCACACAACAGGGCTACATGGAGACTCTTAACACTGAGGGATTTTCAGAGACAGTGGAAACTTTAAGACCTAATTACAAGCAATGATAAGGTCTGGGCAGGTTACTGTGTTTTAACTTAGTCAGTGTTAAATCTGCTTCTCTCCTGCTCTCTGAGCTTACATATACCAGATTTTAATACAGCCAAATTCCCAATGAAGTTGTTCTCATTCACATATTTTCTGTCTCTGTTGTCAGACCACAGAATGAATATGAAATAGAGGCTGATACGCAGCCCATCGAGATCACATGTTAACTAGCAGTCCCCTATAACCATCTCCAAGCTCCTGCTCTGAACGGCTTAAATACTGATTTCATAGCCATAATATTGTCTGACAATCTCACCATACACAACTTAAAAACAACTGCTGTGCCATATAAGAGAACTGCTGAGGAAGAAAGTTAAAAAGCAATAAAAAAGTCGTGGTCCGACACATTTATTGACATCTGCCAATCCATCACAGAGAGAGTCTTCTTCCTGAAGGAGGCAGTAACAAAACTTAAACAGACACTGAAAACAGCCCTTTAGAGCAGCACTAAAAAATGGTAAAATTTGCTATTTTTGCAGTGTTTCGACATGTTATTTGTAGCTATATGTAAGTTTTTCATGAATTTATTTTAAAGGGGCACAACATGAGATCATTAATTATGTGACGGTTGTCGAGCTCACAGTTTTTTGCATCTTGCCAGATTGTCTTTCCTTGTGAAAGTACTACATATTTCATATTTTATAATAACATTTTAAGTATCTTAATAAGAACTGCAACTTCCAGAACGTTCAGTGACGTGCTGAAGTGAAAAGCAGCAAAAAACAAAAGTACAGTGAGGGATTTTAATCAGTACAATTAAAATAAAATCATAAATAAGTAAATCTATGCACATATTTTGCTCTTGAGTACAACTTTGAGGTGCTTGTTTTTTTACGTAACAGTTACCATGCTACTGCAACACATTGTAATATTGTGCTTAACGGATTAAAATTTCACAAACGAAACCTAAATAATCTAGTGCAATATGATGTGTTGCTATAGATGAAACCACATATTTACCCCCACCCTGACTAACTACAGCAGTAAAATTCTGTTTATACACTGATGCATCGGGAATATTACTCTTATAATTTAATGTATAATAAGCTAGCACACATTAGCTTGACTCACAAAGTCTATTATACTAATAATGTTCACATCACTGAGCTGAAGTTAAGTTGTTCTAATGACATATTTTCATACTGTGCAGTACCCAATGTTATGAAAGGATAAGAATATTTTACTTCTGATTGTCTCAAAACTGTGCAGCACAGTACTTGACCACCTCTTGTAAATTCAAAAGAATATATAAATGAGTTTACAGGAACATCAAAATTATAGAGTTATTTCCTCTGCACTCCCTAATTTCATTTTCCTTAAAATGATAACAAAACAAAACAAATGGACTTTTTAAAATCTTTTTTTTTTTTTTTTTTTTGCAAATTCTTGTTGCTCTTTGTGACATGAGGGAGCCTGTAATACACTAACTGACTGGTGAAATCCAAACTCCATCTATTTTGACTTTTCAAACAACTCAAAACATCTTTAACTGGTGCACAGTGCCATAGTAAATTGCCAAAATTTGTCAATAATGTCAGTAATTCTGCACTGCAAAACATCGGTGATCCCAGTTTATTTGGTAAAAATAAATAAAAAAGGAACTTAGAGTTACTCATCATATCACAATAAGCTCATGTTGCCATCCTTGACTGACTTTAGAGGTGAAATTTTTGTCTATTTTGCCCTATAACTGTCATTTTGGAAGAAATTCAACTTGCAGTTTTTATTTACAGTAAGGAGACACACAAAAGGAACATGCACTTCATGTTCTTGATGCCATTTCAGGAAATCCTCCTTCTCCTTTTATTACACTATGAAAACCTACAGAAACTATTAAATAAAATGCACACAACAGAGAAACGGATCATCTCTTTCACAGCTTTATTAACACAAAAGATCAAACACAATTTGTTACTGATGACTGTTCCTGCAAGTTTTTGTGCCCATGGAGGAAAATAATTAAACAGAATCATCTTTTTGTCTTCGATGTCGACATAACCTGAATGCCACAAAATAACTAACCATAAATTATTATTTAAAAAAAAAAACATAGCAGTGAATAACAATATCACAGTCAGCTCTTTATTAGGTTTCTCTTAGTTTGTGGGAGTTTAAGTGCAGCTCGATCTCCCGTCTGAAGAAGAGCTCCCCCAGCTGGCCGTGCGAGGCTTCGCTCATGGCCTTGGTCTGCATGCACATCTTGTATTTGTCTGGAGGAAGCTCGTCTGCACAGCTCTTCTCGTGCCACAAGTGGAAAAGGCCTCGAGATGGAGAGCGAATCACCATCAGCTTACTGTGAAGGTATTTCCTGTACAGGTGCACATCCTCCAACCCCCAGCCTTTAATGCTCCGGTCAAAACCACCTGACGGGAAACAAGAAATCACGGCTACATTAAATAAGGAGTTTGGTTCTTGGCATTCACTATACATCCCCGAAAACCACCCAACCAGCAGGCCACTTTAGAGGTGAAACAATTAGTTGAATAATTGATTAGTTCAGGGACAGAAAATTAACTGACTCCAGTTTTGATCTTTTTTTTTTTGTATTAATTCAAGCAATTAACTGTCAGCAGTTTTTCAAATATAGTAACTATACAGATTATTTTTGACCAGTTCTGCCAAGTTTCTGTGATCATCATTTAAAACTACAGCACATGTGGCCTTCAAGTAATAACAATCACCATTTTCTTACATTTTAATCACAAAAAAATCAATCAGTTATTTAAAAATGTATCGATAACGTGAATAATTGTGAGTTGCAACCTTATTATTGCCTGTTGATTTCTGTGTTATTGTGTTCATTCTTTTGACACTGAAAAAGTAAAGACTAGTTGATATATATACATTAAAAAAATACAATTAATGAGCTATAAAACATGAAGGTTTTAATTCAGTTTTTACATGGAAAACTTCTTCATGATAATTCTGTAGCATGGAAGACCTGTGGTAGTTGAATTTACACACAATTTAATGTCAGTCATAGCTCTGGTTAAAAGTGTCTTCCTTGTTTTCCAAATTTGATTGTGTTCATGTTTAAAACAGGAGAAACACACACAGAGAGGGATCATTCAAATATGCAAAATATCACTCAGTAAAAGGGTAAAAATGGTAGAAAAATATACTTTAACACTGTATTCACAGCTACTTAAAAGATCTAGGAAGAGAAAATACACATTTGCATTAAGAAATGAACAGTTAGCAGTTACCATTTTATTGATTTTGTGATCAGCTGTTGCAGCACAGCAAATCACAAAGAAGCTCTGGCATTACCTATGTTGATGAAATCAGACCTGTACTGGCACGTCATGCCAAACCCAAAGTCTCGCCAGAATCCGCTCTCCTTCCTGATCACCTGAGACGACAGTAGCACCTGCAAATCAGTCTCTTACATCAAGATGACTTGTGATAATCGATCAGTTTGCATGCGATTTGTTTACCCACCAGTTGTTGTTGCAGGGAGGGCAGGAGAGTCTGATTGCCGTAGATGATGGTCGGGTTGTACTGGCTGAAGAGCACTGGGTAGAACACCTTCTTACCTAAAAGAAAAGACATTCTCAGAGGCACTTTTACATGAATACACAAATGTGACATGTGTCCTTGTAGCACAGCCTGTAAAAAAAAAAAAAAAAGATAGAGACTTAGACAGAGGCTGTGTAAAACAAAACAAAATAACTTATTTTAAAATGTTAAAGCAGAAGTGATTCCAGCTGTACAATACACAGTTTCTGTTTTAAGCTCCTGCTGTTGGGTGATGCATTTTTCACTGCTGGCAGCTGCAGCACATTTAATTGGAGTGAAAAGAATAAGAGTCGGATAGTTTGTATGGGCAGCAGTACCCACCTGAACAAAGAAGTAACAGACCACCTCCTCCAGAGACTCAGTAACGAGTGACAGGCAGCCAGCTTCTGATGACTTACTGATGAAGTCAGGGACAGAATCAAAACAGTCTGCCAGGTCATTATTTCTGTTCTGCGATTAGTGCAAGTTCTCATACTAGCAGAACTACAGGTGTCCCTAATGCTGCCCCGGTAATGACAGCATCTTCTGTGAAGTAGACTGTGATCTCCAAAGTCAGCGTTCTTGATCTATGCGTCGCCTACACCTTTAAAATTCTTATACCTTGTGTGGGCAATTAGTAGTTCGTTACACTGACCCTGTGTCTGTAAGAATTGACAATATACTGCAGATGCTTTCTCTTCTCATCAGGATTTCTTGAAAAAACGAATTGGAAAGAAACCCTTTCATACCCACACAGAGTCTATAGTCACACATTAAAAGGATAAAATGTAATCTTCTTTCTACTACAAAGGTATCTGAGGATGATCTGAAGTGGCCTGAAATAACACGCAGCAGCATAATTAGCTCCTTTGTGGATTTCTTTGCTACAGACTAAACAATCTGCAAAGCTCTGAGTCTTAACTGTACTTGCAGAGGTGCAGCAGTAGATTATTTGACAACAATAAAAGACTTTGTATCTGTTTTGTCCTCTACAGACATCTCTAGCTACAGAGCATCTGATCCGCAGTTTCTGATTTTACCAGCTGCCCAAATGCTAAATGTTGTCCTATGCATTGTTTGCGTTTTTCTCTTCGTTATTATTTTGTCTCACCCTAACTGGTTGAGGCAGACAGCCACCCTCCCTGAGCCTGGTTCTGATGAGGGTTTCTTCCTGTTAAAAGGGAGCTTTTTCATCCCAATTTCAACAAACAGATCCTCAAAGATAAGTATAAACTCTGTATTACATATCTAGAAGGTCTTCACCTCATTGTGTAAAATGTGCTGAGATGGCTTATGGTGGTAATTCTGTCTATTCATTATCTCTGACTGCTTTATCCTGTGGAAGTTTGCAGGCAGCTGGAGCTCATGCCACCTGATGCTGGGTGAAAGGCTGAGAACACTCTGGACAGGTCTCCAGTTCTTCAAAGGGACTTGTTGTGAATTAGCAATCCATAAATATAAATATAACTGAACTGATATTGAAGTGATAAGACTGAATTAGCCTAATGGTTAAATAAAGTAGCAGAATGTTTAACAGTTTTAAGGCCTGAAATGTTTAATTGATAAAGGTCAGAACCTTGTCCAGCTCAAAGCACACAAACATCTTAATGTCCATCATTTTCACATTTCTCAGATAATCAAACCAACCCAGTTAATTACTACGATCTAGGGACACTTTGTCAGGTTTTGCGCTTAGGTTCCTGCAAAGGTTCCACTGTAGGAACTCAGAGCAGCAAACATTTGCAGAAATGGCCCTGTAATGAACCATTTCAGCCTCTGTTTCCATTGTGGTGTAGGATCCTACAGCTTATACCATGACAATAAACCCAAGTACTGTATACTAAAACAACAATAAGTAGTAGTTAGTGGATGTAACTCCAGTCTTATGAGCACAAAGGAACTAGAACAATGGAGGAGTTGTTGTTTGTTCATGTTAGCCTATATAGTCAACGAAGAGGAGACGATGGCTACTTGATTGTTGTCCTCTCTGACTTTAAACAATCAGTGTCAAGACACTCAGAAGTAGCTACCCTGAAATAGTTCTTCATTCTTCCTCCTAAAGGAGGTTCTACAGGGGCAGTTTTTGCAGACAGAACACATACAAAGACCCTAAAACAGCCTGCAGTGGAAAATTGCTTACTGTCTCCATAAAGGTGAGAGAAAACGTGTTCTTCCTATATTTGTCCCCCTCAGTATTCACACTTGATGCCAGAAATAAGGTGGATTGTTTTTGCTCCTTTTGGCCATGCTGGCATGCTGTTTGTTGCGTAGCAGCAAGGGCAGGTGTGACACTGAATGCCTATCCGTTGATAATAAAACAACAGGAGGTGTTGGAGACGCTGAGGTGTTAGTCATCTTCAGGTTTGTTCATATCTCGTTGGCACAGAAGTATGTGCTTACCTGTCTGCATTGTTTATTAACTTGTCGGAACATGCAGGTTGTTTTTTGATCTGCTGTACAGAGTCAATTAAAGACAGCAAAAATCACACACTGTGCCAAACTGAATTGGCTCAAATCTCAGCATATCCAGGGGTTTGTTTTCGTTATCTAGGTGCATTACGCCTTGTTAAGGAAAAAATGTAGGTCATTTCGAACCAACATACAGAAGGTCATCCCTTGACTCCAATTGGAGACACACAGAAGCACACCAACTGCTCAGACAGACAACTATTTGCTGATATAGCAACAACAACAAGGTTAGATCCTTTTCCCTTTCAGACAGTATAAACCCTGCAAGGACAGAGAGACTCCTCAGAGTTGATACTGACAATGCACTTGTTATGTCAATTCTCCTGAATTCAGTAAAGCATTCTTCTCTACTTCAGTCATCTAAGTGTTGCTGAGTTCGCCTCTTGTGTTTCCTCACCCTGACATCGCAGAAATTCCCTAACACGCCTCAAAACCACAGTCATGTCAAGGGATTAAACAAAGCTTGTAATCCACTCATTAAGTCAAAGCATAGTTTCTGAACCTGGCTATAAGCATGTTCACAGAAATCAATGGCGTTGGCACCAGATGAATAAGTATGGATAGATCTAGAGCTGGATATTTCTCACAATAAGTAAAAGTTTTAATTCCAAACAAATATGAAACATTTAAAAATACAATACAGGCTAAAAGCAACACAGTGAGAAGGAAAGCTGGCAAAAAAAAAAAAAAATCAACAACTAGTGACTGTCTAAATGCATAAGTATATGACTTATTATTGTCTCTGCATCACCAGATATTACTATATTTGCAAACGTGCATTCTTTTACATGCAGACTATTTTTATGGCGTGTAAGACATTTTTCACCTTTCAGCTGCATCCCTGGTGGTGTTAAACAGTCTTAGAAGCAAGTAAAGAGCAAATATTAAAACATAATTTAAATCAGTCAGTAGGCAAATCTTTTACATCAACATGCAGGCTGCAAGGCTTTAAGATTATATCACTATGAAAAGGCATATAGAGTGATGAAATGGCTTTGAAAATCTAAAAACCCTTCTTAATTCTCTATTTACACACTGAGCTCCAAGGGATCCTCTACAAATGGTGATGGCATTATTCAAAAGAACTGACTCATTAATGGGTTTTGCTTCTACAGGCACTGATCTCTTATCTTGAAGACAAACTGCTCCAAAGCAGGTCAAGTGTGCAGCATAAGTTATCTTGTTAAAGTGAACCCCCGTCATAGACCTGATAACTGAGGGTTAAACATCATATTACCTCACTAACCCTAAACCTTCCTTCGTACTACAGGCCTTGGGTCAGCATTGGAGCAACAGACAGTACAGATGATTAAGCTCCATTAAGTGTCCTAGAAACAAATATTTAGACCCTGAAACCAGCTCAGTATCATGAAATGCAATTAGTAACCCTCGCACTGGGGATGTGGTTTCATTCTGTAGCTCCCAGCAGAGGGCTAATTGAAACCCCTGGGTGGGTATCAGGGTTTTGATTTAATGAAAAAATATCCAATTTTCACCAAAGAGATGGTCAAAGATAAAGATATTCTCAAGAAAATGATATTTTAAGGTCTTCAGTTCATTATGTAAAATACCCTGAGATAGCTTATGTTGAGAATTTTGTCCATTCATTATCTCTGATTGCTTTTTCCTGTGGAAGGTTGCAAGGCCGAGAACATTCTGGGCAGGTCTCCAGTCTGTTACATGGACTTGTTGTGAATTAGCACTAAATAAACAGAAATATAACTGAACCGAACTGATCTTCCTCTTTTCCTTTCGGCTTTTCCATTCAGGGGTCGCCACAGCGAATCAATTGCCTCCGTCTAACCCTGTCTGCTGCATCCTCTTCTCTCACACCAACTACCTTCATGTCCTCTTTAACCACATCCATAAACCTCCTCTTTGGTCTTCCTCTAGGCCTCCTGCCTGGCAGTGGGAAACTCAGCATCCTTCTACCAATATATTCACTCTCTCTCCTCTGGACATCTCCGAACCATCTCAGTCTGGCCTCTCTGACTTTATCTCCAAAGCCTCTAACATGTGCTGTCCCTCTGATGTACTCATTCCTGATCCTATCCATCCTGGTCACTCCCAAAGAGAACCTCACCATCTTCAGTTCTGCTACCTCCAGCTCTGCCTCCTGTCTTTTCCTCAGAGACACTGTCTCCAGACCAAACAACATGGCTGGTCTCACCACAGTTTTGTAAACCTTTCCTTTCATTTTAGCTGAAACTCTTCTATCACACATCACACCTGACACTTTTCTCCAGCCGTTCCAGCCTGCCTGTACACGCTTCTTCACCTCTTTTCCACACTCTCCATTGCTCTGTACTGTTGACCCTAAGTACTTAAAATCCTCCACCTTCTTGAGCTCTTCTCCCTGTAACCTCACTCTTCCACTTGGGTCCCTCTCATTCACACACAGATACTCTCTCTTACTGTGGCTAACCTTCATTCCTCTCCTTTCCAGGGCAAACCTCCACGCCTCTAGCTTCTCCTCCACCTGTTCTCTGCTCTCACTACAGATCACAATGTCATCTGCAAACATCATAGTCCATGGAGACTCCTGTCTAACCTCGTCTGTCATCCTGTCCATCACCATAGCAAACAAGAAGAGGCTCAGAGCTGATCCCTGATGTAGTCCCACCTCCACCTTGAACTCCTCTGTTACTCCTACAGCACACCTCACCACTGTCTTACAGTCCTCATACATGTCCTGCACCACTCTAACATACTTCTCTGCCACTCCAAATTTCCTCATACAAAACCACAGTTCCTCTCTGGGCACCCTGTCATAAGCTTTCTCCAGATCTACAAAGACACAATGCAGCTCCTTCTGACCTTCTCTGTACTTCTCTATCAACATCCTCAAAGCAAATATTGCATCTGTTGTACTCTTTCTTGGCATGAAACCATACTGCAGCTCACAGATGTTCACCTCTGCCCTTAGTCTAGCTTCAACTACTCGTTCCCATAGCTTCATTGTGTGGCTCATCAGCTTTATTCCTCTGTAGTTGCCACAACTCTGCACATCTCCCGAACTGATATTGAAGTCATAAGACTTAATAGTTTGTCTAACGGTTAAAGTCTGAAATGTTTTATTAAAAGAGGTCAGAACCTTGTCCAGCTCAAAGCACACAAACATCTTAATGTTCATCATTTTCACATTTCTTAGAAAATCAAACCAACCTAGTTAATTACTACGATCTTGGACAGCTGTATTTTTATAACAAATGGTAGAGACATTGTCACCACCTTCAACTAGCTTCAACCTAAGTTGTTTTATTCTAGCAGAAACAGGTTGCAGTAGGATTTGATTAACATCTTTGGAACAGTTGGTAAAAATTATGCTGAAAAATCTCCTGTCTCTCACCAGGTTCTGCGTTGAGTCGACAGGAAGTTAAGAAGTCGGCGGTAAAGTGGATGTCGACATCACAGAAGAAGAGGAGGACGTTTTGGCTTCGCCTCCAAGCCCTGGCGCCCACGTCTAAGCCACGGCCACGAGAAAAGTCCTCATTCAGCTGGATCAGTGTGAAACTCCTGAACCGAGTCTCTCTGAGGGAAAGGCATGAGGGTTGTCATCCGTGTTTAATTATAACAGGTACTCTGATGCTCTTGGTTCAGTTTGAAATTAAAGCAGCTCCAACCAGCCTGCAGACAAAAAGGCTCATCAGGCTGTTGCAGTATTACATAGTTAACAAGTCACTGAGGATCTGCTGTATTTTGATCACTGAAGCCTGAGGAGAAAAAGATTCTGCATTATGATTTTTTCATCCGAGCCTGCTCACTACAGAGGGGTATATGTATGTGGGTGTGAGTGTTGGTCTCTGGAGGTGCAGAGGCTTCACAGGACTTACTTTTTAATAGCCTGCAGCTGTAAAACACTGATACTCTCCAACTTATACATTGTTTTTATCTTTTGGCCAAAATATCTGCAGTGCAGCACAGGCACATCTAAGAGTTGAGGAGAAGAAGTAAATGTCATCTTTCTCTTACATTTACTTGCTGGTTTTATGTGGAGCAGAATTAAGTCGCATAGTTTCAGCTGCTGTCATGACAACAATTTAAAGACTTTGCAACTCAGCTTTGACTCTAGCACCAATTTTATTTTGGCTTCAGCTGATTTTACTCAGAGATTATTTGAAACGTGGAATATGTTTACGGTGAATCATTCCAACAATCAGTTAACCATCTCGCATCAACTGTAAGGAAACGTGTATTTAATTGTGCAGATCACACTCTAAAGAAATTAATGTCTTAAGAGATTTTAACTGTAACTTTCTGTCATTTTAAATAATTTCTTTGTTAAATTATAGATAATAACCAGTAAGATTCCATAAAAAGTATAGATTTATATTAAAACTGTAAAAGCAAAAGAATTAAAAAAAAACAACAATAAGCCAATGCAGACATCCACAACAAAACAAATCTGTAGTCTCACAGATGCTAATATCTTCTTTTGCTGCATTTGACTGTAAAATTATTATATTTTTACTGCATTTACTCAGCAAAAATATAAATCATTTTTGCAAATATTTGTAGTTATTTGAGAGAAAAAGTATGTTAAATATTCATAAGTAGTAAATATTGTTTAACTGTTATTTTACAGTCAGATTTCTCAGTTTTGTTAAATTACAGATAATGTCTAGTAAAATCTCAGAAATAAATTATTAATTTAAATGTTGACCAAAAAAAATTAAATAATGTAAGCATTAAAAATCTGTGTTTTTACATAATTTATAATATCAGAGTTGCAGATTTATGAGATAATATTAAACATAAATTGACCCTAAAACTAATAATAACCTGGAAATCTACGTTCACTTTATTAGAAACACCAACCGCAATCTAATGCAATCCAGTACCTCAGCACTGCCATAAATTCTGTTTTAAAAAAGCTTAGATGTTTTCAGTTTGTATTAGCAACATCAAAAAGGGTCTGACAGTTCTTCATTATGTTTATTACTGAGGTGACATTAGTGATGGTGCTACTCTGAACTGCATCATATTGAAAAGTGGATGGGAGAGGTGCTCTTAAAGCGCTGAGTGGCCTCTAATCTGCCGTAGCTGAACAAGACAAAATCAGTGATTAAACTGACCTGTACCTGCACATCTGGACAGATCAGAGGGAGACACAGTCGACCATTGTGACATTAGATGATGAGTGAAGTCGATTGCAGTACCTGGTGGTTTGATCCAGCACAGCTTTCACCCGGTCGATCTGATCTCGACCAAAATAGACGACGGTGAGATGAACCCTGCCGTCCTGCTGGATGCACACCTCTCTGAGCCAAAAACACACACATATAAGCAAACAAACCAACATATCTCTGTACTACTTTATCCACAGATAGCCCCAGGTTAACCTTTTTTCGATAAGGGTGAATACACTGGTGGAGCCTTTAAAATCTACATCTACTCATTTGTGAGAGACGAGGAGTCTTTAGTTTTCTGTCAAGCTCCTTTCTTAAGATTCACTGAGCTCCTCCACACTTATTACTCCAGTCTGAGATCAATAATTTCACGATACAATCACAGTAGTTGTGTGTGAGCAGGGGCCAGTGTGTTCATGTCCTTCCAAGTGATACCTGAAGTTGCTCATGAACTGTCTGAATGCATCTGCCCTCTTGGAGAGAGGCACGATGATGTTGATGATCATCCCCCGAGTGTTCACCGTCTCACTCTTCACCTTCAGCACCGGACCGAACGGCCTGAAGAGGACGAGCTGCGTGAAGTCCTGCTGGCTGCTGCCTCTGAACATCAGCTCGTAAATGCTTCCTCTGTCCCGCTCTGTGCGAGTTAAACCTGTGACAAGGAGGAGAACATTATTGGGCCCATGTTTCCAAATAATTTAGAAAAAAATAACTGATTTGTAAAAGATTTTTTTTATAATTTATTATTTTTTTGTTACAGAGAAACTCCTTCTACCCTTCATGGACTGTTTGTTTCCCTCCCAAATTTATGAGAGAAACGTCATTTCGTTTAGCTGTGTACATTACTAAATGACAGTAAAGTTGAAGTTGAAACTGTGATAAATTAGTGCCTTTCCAGATATTTCCAAAGAATTGATAGTGCCAGGGAAGTAAATGTGACATGTGAAAAGCTACAATAATCAATAAATACACTGTAAAAATAAAACTTTACCAGAAGATACTGTTAAATAACAAGAAAAAACCATCAATGGGGCCCTCATTTTACTTTACACCATGTGTATTTTTATGGCTTTTAAAAGGTTTAAGGACTGATATTTAACTGTGTAATAACAATGAAGTTCTCAATAAAATGTGATAATAAAAATATATTTTAAATGAGATAGAGACTATGTAAGAAGGATTTTAAACAGCTTTTTTCAGCTTTAAAAATGCATATATGTTTGACGCACCAACCTATAAAGTCACCCTAATCTTTGAGAATAATTAATTCTTTCCAAATTAAATAAATAAATATATTAGAAAAATTATTAAAAATACTACAAATAATCAATAATATCTGTATTTGTATATAAAAATTAATTACATTTACACATAAAAATTAAGCACATAAAAATGATTAAAAATAAATATATTTGTTCATCTCATGAAAATTAAATTGCTGGGTTTTTTTTTTCAGGTTTGCGAGATATATTGTAGAAAAACTAAATATCACAATGTTAGTTTCTTCCAGCGTCGTGCAGCTGTTTCTAGGATGCCAACTTCTACATTAAAAGGCAGGTGGTGAAACTGAACTAAGAGAAGAAGAATATGATGGGAAATCATGATCAAACAGACTAAAATTTCTCTGCTTTGTCATCTTTCAAACACCTTCTCTTCTTAAGATGGACACAGTTCATTAATCCTCATTTACATTTCTAGTTGAAAGAATCAGCTGTCTGGCTATTAGAGTACAAAATGACAAGAGTGAGAGGAGTTGACAGGTGACATTGTTTGGGTGAAAGATCAAATAGTGTAATAAATAGACACGGGCTGATGACTGAACCTTGTCTCAAAGACATTTGTGAAAGTTAAACAGAGATGGAAAAAGCTGACACATATGCAGTAAAGTAGGTTTGGCTCATTTATATCGACCACTTGTAGGGTCCATATTGAGTTTAATCTTACCCAGTTTGACTTTAGTCTTATATATATGGCTTGTAAAGAAGTTTTTTTTTAGACTGTGAACATAGATTAAGAAGGAATAAATTCTGCTTGAAACTTCATCCAGCTCTTTATTTTCTAAGTCTAAAGCATTTTATTGAAGTTGTAACATTTCTATTCCCTCTCATCAGCTTTATTTGTCTTTTATTGATTTTGCTTAATTTTATTCTGTTGGACATGGAACTATTATTTGTTTTATTATTATTTTCTACTATTCTTGTGTGCATTGGTCAAACTGCTTTACTGTTAAAGGTCAAACTGGTCCATGAGCTGATCCTTTTGCTACCTGACAGTGATCGTAAAATCCACTCTTAAACCCAAAAAGACAATAACATATGAACTGAATAATCAGATACAGGTATCAACGTGTCCAGTTGTGTTTGTCCAGCAAATGACAACTGTCCAGCAAAGGAACATATAAAGAAGATGAATGTGTGAGTGAATGAACGGAGCTCTTTCTCACCCTGTATGAAGTCTGAAGGGGAGTATGTGTGCTTCCTCCTGACGTTGTCAGCGTGTTGCTGAGGTCCGTTCAGGACATGTAGAGCCGTCTCCACTGTGCCAATCAGCTCGTCTCGGCGATCTTTCCTTACAGGCCTCTCGGCTGGGTGCCTTGTCAGCCCCGTCTCCAGCTGATAGACCCTGAGTGACAAAAATCCCACTCGTGTGGAGCAGCAGCATTGCATGGGCTCAGAGTGAACAGCAGAAGATTACACGGCCCTCCTGGAGGCATCAACAGCTCTGCCCCCCACTTACCTCTGCAGGGTGAAAGTGTCAAAAGGAATCAGTGCATATTCGCTGGGAAGCTTCACACCTGAGTTCACCTCTGCCTGGTTCAGCTGGGAGCGGAAGAACTCCTGCAGGACACGATGTAGCATTTACTACTACATATATCATGTCACTCTTCATTTATTTCATCAGCTCTGTATCTTTTCTGCATCTGCATTGTCGTGTATCGTGTTTTCCTACCTTCAGGTCAGACTGTACTGGGGTTTTGCGTAGACTCTCCAGACCCTGAGGCAGAATCCCTTTAGTTTTAGCTTTATCCAGCGACTCCTGCAGCTGCTGCGTCCTCTCCTGGAGAGCATCCTTCAGCTGGGCAATCTGCTTCATCAGGCTGTTAATGTAATGTTTGTGAGAGTCCTCCCTCTCCTGCAACAAGGCCATGTATCCCTCCTTACTGGTGGCTCCTCCAGACCACATTACAGGCTGCTGGCTACTGATGGATGCAGGTTTACAGGCCAGGAGGTAGAAGATCGACAGGCAGCAGCAGAGGCCCAGAACAATGAGGCCGACACGGGCCACCAGGGCCAGCAGCCACCGCTTGAACATGGTGGATTGTCTTTTAAGCAGTCCTAAACATCTGAGGTATGTAAAATAGCTGTCATGTGGAGATGTGCAGCCAAAAAGTTGAGCAGCCCATCATTGTTAAATTATAGATTAAAAGATCTAGCTTTAAAAGACCTCCTGATTTCTCCTGCTGTCCTTGTCCGTCACATCCACAGGCAGCATCTTCAAACAGTGTCTGAACATTCATTGGCTTTGGACAAACGTATTTATGTTGAGATCGCTTCCAGAGTGCAGAAATTCTCTACAAGGACAAAAATATACATTTTAAAGCAGTGATTCACAATCTTTGGGCTACTTAAGACTATAGGTGAGGATTTATTTTTCATGCTCTGGTCAAAGTGTCAAGCATTTCACAAGTGAACAGCTGTACCAGCATCGCTTTGAACTAAATGCTAATATCAGAGTACTGCATGCTGGTTTACAGGCAAAATGCACTAAACACAAAGTTACACCTACAGCTAGAAAAATGTCATCAGTTTTAAGACAACACTGACTATTCAAACCTTATTTTTTCTTGAATTACATTCTCCAACAACCAGATAATAAAATACATAGGAGTATCTTGCACAGCCTTGTGCAACGACTCACATACACCATTTATGTGAGACAGTAACATCAGCCCCTGCACCAAAATATAACAAGTAGCAGATCTACTGACTTTCGTGGAGCTGATCTGCCAGAAAGCACAGGAAAAAAATTCTATTTTGTGTGTCCGGCTTACATGGATCCCTCCTGGGGCATCTCAGATTTGTTGATACTACTTTAAACGATTGTTCAATAATCAAATCAAAAACAGATCTAATGAGATTGAGACTGTGCATCTGCTTTGAACATACATGTAACAGCAAAACCCCAAACCATCTCAGAAGACTTCACAGAGAAGGAACCTGACTATAACAAACCAAATGACAGCAGGAAAAAGCAAACCGACCTGATGTTGCCTCAGTGTCTTGTGAGCAACTTATTTCGTTGCCACGGCACACGCCCTCGTCGTCCCGTTGTTGCTGGACTGCTGGTCAGGTTTAGTTTGGCTGCTGTAAAATGCAGAGAAAGAGAAATAACCTGACCTCACATTCAATGTGAGTGCCACGACGCTGCTGAAGGTGGGAAGTGACAGAAACAAGCATTTCTCTGTGCGTCTCTCTCCACCCCGTGTGTGTGTGTGTGTGTGTGTGTGTGTGTGTGTGTGTGTGTGTGTGTTGCGTTGCCATAATCAGTTTATTCACAGCACAGTTGGCTCTTTATAGCTCAGGTAGAGGCTGATTTCATGAAAGACTTGCTTATGTTTCCATGTCCACCCAAGCAGTGTGTGTGTGTGTGTGTGTGTGTGTGTGTGTGAGACGATGCACGTATGCATGAGTTCATACCATGCTGACCCATAAAACAGTGTACAATTAATATCAGGGACTCTAATTTTTAAATTCTGCATGTTTTTGACCTTGCACACTAATAAAATCCTTCCAGAGCATTAAAATTTTATACTCCCGGACCGGTTGTAACTTTCTCATCTCTTGTGGCTCATATTAATGTGTCATCTGTTTAAAATGACTACAGGCAGTAAACTACAGAGGGTGATCAGCTTTATGAGCTCTCTAACATACTGGCGTGACTTAAATATGCAAACATGGCCACAAAATATGCAGTTTACACTCTCTAAAGCTGTAAATAAAGACATTCAGATTAAAAAAAATAAAATAAATCACACTCACCGGCAGATGTACATCTTAAACGAGAAACAACAATTGGATGTCCATGTTCCTAAACTGCTCATTTCCCAGTCTGTCACTAGAAAAGTGAGAGGAGGACTTGTGAAGAAATGATGAAACAGCTCTCCGGCTTGTCAAAATTGCAGTGGCCTCAGAGAACAGGAGTAAACTGAACCACTGAGGACCTCCTTTTCTCCCATCGTCAGTCCCCACCTTTTCCCAGCACCTCCCCCTGTCCGCTCTTCTCCCTTTTTCCATCCCTCACTCCCACCATCCCTCTAAGATCTCACATCATTTGCTTTCATTCTTAATTTCCCCTTCAGGTCCTCAGAGGCTCCACTTTGCCCTTAAGTCTAATTAGAAGGCAACCGGAGTAAGGAATGCCCTTCAGACTTCGACGCTCTGCCACCTGCAATCTGTTGTGGGGAAATGGCTAGGTACCCATTGGATCCCACCAATAGGACGGGGTCTTGCACATTTAATGAGGCACAGTACAGATGGTCCTTGTTTTCTTTCGGATGTCGACTCCTGAGCTCCAACTCCTTTAAGGCTTGAAGTTTGCTGCTCCGTTTCTCCCGTTACTCCCTTATATACGAGCTTTTCTTAAAAACTGAGATCTTGTTTCAATTTAGCTGCATTTACTGTAGAATTTAATTATTCATTGCCAATATTAATTTTTTAATCAGTGCTTCTGAAAGTTTTGCTGTTATAGAAAAACTAAAAATCTAAAAAGGGCGCTGAGAAAATAGTGTCATGTTCATTACAGCATTTTTGTATAATTCATTGCTAAATGTAGGTGTCTCAAGAAAGGATAAAGGACAATTTCAATCCACTGAATTCGGGCTACTGGAACTATCTTTCCACCTGCTTAAGTAGAACATCTTCAGACTTTGGATTCCTTAAAAACAAAACTCTTTTGTCTGTTATTGTGAAGCAGTCCTGCTGCTGTGTATTCAATTAATAGCAAGCAAATAATTGGATATACACTACCAGCCAGAAGTTTGGACACACCTTCTCAGTCAAGCCTTTTTATTTAAATTATTTTCTACACTGCGGATTAATAATGATGATTAACACATTTTTATTTGCAGCATAATTCCATATGTATTATTTCATAGTTTTGGTGTCTTCAATATCCTATGATGCATAAAATAATTAAATAAAAACCATTGAATGAGAGGGTGTGTCCAAATTTTTTGAGTGGTAGTGTAGCTGCACAGATTTCTTACCTTAGTCCAGACTTTTTGGAATAAACTAAACATCTGAGTCGCATTTATTGCAGCAGTAGTGGTTATAGTTGATCATTCTCAGGGACAAATAGTGGTATGCAAAAATTTGGGACCCCTGATAATTTTCAAGAGTTTCCTTTATAAATCACTGGATGTTCGGATCAGCAATTTCAGTTAAATATGTCATATAGCAGATGAACACAGTGATATTTGAGAAGTGAAATGAAGTTTATAGGATTTACAGAAAGTGTGCAATAATTATTTCAACAAAAGTAGGCAGGTGCGGAAATTTGAGCACCCCAACAGAAAAATTACATCAATATTTAGTAGATCCTCCTTTTGCAGAAATAACAGCCTCTAAATGCTTCCTATAGCTTCCAGTGAGGGTTTGGATTCTGGTTGAAGGTATTTTTGACCATTCTTCTTTACAAAACATCTCCAGTTCAGTCAGGTTTGATGGTTTCCGAGCATGGACAGCCCGCTTTAAATCGCACCACAGATTTTCAATAATATTCAGGTCTGGGGACTGAGATGGCCGTTCTACAATGTTGTACTTGTTCCTCTGCATGAATGCCTTAGTAGGATTTGAGCAGTGTTCAGGGTCGTTGTCTTGTTAAAGTATCCAGCCCCGGCGCAACTTCATCTTTGTCACTGATTCTTGAACATTGTTGGCAATAATCTGCTGATACTGACTGGAATCCATGCAACCTTCAACTTTAACAAGATTACCAGTACCTGCACTGGGCACACAGCCCCACAGCAGGATGGAACCACCAGCAAATGTTACTGTGAGTAGAAAGTGTTTGTCTTGGAATCCTGTGTTCTTCCTCCTCCATGCATACCGCCCCTTGTTATCTTCAAATAACTCAATTTTAGGTTCATCAGTCCACAGCACCTTATTCCAAAATGAAGCTGGCTTGTCCAGATGTGCTTTAGCATACCTCAAGTGACTCTGTTTGTGGCGTGTGCGCAGAAAAGGCTTCTTCCGCATTACTCTCCCACACAGCATCCCCTTGTGCAAAGTGCACTGAATAGATGAACAATGCACAGTGGCACCAGCAGCAAGATCATGTTGTAAGTCTTTGGAGCTGGTCTGTGGGTTGAGTTTGACTGTTCTCACCATCCTTTGCCTCTGCTTATCTGAGATTTTTCTTGGCCTGCCACTCCGGGCCTTAACTAGAACTGTACCTGTGGTCTTCCATTTCCTCACCATGTTCCTCACGGTGGAAACCGACAGCTGAAATCTCTGAGCTACCTTTTGGTGTCCTTCCTCTAAACCATGATGTTGAACAATCTTTGCTTTCAGGTCATTTGACAGTTGTTTTGAGGCTCCCATGTTGCCACTCTTCAGAGAAGATGCAAAGAGGAGAACAACTTGCAATTGGTCACCTTAAATACCCCTTCTCATGATTGGCTCCACCTGTGTATGTAGGTCATGGGTCAATGAGCTTACCAAACAAATTTTGTGTTCCAATAATTATGCTAAAGATATTCAAATCAATAAAACAACAAGGGTGCCCAAATTTATGCACCTGCCTATTTTTGTTTAAATAATTATTGCACACTTTCTGTAAATCCTATAAACTCCATTTCACTTCTCATATATCACTGTGTTCGTCTGCTATATGACATATTTAACTGAAATTGCTGATCCGAACAACCAGTGATTTATAAAGGAAACTCTTGAAAATCATCAGGGGTGCATACCACTGTATATGTTAAACCCTGGACAAATAAAAGGAAAATCATTTGCATGGGTAGATACCACTGAGAGCAAATCAGAAATATGTTTGTTGTTCTTGTTGCTAAGGCTACCTGACCTTTTGAAGACAAAAACTCCTCCTGAATTACCAGTCACTGGGCAATCAGTGCTTACAATGTTTTTTCATGACATGTAAGGCTAGACAAACAGATTCATCAACGAGGAAAATAATCAGTAGTGGCAGTTTTTCTTGCAAGACAGGAAAGGAGACAAAACTACTGCTTAAGATGTGCTTTTTTTCTCTGAAAGTGGTTATTTTTCTATTGAAATACAGGAGTTTTATCTTGCCAGGACTCCTAAAGATACTCATATTAAACAATCAGAGATGGAAATGTCACTTCTTGGTTTGATAATCAATCACAGGTCTGTGAAATCGGTTGCAAATAGGAACTGTTTGGTTTTCAAGTTTAATGGGCCAAAAAATAGGTCGGGAGCCTGTAAATAGACGAATGCAAAATAATCTAATCTAATAATCTATTAAAGTGGAAGTTTTATTACTTTGCTTTTACATTAATTACCTTTAATTTAATTCTTTCCCAAAAGTTTCATTCACTCCACTAAGCTGTCTTGCAGGTTGACACATTTTTGTAGCACCTATATAGCACATCTTAATGCATTATTTCACCTGATGGTGGCGCCACATACATGACTGTCAAGAAATGATCAAGAGGCTGAGCAAACAGACAACTGTTTTTATTATTGTTCCAAGGTATTTACATCTGTTGAATTACAAAATGTGGAATGTGGCCAGAATCAGAGTGAATGTTTCCCTTTCATGTGTACTGAAAACGCAACAGGATCAGCTTTCTTTTTTCTTTTTTTTCTTTTCTTGGCACATAGACATTTAAATTACAGTGCAGGTGTCTGCTGGATCTGGACAATGTGCTTTGTGAGTTTTGTGCTCAATTTAGGCAGTGCTTTGCTTTCGGAATCACTGTAACTGGAAAAAAAGACTACGAGCGAAGAATGTAAAACAGGATCACCAGCAATGATGTCACAAAAATGTTGAGTATAAAAAAAAGGGAGATTTAGTTCCTTTCCTGATTCATTCACTGCTGTTGCTTCGTTCAGCTTCAAAACTTCACAGACATAGATTCTTTACAAGCAACCTGCCGCGCTGCATCCACACCTTAGTCTACTATTTTAGGAGGATGGATGCCTGAATACTGCCTTTTTGTCTGTGGGGGTGTGTGTGTGAATTCAAAGTGCAATATCTAAAAAAACAAAAAACAAAACAAACAACATATTTCTTAAAACAGTTACAGTGAGAGGCAGAATGTGTCAGTTCCTTCCATCTATATTAACACACACAAAAAGTCATCCCAGTGGAAAAACTGGAGCATGTACAGTCTGTAGAACGTCCCGGTATCAGTGCACCGGTGGGCAGCAGGATGGATTATAGGCATCATATCAAGAAAAACTGTGCTGACTTGATGAAGACATTTCTGCATGTGGATGAGAGCCTGAGCTGCACCCCGTCAGTAATGTGAATAATTTAAATCCTACTGATGAGGCATGAACTTATGTGACTTCAATTAAATCTTTAAAATTCAGTTTACAGTAGTGTACCCCGTGTACGATATGTCTTTGCTATTTATTCTCTTCAGCTTCAGATATTTTTTCTCATTCCTCTTCTGCCTGTTCTTTTTTCTAAAGACAAAAGCCCCATGTGCTACTACCAGCAGGAAATATAAATGCGTGTATCTGAGGATTTGACTCAAATCTTCATGTCTGTAAGAGCTTAGGAGGTCATTATTTTAACACAGGAGCTTCACTAATCTCCTCCAGAGTGGATATTATTTCTTGCCTGTGCCCACCGTCACACTCGTACACACTCAGAGGGGATCTGTGCTGCCCACAGAGCTCTGTCATCACTCGACACTCATTTGTCCACGTCGCTGTGAAAAAATCGTCTCCTCCACTTCAGTGCTGCCATTAACCTCACTCTAGGCAGCAAGAGAAGATGTGAAGGAACGGGTGGAGAGGGGGGATCTTGAAAGAAGAGTGGCGGAGTGATGTGTGGGTGGCTGAAGATAATCTCTCAGACACTACAAGGTGTCATGTTGCCATCACGGAGATTGTTGCTAAGCAACAGCATCCTTCAGAGTCTTCCTCCGGGTGGTAACTAGGTTACCCCAACTTATCATCATCGTGTTGTTGATTTGCTGATGGGTTTCAACTGCAAAAACAGTGTCCTTCCTCCTGTTGGTCACTAACTTGCTAGTTTTTGCCGGGCACCGGCATCCCCACCAGGGCTGGCGGGGGTCCGGAGGTTACACCAGTTCATCTAACAGAGTCCCTATGCTGTGTTGCTGCTCCGGGGGGCCGGCTATGGGTTTGTTACACATGGGGCAGACGCAGCGCACCTCCAGCCACTTCACCAGACACCTGAGTAGAAGAATACAGGAAGGAAAGACATGAGATGAAAAGCCACCAAAACTGGGGTCACAGGATCGCGACACATCCCGCTCATTTTCTCGCAGTGACGCACTTGTGACCCATGCATGAGTATGTTAGAGCCCTGCAGGAGTCGCAAATTCATCTGCAAAATTACAAGCAGCAATCACTGCTGAAATGTGACGCTGCCACCATTTGCTATTTTTGTGTCAGCAGCGTTTTTACAGGAACTATTTCTTGGCTGGGTGCAGCTGTTTCCTGGAGTCTGTGCTGGTTGCCTCACAGTTATGACAAGACCAAGAAAAGTTGATGCATTCTGGTCGAGAATTAGTCTCCTCCACACAATCCTCCATAAAACCCCAATGTGCCAGTTCACTGTTTGACATTAAACTAAGCAGATGTGTTCATTTTTGGGCAACGGAGCTGCTGGTAATGAGATTCGGTTTGCTTTGGATGGAATCAGGCTACTTACTTTCTACAGTTTCTCCAGTCCTTATCCTAAAAAGCAGGTTTCGGTGTTTAGCAGACACTCCTTCAGTTCTGGAAGAGATTCTTCAAGGATATCTGCTTTTAACTGAGCCTCTCCAGATACAAGACGACCTGGCTGCTGGCACATGCATTTCCCAAAATGTCAAACTGTTCTTTTAAATAGGCCTCCTACTTTTCAAATTCCTCTCACACATGTTCAGAGACACAATACACCGATTTTAGACACCTTAAAAAAATCACAAAACTGCTGTGCAAGTTCTGTCTGCTGTGCATGCTGGGATGAAGTGCAGCCCTGACCCCTCCTCTCTGATCCCAAACACAAATACACCACAAGGAGACATGAATGAATGACGAACACGCGGCTGTCTGGAGCCTCGACGCCTCGTCTAACTTTTGATCACCGAACTTCAGATCGAACATTTCCATTTTCATTTTAACGAGCCCAGGCAGGTGCAAAATGGCAAACAAGCGTGAAGCCCTACTCACTTCCTGTGGAAAGCGTGTTGGCATGGCAACACTCCCAGCTCGTCTTTCACTTTGAAGTCCTCCAGACACACAGCGCACGTCTGCTGCGTGAGTGATAGACAGTTGGTCATTAGGTGAATTTAGCATGACTTAGCAGTCTGAAGCAGAAAACTGTGCAAATGTGCACGTATATCTCATTCTTACCCCATGAAGACTCAGCTTCTTTGGATCCCCTTTTAAGACTACCTGTAGGAGTAAAAAAAATATGAGACATAAGAGAAATTTCTTAATATTGAAATCTTAAAAATGCTCCTAAATATGAACCCTAATCTTACCTCTCTGTATCCAAACCGCTCGCTCTGGGCTTGGTGTCGCAGTTTGCTGTGGACGAGTAAAGACACAAATTAATAAATAGCTTGTATAATTTCTATCACACTCAACAAATCACACTGTGCGAGTACTTTTTGTCTAAAGAGACAAAAGAAGCATTCAGATCCTTCACGTCACGAGTAGCAGCACAAGTGCACTTATGTAAAAATGCTCTGTTTAAAGTAAAAGTTCTGCATTCAAGGTTTTACTTCAGTGAAGGTCAGTGATGGAAAATGCATTTAGTCAAGTGCCGAACTTAAATACAGTTTTGAGGTACTTTTCTCAATCATTTTCTTTTTCTTTCTGTCTGATAGTTTTATATTTGTGCCATTTACTTCACTACATTTAACTGACAGCTATAGTAATTAATTAATTAATGTGCAAATTCTGAATTTACACACAAAATAGGATTTTCTTTGTTATGAAGTACACAACATAGGTAAGAATTAGCCCCCCCTCAACCAAATGCAACATTAAAATCATATTTATACATGATAGCATCATTATTAATAAACCAAACATATAATGTGTGATAATATAGTATTTATAAGAGTCTTTTTCTCGCAGAGAGAGAACTTTACCTGTGAGCTTAAGTACCATTTCCTACTAATGCTTCTGACCTTGCATGAAATTATAAATAAAGCAAAGGCAGTACTATTTGCAACTGAGCATTTTTATATTCTAGTTTTGCTCCTTTGATATTTGGTTAAAAAATGTAAATGCCAAAATGCACTTAAATCTGCAGTGAGTGATTTGCGGTCACATGGAGGCGGCAGAAACAAGAAGTAAAAATACAATACCAACACATTTCCGAACTTTTTAGCAAAAAGTGGCTTATCTACACAACAAGGAATCACACAGCAGCATTAGCAATCATTGAGGTTATGGCCACCTGACAAATTTCATTAGAAAACTATCTTACAAGGAATCATCTGCCTGTTTATCTGTTAGATGCTGAGTTTTGTTCACGAACCGCTTGGTAAATGTATCTTTTGTTTTGAGCTGGGCAAGTAAAGAGCAGATTTTTCAACTACTCATTGTAACTAAAGCTATTTTTCATTCAATAAACCAAGCAACATGAACTGAGAGATGCTAAAAGCTCCAAGCACAACTGAAAAAAGCTGAAGCATTGGGTGATAATTCTCTGTAAGTTTGTCACTACAACTTCCACAAAACAACCACAAGCGATGCCACAGAAGCATTCAGCAAAGTATTCTTAGAACATGACAAGCAAAACCACTCACTCTGCAGAACGTGGCCAGTTTGAGGGTGTAATAGTCTATATTATCATTATTATTAGTGATGCACCAACATCCAATCAGCATTTTAATGTTTGAAATGGACCTAAGCTCACTATTTAATATACTTCTGTGTAGTTTAACTGCACTAATTACATTGTATTAGATTTGGACAGTGACACAGTTATTTTTGAGCCTGTGAAAATGGAGCAACTATTGAGACAACATTTTGTCAAAATCCTTGAATTAAAGCTTGAAGTTTGCATTTTAATTGCACCTTGATGCTTCATTTTAAATCCATTGCGGCGCAAAGTCAAGAAAATTGTCCCACTGTTGAAATACTTTTTGCATTTACATCGATCATACGACAACTGATTGATAAATTTTGTGAATAAAAAGCTACAATAATTACCTCTAATTCGCAGAAAAGGTAGATAATATTGAATCGCTGTAGGTTCCACTATTTTCCACTTGATTATTAAGAAGAATCTGACTCCAGCAGCCGGTTGTTGGACACACACCACAGTTTCAATTAGTGTGGCTTAATTATGGGACAGCGTGTAACTGAAGGTTGTACTTTGATAATTTACTGTCACAAATCCATGGAGAAATACATGTTCCCCTGCAAGCGCACACAGGCTTTGTTCACAAGCTTAAGCAATCATGTAACTACACATAAAATGCTAACACACGCTGATGCACACACACACACACACACACACACACACACACACACACACACACACACACACACACACACACACACAGCTAATGAGTACGCTGCCTCTTTGAATCCCTGCACCGCCTCCAAAACCAACAATGGAGAGGAGATCTTTATCACTTGGCGAGCCTCGTCTGTGCGGGCGGTTATTTTTGGCCTCTTGTTTTTACATAACTAAACTTAGAACGTCTATCGCTGTCTATAATTCGGAGCCTGAAACTAAATGCAGCGTCTGAGATGAAAGGTGAATGTTTGTTTGTGATCAGATCCTCCTCAAAAATAATAGTAAAATGTGTCTCCGTGAGTGAGTGCTTAAAAGTGAGGAAACCACAGTTATTCGCTGTTTTCGTCGTTTGGTTTATTGTTTACGCTGATTGCTGCTAACAGTCTTCCATGTGAACAATGTGAGGATACAGGTCGTACATGTGTCGAGGCTTCCTATGCCTGGAGAATGATGTGAAGTAGGTGAAAGGGGGGAGCATGACGGAGATTTTTGGTGCTTAACTTCAGCTATTGTGCAAGAAGTGGTCGGCAAGAACAGAAAATCCCCCCGGCAAACCTCGAGTAACTTCCTAAATACTGTAGATTCCACTTTATTCTATGTTTGAGCATGAGACCTGTGGTTAATGGCGTTATCAAAGCCGGTATTTTCCTGCAAATTAGCATTCTACATCTTGGAAAACATCTGTGCTCTTCATTAGTGCCTTTGAAATCTGGCACTAAACAGCCTTTGTGTCTGTCTCTGTGAAGTCTCTTCTAAAAACTGGAGCACTAACAAGTGCTTGATTAATTAAATGATGAGTGTAAATGTATTCAGAGCACTGTTTGGATAAGAAACACATGTTTGAATGATTTTATAAGCACAAATTGACAAAAATTGTAAGTTCTTGCTTCTCAGCTGTGAGGATTTGCTGCTTTACTTTGTCTTATATGCTGACTGATACAAGCGAGCTGCTACAAGGAGCATTACAGGAGGTCATTCCTCTCCACAGCGATACGACTTTTCAATACGTCTGCATCTGGCCGATCACAAAAGGATGTTATCACTTTGCCTACTGATGAAACCACTTTACATAATGGACACTTTACATTCCTAACGTCATTCATTACATTATATTATCCACTACTTATCTCGTTTGCACATTTCTGTGTCACTCTTGTACATTTGGTTGATTATTTCTATATTATAATTTCAATATTTCCAAAAATATGCTGGAGTTAATTGATTATTCTAAATTTGCCCGTAAATGTGAGTGCGAGTGTGATGGTTTGTCCTGTTTTCAGTTACTGTATTGTTTTTAAGTTATTTTCTTGTGTTTTTTTTTTAGTTTTTTTTTTTTTTACTGCGAAACACTTTGGTCACCCTTTGGGCTGTTGTAAAGGGATATACAAATAAACTTTGAGTGACTGATATTTTTATCCTATTTTATTGTATTTTATTTTACCTTCAAACTTTATACCCCATCCTAATATTCTTTGTTGTTTTATTGTTTGTACCAATACTCATGCTGCTGTAACAACTGAATTTCCTTACGGGGATTAATAAAATCAGTCTCAGTCGAAATTTTAGGATTTGGAGTATATGTGCAACTATAGTATGAATTCTTTACAATTAACAGACATGTTTTAAACAAAATAATGGATTAAATGACCAAGAAAAAAAAGTAACTGGCAGAATAACCACTGCAAAAGTAGTTACAAATAAATATTTATCGCTCTTTTCCACTACAGGAACTTAATGACCCGAAGCTTCCTCAACCCTTTTGAGAGCTTCTGCTTTGCCTCCTACTACAGGAGGGATAGGATTTATCGTAAGTCATAGAAAAGGAGACAGCGGAGATGATCTCTTAATGTGGAAATTCCTAATTTCTGTATAAACAGAAGTAAAATACTGTAGTTATGTTGTCATGCTTTTTTGCTTCGCGGGGCTGCCTCCTGCAGGGTAACAAGCCCACAATTTGCCTCCAAAGCAAGTGGCGAGCAGCGGAAGAAAAAGCAGAACCCAGGACAAGAAAAATGATTTAAAAAAAAACCTATTAGTCTGGTGATGGTTCTAGTTTCCAGAGGTTGAAACTCTGTCAGTGAAAGTCTCAGTGCCGGCCGACTTGTGCTCTTTACTTTACAATGAACAGTCTGATGTTCCTGCATTTCTCCAGCTGTGCTTTTCTCACAAAATGAAACATTTTTTTTAATCATTTGTAGGTCTAGATTGTCAGCCAAACACATCCATGATCCACACATTTTTGCTCTTTGAGTAATTTGTCTATATGATTGTTTTTTTGTGTTTTCTTGAGTTATATGATATGAATTCAATTTACAGAAAAGTTATTTAGTACCTCTCTTTTAGAGCTCTGCTTGTTGGGCAATTTTCTTAATTTTTAACACACTGTTCTTACATTTTTAATTCGAATTACAAAACCAAACCCTTCATTCATCCCTTGATTGTCGAATCAATCACCTTGTACTGTTTTTAATACAACACCAACCATTTATATGGAGCCTGAGTGGCCACTTGAATAATCAGAGGCCCCTTGTCCTTATTCTGTCTGTTATTATAATTAAGGGTTAAATTGATTAATGAAAAAAGAATCAACTTTAATAAATGAAACTTGCAGTAGACAGATAATCAAATATGCCAATCAAGTATTCCATTTCCTTATTCTGCATTCAAATAGCAAGTAATAAAAATGATAAAGTAATTAACCCCTTGACGCCTGAATTTATGTACAATTAAATTTTAAAAAAGTGTGTTTTTGCTTTCCATCTGATGCTAAAATAAGTGGAGATTGTTAATTTTATAGAACACATAGTCATGTAGAACAGATAAATAATAATAATAACAGATATATAATAATTAGGTCCCACTCTGACCGGTTCTACGAGAAACCAGCGCTTTCAGAAGGTTCTGAGGTACGTATTGAATATACACAAACTGGCATTTGGGGAACGGATGCGCTATCTCAGCTGCAGTCTGAATGAAAGTGACATGAAGTGAATGCGGCATCAAGAGGTTAAAAATGAAACTGCTAAATTAGGTTTAAAGGGTTTTTACTTTAGCTTTTTGTTATTCCATCTGCAAATTTGCTATCATGCTGCCTCTTGCACATGGTTTGTGCATTTATGGTTTATGTGCCACCTAAAAATAAAAAATAAGACTTAGAAATGTCCTTCTTTTTGGAGGAAAAGCAGTTTTTTTCAATGAAGATGATGTTTAATTAATCAGAAATACAGTTTAGACATTGCTAATGTGTTAAATGACTGTTCTAGCTGGAAACATCTGATTTTTAATGGAATATCTCCATAGGGGTAGAGAGGAACATTTCCAGCAACCATCACTCCTGTGTTCTGATGCTACATTGTGTTAGCTAATGGTGTTGAAAGGATAACTGATGATTAGAAAATCTTTGTGCAATTCTGTTAGCACATGAATAAAAGTGCAAGTTTTCATAGAAAGCATGACATTGCCTGACTGACCCCAAACTTTTGAATGGTATAAAAAAATGGTTTCAGCAGTCCCATTGTTGCTTTTGAATAAACAGTCTTTTCATTCAGCCTTCCAGGGTTTGCAGAGGCAGTTTTTAAAAGTTCTGTGGCTTTATTGAGAAAGACAACATTTTTATTTCGCAGATTTAACCGACTTAAAAGGGTGTCTCTCTCCTGATAAACTGCTGACTGTGTTTCTCTGTTCACATGCGTCTGACCTCCAGCCTGCCCTTTCTGCTGCTGTTCTGAATGAACTGTCACTTTTTCTAAACTCTGCCAGCCCTCCAGTTTTCTGCAGTTCAGATAACGTGTTTCCAGCCTCCCAGTGCTCCAGGAGATTTAGAAAAGAACAATTTGTCATCTTATAAACTGCTGTTAAATTCACGGTTCAGATGTAAAGCTTTGCTGTGTCCAAAAACCCACTCGGCTGTACTATAATGAACAACAGTGTTAGGCTTTTGAAGGTTGCCTGCAGCAGTTTCCTCCTTTGAATTTTGGACCGTTTTGGGATTTCTTAGTGAATTGAATAAGTCAGTAATTTAATACAGGGGAAGTCACTTTGATTGCTTCATATCCCTGCTTGCCCCTACACTTTCTGGACTCTCAAAATATCCCTCAGACAAGCTGCTACAGAACATAAAGCCCTTCACTGTTGGAGCAGATCGGGGCGTAATTAATGATGGGATATTTTTAGCGTGTCCTGGTGGCACCTTCTATGTATTTTCACTCTTTGCAGGTGCTGCTGCGTACATCCCGGCTTCGTGCCAAGAGCAGCATCTGTTAGAATGTGGAATAGCTGTAAGACATTAGTGTGTTTTAGCAGGAATAATTAAAGGAGGAATCCAAACATAGGCAAACAGAGTCAGACACCAACACTGAGAGACTGAGCCTCCCTGAGAGACATAACATGAAGCCTGTCCCCAACACAGAATGGCATTCATCACTCAGTATTCATCTGGTGAATCACCCGGTCTATAAATGAATTCACAATCACACTCCTACCCAAGACTACCTTCGGCATGTTAATGGAGCCAAAGGAAGTGACTCACTGGTTATGATTCACAGGCGAGCACTTTAAGGGAAACAGGAACGACCTGAGCTTTTTCTGACAAAACTGATGGTCGATTTTGTGGCAACCGCCGTCCGAAGCACACACTTAAGATTACATGTGTGTGATTTCAACACTAGAAAATGCTGTCTGACAATCAAAGATACATGCTGATAGTTGCTTTTGTCAGTAGTTCATACTAACAGCTCTAATTTTCCTCATGGCAATGTTAAAAATATCACTCAAAATTGTCAACGGATGCTTGAACATTCAGGTTTCTTGGAGAGCTGAAACACAGCAGTCTATGCTTTCTTAAAATAAGCATTATCACCAAATATTGTCCACTTTTAATTCATTAAAAACAGTTGTCATCTGACGTCCATCACCAGATGGAGTTTGCATAGTTGTCACATCATCGTACATGTTCAAGAATTCATGTTTTTGTCCATTAAGTTCACCACAAGTCCATTTAGAGACTGTTTTTAAACTTTTTCTTTTCCATCAGTCAGTTTGACTTTGTGTTTTTTTCTTAAGCCAACATGACCATCATCCAAAATAAGTTCTTTATTTACTCATTCATTACTCTGTGTATCTTGGACATTCAGTTGTTTACTGTATATTAAGCAGAAAATTGAGATTTCTGGCAGCAATCAGCATCACTTTGCATCATAAGTGACTCCTTTGCAAAACAAATTACAGATGCGGGCACTGCTATCTTGCACTTTGGACGTCATTTACAACCAAAGCCTACACAGTTGCGACTATAAATCTCTATTTTTATGTTTTAATTGAAGTAAGAAGTTTATTAAGTCAATGACACTGCCATGTTTTTTGCTAGAATTCTGTTTTATCCAAATTATAGAAACAAAAGGAGCTACACAGGAGAAATTTGCACAAACGTGAGCCAAAAAGTGTTTCATACCATGACATCCACATGCATACGTAGTCTGACATTTCCCTTTGTGCTTTCTATTTTCCAGACAGCACGCTGACCCAGTGCGGTTCCAACAGACAGACGCTCGTTTCTAAAACTGTTTGGCATTTTGATTACATGTTGGACAGTGATTCAAAATCATATGAGTCCAAAAATGGCACGACACATTATGAGATGTCGGGTAATTTCCCAAATTCAGATGCTGAGTCAAAGAAAGCTCAAGATCAAAAACAAAGCCTCCCACAGGTGTTGTCGTTTCCTGATGAGGTTTTGTATGCCGCAGACCTTCATGTGCCATGATTGTGTTCACTCCCACTGTGTGCTATTCAGGCCGTGGTTATTCTGAGCAGAGGTTCTCTGCAGTTTTCCTCACTGCTGTCCTCACACATTGTGGTGGGTAGTTTCCTGTTGCCTCATATTCCTTCCTTCGGACACAAACGTCCCCTCGGCTCATCAGGGAGTTCACAGTCAACAGCAGGAGAGGTCACCCTGTTCCTCTTTTTTTCCTACCTCCGTCCCTCCCTCACTGTGTTTATGTCCTGCACACAAACACAGAGTCCCTCTGTGGAGAGTGTTTTGAAATGTCAATGTCAAAGTCAGTGCACTAGCAAAATTTGTTGCAGACGTTCGTGGACCACAGAGGATGAACTGCAGGCTTTGTCGATCCCCTGACTTTTCCTGCAGCTTAATAATGCAGTCCACATACGTGTGCACAAAATATCTTAGCAGCCACTGAATGGATCAGCATGAAATATCTAAAAGATGATTATGGTCCCCAGAGGATGAATACAACTGACTGCAATTATTCATTATCTCTTCCTCTACTGTCATGTCTAAAATTTTCACTTTATAGCGAACAGCTGAACATTACAGCTGTTAATCGGCTTGTTAAGATTGTCAGTGGAAGGGGTTTAATCATATGCAGATTACATAGTTGCAGGACTACTGAACAGCCAGAATAGAAAGTAGGTAACACCTGCCCACTGACTCCAAAAACAGGTTGAAACATAATTCAAATTTGATGGACCATTGTCAGGTCATAATATTGTTGAAGTGCCATCTTTTCCCTTCTACTGTTTGAGATGTACGTTTTTAGAATAAGTGTGTTGAATAATTGTTGTTTAATCTGAGATTTTTTACCACCAAAGGCAGGTTCAGTAATTACCCCCATCTGCCAGCCTACTATATTAAATTTTGTATCGTGGCTTTGTGTGTTTGTGTAATTCTCTTGAGATTGTCTTTATGAGTCTGTTAGCATGCTGGAGTAAATATAAAAGTCTGTCTCCAGTTGATTGAACCCATAAAAACTCATCTCTGTGTACTTATTTAATTTCTTTTTTCCAGGCAAATAACCTCTTCCTGCCGTAAAATAGCTAGATGAAACTCTACACCGTTGCTTTCTTTAGAATGTGCAGATCTATGAAGTCCCTGCCTCTCTACACCCAACCCTCCACTACTTACTGCAGCTCAAGCACACCAGCTCACCTACTGCTCTGCTGAACACTGTAAAACTGCTCAGCACTACACAATGGCAAGTTCTAAGATTGGAATAATGCAGCCATAAATGCTCATAGCAGAAGAACAATGATAAAGAAAGTCCCAACCTGCAAGTTCACAGGATTGGTTCCTTTAATTTGCTACATAACAAACTGTGAAAGTCTGTGTCTGTGTTTTTTGTCATGGTAAATTACAGTTTCAAAAGGGAAATGCCCAGCCGTGACTGCTTATTTCCCTCATGATATGTCTTTTAGGATACAAAAAAAACTGAATGGAGTCTTTTAACTTTCTAGAACGAAAACAACCACACTGAAACCTTTTAGAGGAATCCAGCCACAGACAAACTTCAGTTACAGACGTGATGCAACCTCAGTCTAACCCAACTGCAAGTCATTTTCCGCAAGCTTATGCTTATCTGCTTCTGTAGCCGAGCGCACTTTGCAGACTGCAATAAGGTGGAGGAAACCCGGCAGATGCTAACTGCTAGCCTGGAAAATGAACTGAAACCTGTTTAGCAGCAAAGTGCATGATCTATATGTGATGTTCTCACATTGCCTTTTCACACCTTCCTTGTGTTATCTACATGTTTCCTGTTGCCTCTCACCTGATGAAGTAACAGCAGAAGATGAGGCTCAGGATGAAGACGAAGATGCCTGTCCCGAAGATGACCATGTAGATGTTGAGGGGCAGGTCCTGGAAGGTGATGGGCGGCATGGTGCACGACTTGTTGGAGTAAACCAGTCCCAGACCACAGAAGCACCCTGAACACAGACAGATAAAAGGTTCAAAGGTACACTTACAGGATAAGTACAGCAGGAGATTCAAGGTTCAAGAGTAGCCAGAAAAGCCAAAAAATAATGAAGGCTTGACAGTGCCACACACACAAATATGCCTCAAAACACAACTGAATGTACACACATTTCTTTTTAAAAGTACTCGACTATTCATGGGCAGCTGAGAGTCAGACCTGCAGCTGTGTCTGCCTCTAATGGAAGCCAGAAACTGAGGCTTTAAGTACAATATGCACAGACACAAAAGGCTAAGGGGAAGGGTTAGAGCAAGACAGCCACTGCATTTCACTGTGATGGAAAATGAGTCCTTTTTAGTGTACTTAAAAATGTAAAACAGTCTTAATGCGGTATCCAAGCAACATGGCTGATTCTCTTAACGCACTTCTTTGTCTGATATTAATGTGAGTGACTGAAGTCGACAGCTTAGAACGTAACAGTCACACATGAAAGGATTATATTTTGTCAAGCCGTCTTATGTGGAATGGAAATTAAATATTTTTAACAACACTGTTGAAATCTGGTTGGTGAGTTTTAAGTCTTAAAGTACTCACACTCTGAGAACCAGTGAGTATAGTTTAATGAAAATGGCAACATAAAATCTCAAACTGATGCTTTTTTTAAAATTATGATATCTGTATTCTTGTACTGGGAGGGGAATCGCCCACAAGCAATTCCTCTGGTTATAGAATTAGAGCAAAGATGCTCCCCTCACATGTTCCATTGTCTTGAACTGAATACTTTTGAAAGAACACTGCAGCACGGTCCAATCAAAACAGATGATATTCCCATTAGAGGTGCCCTCCTTTGTCCAGCCGTCTAGTTTTTATGCTACACTCCTGTGCGAGTTTGCTTTCCCATGAAATAGATCATCGCTGCTTTCTGCAGGCCAGAGGTGGAGGAACAAATATGGCATGACATTGGACAGGTTTTTGAAAGCGTGTGGTTTACAGTATATAATGGGGTGTGTCTATTATCATTTATTTCATGGCTGGCGATTCTTGTTTGTGATTAGTTGGAAGGAGTGGATAATTTATTTATTTGTCAACCCTGAAACCCGTCAGCAGATTTGAAAGTCATGTTATCTTTAAAAAATTCCCTAAATGGCAACATTTATCAGATCTGTCATCTGTGATGTGCAGCCGTTTTGGAAGACGTGACCAAAATGAAGCTTAAAATGGCAGAATTTTTTTTCAAATATTTATCCCCTATTATCCTTCATTCTACATGTCTCATTTAACAATTTGCCTAAAGCAAATCGCTGGTATTTACCATATGCTGTACAAAACAAAAAATTACACACTTCACAAACAAGAAGTCATGAGTGGCTCAGCTGTGACCAACAATCCTGGGAAAAAGTCAGGGACTTCCCAGCTGAACTGCGTAAAAAAAAATTCCTTTACAAGTTTTGCTGCCCTGTACCTGTTTAGCTAGAGGCAGCAGAGAACTGTATTTTACATGTAAACCACACAACACAATCAAAAATACTGGAGTTCAACTGATAATTTCAGTACTTTAGACAGATGGTAAATAACGTCGTCATCCAATCCTGCAGAAGTAACCTGAAATTCCCAGACTGTGAAGCAAACCAAAGTAGACAAAGAGAGTCGAATCAGACAGAAAGAGACAAAGAGAGCACACTTGTGTTTTGCGTCTGTGTGAGTAATGACAAGTCAGTATCTGCATGTGAGAGAGGACTTTGTGAGACTGGGGTCACGCTAACCCTGTGAGTGATAGTGAATCAGAGCTAGCACAGCTGACACAAGCTTCTATATATCAGAATGGCAACAAGACAGAAGGCAGGTTTTTATTTTTGAAAAACTACATACACACTGTGACAGTTAATGAAATCAGCTTGTGTATTGTTTTGCAGAGTTCCAGACTCTTGGCCTTCTAGAGACACAGCAGCAAACGTATCGTAGAAACAAACTGTACCAAACTGCACAGATAAGAGCTTCACCTGAAATGAATTCACCACCCACTCGTTTCTTCTCTAGGCTGCCTGGACTAGTAGGAGTGAATGTGCTGGCTGTCTATGTTTACTAGTTCTGAGATGGACCTGCAAAGTGAGCAACATGCGGAGGACGAATGGCAAATGAGATGGATAGTAAATGGACATAATAAAGAATGGAGGGCTAAAGAAACAAAACCATTGGATGGATGGTAGGGCAAACAGATTGGTAGCTGGACAGAGAGATGGATGCATAGATGATAGATAGATGGATGGATGTGGATTAATAGATGACGGCTGGATGGATTAATGAATGCAAAAATGACGGGATGAATAGATGGACAGATGTATGGATGTCAGGATGACGGAGAGATGGATGGATGGACATAAACTGACATAAATGATGGACTGAAGATGGATGAATGGCTGATTAAATGGTTGGTCAGATGGACGGAGTGAAGGATGAATGATTGCCTAGATAAGTGGAAAGACATAAATGGACTGTTGGATGGACAAGCAGACAGATGTATGGATTGAACAGACAGCTGGGTGAAGACCTTTACCAGTCTCATTCCACTGCGATGGGTATTGTTTTCTTGAGGGTTCTTTGTTGTTTTTTTCTTATAAATCGATGCTGGTATTTCTAGTCCCTGCTGTAGCCAAGGTGACACGTTGACATTTCTATCTGCCACTTCTCCCGCCTCGGAGTGGAAACTGCAATATGAGAAGATCGATAATTCCCGCCTTTTGATTCCATGAGTGCAGATTCTCCATTAGTCAAGGCTCGTCGATGGCTGAACGTTCAAGTTCCACCACTTTAGAGAGGGGCGATCATTACCAGAGGCGACAAAGTCTAAGCCTCAATCAACAACGTCCACATGATGATGTAAATAAGACACCAATAGGCAGAGCTGCAGCCGGGACTTCATTAACAATGAATCAAATTTGAACCACCAGTTAAAATTTGTAAAATTGCACACAATATTTAGAGAAGAACAACAATTATTCAATTACGTCTTCTGTGAAAACCTGTAAAAATAGCCCTACAATGTGGTCTAAATATCATGTCAAAGCCCTTTCCGCACAGTCTGAACAGCCTAAAGAGGTCAAAACTCCAACAACACTAAGCATAGCATAAATTCAGTGGTGGAAAGGAACCAAGTATTTAAAATTAGTTGCTCTACTCCGGTATTTAAACTTACAAGGTTATAAAACACACTGGTTTGGGTTTGATCTTTTGCAATAAACCAATTTCTAGTTGAGGCCCTTTGTCACATTTCCAATATCTGAACAGATGAGAAACAGTGATTTTGTAGTTTAAATGTGTTGAATCTCTTAAGTCAAATAACAAACAGGTAACATTACCCAACATTTTGAAAAAATGCACAAGTGGACAAAATTAATAGAAATGTTAGTAACAGAGCTTTCTTTTCCTTCTCTTCCTTTTCATGTATCATCTAATGACCAGTCTGTTTGGGTTTGTGACCCTTTGGAGGGGCCCGACCTCTAGGTTGAAAGCTACAGCCCAACTGATAATGGATTTTTTTTTAAGCTAATAGCAGCAATTATAGTTGATTGTGTAAAAACATCTACACAACCCTTACCCGTACAAAGGCATCTTTTTTGCCTTCAAATTGTTCAATTCCTGTCTTTTTAAAATAGTTTTGGCCAAGAAATGTGGTCAGAAGCACATTTTACAGTGGACAAGACACTTGTAATTTGATTCCCTGATACAAAAAAAACTGTAATGAACCAGTATCTATTGGACTCAACCAACTGTAAGGATTCTTCTCACCTCCTCCACTACTTCCTCCTACTGAGCAGCCACCATAAGGTGCCACCTCTATTGTGTCCTTCATCACTTTTGCCATTATTGCCTGAAATAAATAACACAGGGCCCACACAGATCCTTGCATCTATAAATTAGTCCTTGACAAGTACTGACTCTATCTAGAATATATGTAAAATACAATAATGTTTATATCATCTTGCAATTGAGTAATTAAAACTCACTTCACCGCCAACACCTAAATGTCAGTTACACGCAGAAGGAAAAGCACTAAAAAATCTAATGATGTCATATCATAATGTGAGTCTCAGCGACCAATTTTCTGCAGAATGACTTTGATGCTGTAAGTGCAGCTTTTTGATTATACTCCTGCACTTCTGTTCAAGCAGATTTTAAAATGAAAGGCTTTTACTCTCACATGTTTTTAATAATCTAAGTGCTGCTGGAGTTTAGGCTTCTTCAGACTATTTCTCTTCCTCATAAGGAATATGGAAGTAGGTGATACCGTGCCAGATAATCCATCGCCTTACCTGAAACAGTCAAATGATTAGATATTTTGTCAAAATCAGCCAAATACATGTGGCATGTGCATTTTCACATCGTATAAATTCCTTTTTGTGTCATTAGATCCTCTGTATTCCCAGAATATCACTGAGGATGTGATCTAAGTGTCCGCACTCGCAGTTGAATATGCGTGAGGATGTTAACATGCAAACAAACAGTCAAGATGACCTAATTTTCTCCATCATCTCTTGCATGTGTCAAACAATCTGCTTCTCAAAGATCATCCGCAGACAAAGAGGCGCATACAGCGACAAAAGGAGGGAGTTTATGTCTGTTCCTGTATTCATGTCACTGCACAGCTGATGGCACAAATCACCTGTGAAGCCGCTGCAGACTCCAGATCTGGGTCATTTGTATTCAAGTCATTGTGTACGTTTGTCATGTCTGTATGGATGAGCACTCGCATTTTCCTCCTTCTCATTCATATGCACAGAAACCAGATGGCTATATGTGATATTTTGCTTTGGGTGGAGCCTCGCATGACCACTGACCTATATATTGGCGCTCTCGTGAGGCGCCCCGTTGCCATGGCGCCAAGAGTAGCAGAAGCAGGGAAAAAGGATGAAAGCTCGCTAGAGAAAGTTCTCATTTTGAGGACAGAGGAAATCTGAGTCAGACAGATTCTAGTGTTGTTGTTTCAAAAAAAAAAAAAAAAAGGCAGGAAAGTCCCGCCATGATGCGACGGAGCTGTACAATACCTCGATTATGGCAGCTTCTCTGACAGCTCCTATGAGATGCCTGGTGGGGTTTTGTCCTATATACGCCACCTTCACACAAAGCGGCTTCGGCTGCTGCTGCTTGCACTAAAGACAGAGCTTCCCATCAAATATTCAGCAGTTCACATTGGGGGGAAACACTCAGGCTTGCTTGCCATGGCTGCTGCTGTTTTCAATGAGAAAGTAGGTTGGGTCCAAAACTCAACATCACATGCATGAAAGCGCTACATGTGTCATGCAGAGAGCCGAGCAGACGCTGAGCCGTGGCAGCCTGATACTGCTTCAGTTTTCCAGCAGAATGTCACTCTTTGATACTGTGCATGTGTGTGTGTGTCTGTGTGTGTTTCCCCCGTGAATAGCAGGGGAGTTTGAGCAGCACAAAGGGAGTAATTGTTCATGTCTGAACACCACCAACAGTCGGCCGAGGAGGCTGCCGGAGCTGTTGCGTTCACACAGGCAAAGTCAGAGGGAAAAACACCACCAATCCATCATCTGCACCAGGTCTCACCGTGACAATGAGGCACTGACACACCATTTCACTGCAATGAAGGGGCTCATTTTGTTCAAGGATGACTGATGCTCCTCCGGACGCAAACATCGGCCTTGGACAAGACAGAGAAGTTGTTCAGACTTTTCATCTTTTCGAAGATAATTGCTTGAGGCCGAGATGAGTGTAAGTGAGAGACCGCAGATAGAGTAAATCAGAGTAAACAAGATTACCCAGAGAGGCAAAATGTTACACACACTGCACAATGGCTGGCCCAGTGTGGCTCAATGGGGATCATTTTAGATGAAAATAAAAGATCCTATTGATCAAGGAGTCTCTTATTCTTTTGTTGAGTAAAGAAAAAAAACCCATTGACATTCAGATTTTAAAATAAAACACAACTAACAAGTGGGTAAGATTTTAATTTAAATCTCTATTTAGCATTTATAAGCAATATATAAACCTTTAAAGAATGATTTATAATGCACTTTAACCTACAGGGCTGCAAATCATCATTATTGATGTTGTTCTTGATTGATTGTTGTGCCTACGAAACGTCAAAGAATCATGAAAAATACCCCACAGCCATAGGCGCTATATCCAATTAGCTTGTCTTATTATGCAGCAGTTCAAAGATAATCAGGTTACTCTCATATTTGACAAATGCAAGATTCAAACGCTCACATCCACCTATATTTTCTGCAAAACATATCTCTCCAATATGATCTAACTATAGTGTCAAAATCTTTTCTACACAACTGCTTCTTTGGTTTTCATCTGAAAATAGTCTGAAGAGGTTAAAACTCCAACTGCATTCAAAGCACAGTATGAAAACCAGCAAAGTACATTTAGTCAGCTGCTTGGACTAAGTTTTTAAAATTCTAAGTGAATATTACTGGCCTCGGTTACTCAAGTGAAATCACATTAGATGAAAATAAAAGATTCTACCAATTATTGAGTCTCTTTTTCTTTCAATCAATAAAAGGAAACTGGCTGACATTTAGATAATTGCGGTTTTAAACTAAAACACAACTAACAAGTGGCCAATAGTTTACCTTCTTTAGTCTTTATAAGCACGATACAGAACATTTACGACATGATTAATTACACACTTTAACCTACAGAGCTGCAAACAATCATTCTTCATCACATTCTTGATCAATTGTTGTGCCGATAAGATGTCAGAGAAAGGTGAAAAATACCCCACAGCCATAGGAACAATATTCAAATACCTTGCCTCATTATGCCACAGTCCAATGCTAATCCATTTACTATAATTTATAACAAATACAAGAGTCAAATCTCCACACTCGCTCAGAATTGCTGCAAAACCTACATCCCTACAACATCATGTCAAGGCCTGTTTTACACATCTGCTTCTTTTTGGCATTGAAACAGTCTGAAGAGGTGAGAAGTTCATCAGCATCAAGCACGGGCCAAAGACCAGCATTGGCAAGTTACTGAAAATTATTATTCAGGTGCTCGACTATGATATTTAAACTATAGGCTAAAAAATGCATCGCCCAGAGAAGCAAACACATCACAATGACCGGCCTTGTGTCACTCAGCTGCAATCATTTGAAATGAAAATAGGGGAATGTATTGATGGAGGAGTTTGATATTCTTCTATCCAATAAAAACAACTGACTGACATTCAGATAACTGATGCTTTACATGAAAATACAACTAACAAGTGGGCAACACGTTAACTTAAGTTGCTCTCTTTAGCATTTATAAGCAGTATGCACAACATTTAATACATGATTTATAACACACTGTAATCTACAGAGCAGCAAATAACCATTATTTATTATATTCTTGATTAATTGAAAGAGAACTGTGAAAAATCCCTCTCAATTTACGATCACAAATGACACATACAAGACTGAAATCCATGCATTTGAGAAGTTAGAATCAGGAAATATACAACATGTTTGCCTTGAAAAGCTTATTAAAACTGTTCCTGATCAATTTCCTATTGACTGAGCAGCTAATCAATTAAAAAGCAGCTCTAATAATGTATTTATAAGCAGCTATAAGAGCATTCTAACTATTTCTAGCTGTGCAGTGTTTGTCAGACATATTTTACACTACTATAACTGTTTTTCTATACTGGCACTCATTTCTGTGGACTTCCACTTGTGGGTTCTCGCATGAGGAAGTACAGTTGCTGACAAATTTATTTGGAAAAAAACACGTATCTATCTACACTTATTTATATGATTATGGTGTGTTACAAACCACTTAAATGCTGCTTTTAAATCATAAACGTGGCGGGTTTAAATGAATAATAAGCCAAAGCACAAATGAAGAAACATACATCTTAACGGGAGCAATTCTCTTCAGTAAGGAGCACAACTTTTCTCTCAATGGAAATGCTTAAATGTAGAAAACACTGGTGTGATTCCCATCCAGGACTTGCATTTTGGATGTATTGCACATTATCTCGCAGAGGCCTAACAAACACAGCTCCCACAGTAGAAAATGACTGCTCACCGTTACACCACTGAAACGGGTGCATCAATGCACCAGAGGGAGTCCTTGCCGGCGGGATCCGATTCGTGTTTACCAACAAGCCGCAGCCGCCTGAGCCGATGGATGACCGCAGCGGAGCGCACGACTGGAGCCGGAGACTGAGTGCCAGCTGTGTGAAAGGTGAGCCACACAAAGGCACCTGTGAAGAGGTCGTAAAAAGACGAATAAAAATGAAGATGAAGGGGCGTTTTTCTTTTCTTTTTTTTCTGTCTTGGATGTCGTTTTCTAGCTGAAACTGCACCGGGTTTCTGTCACACAATGTGCGTCCTGGTTCATCCTCGCTGAGCCAAACAGCAGAAACGGTGCCGTGGATCTCCCCTCGCTGCTCCTCGCTGAGGCTGCTCTGGCTGTGTTATTATTAATAGACGGCATGACACTGACCCAGCAGCAGCATCTATGTGAGAGGGGAAAAACTAGAACACTGGCTCGATTTTCTGCTGCTCCCGCCCCCGACGGACGCTACTGACAGCCGGACGGACCAATCCGCTGCGCCCAGTAGTCGGTGAGCACAGTGACAGTCTGGCTGCGTGTGTTTCCTGCTGCTGATCATCACGTCCAGCTTATCAATGCATGAATGTTTTACAGGCTAATTATAAAAGGAGGGCCTCAGAAAGAAAAACATAAATACAGAATCCTCGTGTTGTCCTCTAAAATGCTAAATATAATAACTTATTTTATATAGCACCTTTTGAAACAGAGTTTACTAACAGCTTTGACAGACAAGCCATTGCAACAGAACAACAGTGAGGTCAACAGGAGCATGTATCAATCAATAAAGACAAATAAAATAAAATAAATGGAGAAACAGAGTTTAAAAAAGCATATATAAAATGCAAAATGGAGAATTTCAACAAATATTCCTATAAAATTACATTCAAATACTGGCAGCCAGTGCTTTACTGCTGTGTGACTGATTAAAGTCCACTACAGCAGAATATGAGGTTTATTGTTTAACACTATGACCTCACTTTCTAGTAATATACAGTATTTATATAGTGTTGTAATCAACTTGGATTCTACCTGCAAATTACAACATTTTGTTTTCTGAAAATGTACAAACTATGAATTGCAAATGTATGTCATTAATAATAAGTGTCTATAGGATCTAAGCTAGGGGTCGGTACCTAACAAATTTAAATTTGATCAATACAATCCAAAAATCAATTCTAAAATGAACAGATAACCAGTGGATGAAAGCCAGGATTGAGGTGACATGATGTTGTCTGTTACTAAGACGATGAGCTGCTGTATTCCGAGAGAGTGACTTTTAATTGATAACAGAAAGGATGGAGTTAGAAGTCTATTAGAGAGAAAATTAGTTCATTTTTCAAGTACAGTGTACGAGGAAAATGGTTTGAGTTATGAGTTATTAGAATGAACAACTGTTTTGATCTGTGCTTCAAAACTTCGTGTCAGTGAGGTTCATTTTTGCTTTTGTATGACTGAACTATATGATTTCTAACTCTGAGCTATTTAAAATATTTTGCCATCCAACAGTTGGGCTCATCTCGTCACCAGATCTCAGTGAAAGTATATTGTTGTTTTGTTGGCATAGCTTTGCCAGTACACATTGTAAAGTCAGATGTCATGACCTAATAGAAGGAAGTAGGAAGAAAATGAAATAGGACCTAAAACTGAACCTTGTGGCACACCACTGGTGATTTCAGTTGTAGAGGATGAGCATCTACCTATGGTGGCTGCATAACTTCTTTTTAAAAGGTAAAAATAAAACCTACTCAGTTCAGTTCTCTTGATGCCAGTAAAGTCAATTAAAATGAAATAGTCAACTCTGTCAAAAGCTCCACTCAAGTCTAAAAAACAGTAAAATAGTGCTCTCTCTCACAAGTTACGTTCAGAGTTTAGCTTAATCGCAACTCGTTGTCTGCTTCGTTAACAGTTGCCTTTTGTGTCTATTTTTCAGACCAAAAAATGAAATATAATAATAATTTAAAAGTGAATCCATTATGTAAACGATCTCTAGTAACAATTAGGTTTTAGGTTGATTTAATTAAGTACTGATTTATTTTAGTTTATGCACCTAAACTAAATTGATGACAGCTGATAAAGCTGGAGTCCTGGAATTTTAGATAAATGTCCATTACATTGCAAATAAAACCTATAAGCACCAGAAAAACCCTTGTGGATGTCACAGATACATCAGCCAGTAATGATGTTTTGAAGGACTGAAGAAGGGGAAGAACTGTATTGACAGAGATTCTGGGAGTACGATGGAAAACCTGGGAAATGTCCAAGAACAGCTCATAATACTTCACATTACAGTTAAAGAATCAACAGTGTTTGTGTGATTACTGTCAGTGCCAGAAGAGGGAGACAGAAGTCGCCTGTACACAGCATTTATATTTTGATGAAGACTATGAGATGCATTTGATTGTCCTGAACTTAAAACTGAAATTTTAACATTTAAACTTGTAATATTTAACTGTTACACACCCAGTGTCTTTAAAAAAAAACATTTTATTTGGTCAGTTAAGTCTTCAGTTACATTCTCTATCATTTTTTAAAACTTCATTTGCTTGATTCATTCATCAATTTTCATCCATTCTACTGCACTGTACATGAAGGCTCCAGTAGGAAAATGTATTATCATTTTTTTAAATTTAGCATTTATTTAACCAGGTTAGTCCCATTGAGATCAGACATCTACTTTACAAGGGAGTCCTGGGAAAGAGGGCAGCAGCATGTCACATTAAAAACAATAATGTTAATTTTTAGAACAAAAATTAAAACATTAAAACTTGCTCCCATATAACACTTGCACACAGACAAGGTAGAGTGCAATGATTTCACCAGAACTTCAAACTTATTCAGTGTAACAAGGGTTTGAAGCTGAAGTTAAGATTGCAATTTAATCCAAGCATTAAGTACAGAAAACCTAAATGCTCTCTCGCCCAGTTCAGATTGTATTTTGGGAACGACAAATTGCAGAATATCCATAGACTGGAGATTGTGACTTCCATGTTTCCTTGTTAAAAGACAAGACAAACAGGAAGGAACAATACCCAGAATGGTTCTGTAAATAAACTCATGCCATTGACTGAGACAATGAAATGCAAAATAACAAATCAAACAATTCTTTGAGTAAGTTCTTCCTCAACTGTGGAAATACTGAACGATCACTAGAGTGAGATTGTTGACTCAAGTGCTGTCTCCACAGTCAGATGCACTTTCATTCTCGGACATTAAGCCAGCGTGGATAAAAAATGTCCTAAAATTGTTGAGAAAAGGCAAAATTTACCATCTACATTGCCCCGACAATTTGACAAGCTCAGTCACTCACTTGATGTGAAATGGTTTTGTCAAATTCTTTATTTTTTCACTGAATTAAAAATGCACAATTTACATACATTAAGTGAAAAATACAGGAATCAGAATATGAAATATTCACCAAGTGCAAAGGTCATGAGCTTAGTTTTCTTAAAAGTCAGTCTAGATGTTCTATTGAAAACGCATTCACATTCAAAATGACAAAAATCTGCCTTCTTGGTAATGTGCAGCTTAATACCAGAAACTCGACATTAAAGGCAAGGTGATTCTGTTAAATTGTTTAAAAGAAATCTTATTTGTATTGTATAGTTCGTATATCTCACCTTTTTAATTCATAGTTGTGTTTTCTTGCTTTCCTTACTGTCACTTTGCTGCTGTGATGTCGCAAATTTCCCCTTGTGGGACACCAAAGGACATTCTACTCCATTCTAAAACCTTAAATGCATTTGTCATTGTAATAAAAATGCACTCTGAATCAGCACACATACACAGCTGTGGTGTGTATATGAAGTGTTGCGTTCTACATTCACAGAGACACACATTCAGCTACTGGAGGATCTCAGAAGAAATAAATCTGCTCATATGCTGTGAAGTTTCCAGCGTAGACCGGCGTGTAGTTGTAAATCAAGGACGAGGCCTCTTCCTCCGGATTGTCAAACCGATGTAAACTTCTCCTCCCTAAACAAAGCAGAAGTGAGATGGATGTGATTAAAGCAGAAAACAATACAACATAGTACAATAGCTGAATCCCCTAGATGAGGAAATAGGACAGAACAGGGAGTATTAAATGTAATATTTTATTATTTTAAGCATAATTGAATTGAGTTATAATCGAAGTTTCTTTTAATTTTTGGTCTGTTTTTTTCTTCTCTTTGATTAATTCAGAATTTCCATGTACAGCACAGCTTTCTATCATGGCTGAATACAAATTTCTTTAGGACTCTAGGTGCTTATATGATATTGCAATATGTCGTTATATTCTAAATATACTGCATCATATTATTACATAAATGTAACATTTTCATTTAAACTGCGCTGATCATTGACTAAATGCAACTTCTGCTGTCTAAGAGGCCCAACAAAATCTGTTACAGCAAAAAAAAAAATATCCCGACATCAATGTACAGTCATTAATGTGAAATGGTACAGTTTTTACAGCTCCATTTGCCAAACACTGACATAAACAGCTAGAAATATGCCTAAAGTGAGGAATAAAATGCAACAAAAATGACATTTTTCTTACTTTTTTACCATTCTTTTCTAGTTAATAGACCAGTACCAGGACTAGGAAGCCCATGCTGTCAGACTGACAACATCAATACCTTCTATTAATGTGGTATAATCAAATTTTATTGTTATTTGCCTCCTAAAGGGTGCATTTGCATAATGGATCCCAAGATGTGTTCACACGTATCAGTCTTTATGTCACCTATCAGAGATCATTGACAATAAAATGTTGACAGTCCTGTCATAAATAGCTCTCTTTGCAGCAATGCTAGTGTCAGTCAAAATGGAAAAAAAACTTTAGCCGTGCAACTTTAACAGAATATTAATTATCAATATAGACTATGACACAGGAATATGTCTCAGAAATCAAGTAAGCTCGTGTGAATGTACATTTATGCCTAATTTGGTGAATAAATATTTTAAAAAAACACTCATATTTCTGCAAAAGTCCAATAAAACCTAAATCCGGTGTCTTAACAGTATCATCATGTATTACACGCACAAATAATAACACTGAAAGACACAATCAGTAGTTCATAGTACTGATAATGAGTGTTTGTCATGTTACCTTCATCAACAAAAAACTCAGCGAGCAGCGACGATAACTGAACAGCGTGAGCAGAGTGAGGATAATTCTCCTTTCTGTCCCACTGAAAACGGTTCACCTCTGGATGCCACTGCACTCCGTAGAATGGATATCTTTTCCCTGACACGACAGAAGAAACAGCACAACGTATACACTGCTGTTATTGCAACTCCGTTACAGAGCAATGATTCAGTTTGTCAAATTAATATAAAAATAATCTTGTCACCTTCTATGGTCGAGATAAAGTGGGCTCCATTCTCAGCAACGTTCGTAGACAGGAGGGAGAAGAAACTGTTCAACTTCTTGTTTTCCTGAAAGCTCTGCAAGAAAATTTCACAACCGTAAGTGAATAGTTTAGTCTGTGTATGACAGTCTAATATTTCAGTGTTACTTTAAAGGGATGTGCTCTTGACATGGCTTTGTTTTCTCTGTGTGGGATCAGTGAAGTTTCTCTGAACTATCTTCTCTTTTATATGTGAACAGATTGATGTGTTACAGCTTCTGGTCAAAAATACAGTGTTCAGTCTTCTGTATATGATAAAAAAGCTGGAACTTAAGGAACTTGGTTAATCTAATTAAAACAAATAAATTGTCACTGTCTAGACCAGTTTTTTTTCTTCTTTGGCCTGGGGAAGTAACCCAGCTTTGATTTAACACACAGCGTACAAAGATAAAAAATCTTCATCTCTCAAAATCCTGTCGAGTCAAAGTTTCCTAACAGAAGTATTGCGGATCACATTTCTTGATGTTGAAATGACAGAATGACTGTGATTTTATCTCAACCAAAAACTCCAGCAGAGGAAGTGAAACATGTGCAGCGACACTGATCACCAGAGGCGTTTGTTCTGTACCTGCACTGTGACTCCATAGTGGTGAAAATTCCCAGTCAGAGGCTCTTGGGTCAAAGCCGTCATGAGCTTGTCGGGGAAACCTTCAAACATCCTACTGGAGTGAGCTTCTGCAGGGGAAAAGAGGGGTAAGTCCATATAAAACCTAAAAGATATGAGGTGTATTCAAAAATGGCATTATAGTGAGATAAATATACAGAATGGTTTGGGAAATGGTTTGGTTAGAAGAGCAAAGAGTTTGACGTTGGGGCCAAAAAAAACATGTGATTTGTAACTTGCAAATACTGACACCAAGTGTTGTGATTCAGTTCATGCAGTTTTCTAGGCAATGCAGCCAAATATTAAAATAGTTTGCCCTACATTTGTTAAAAAGATGTTTTCAAATTCAAATAGGAAATCAAGGCTGCACTTTAAATGTCCACTGTGTATTATAACATAATATAATATAATATAATGTATTGTATTATATTGTATTATGCTATATTATCCTGTATCTGAAAACAAGAATGAGCATGTTTTTGGTATTGCAGAATGAGCCCTTTATATCTACAAAGGGAGCAAATCTTCTTCGAGAAAATCTAGCATCTTCCATCTTTCTACCAGACAAACCAAACACTGGCTCTAAACAGAACCTTTTGCATTTATAGCGGCCACACTAGGTTTTTCTACAGTGAAGGGTATTGATTTGGGTGCAAACTGCGGCCTCACTGCCAGACACCACCAACTCCTACACACTGGACCTTAAAGTTCACATGAAAATCCACATAAAGACATCGATAATACAAAAAGCTTTAACCTGTGGTCAAGTTGAGGGGCAAAGCTATGTTCTCAGCTAAAGTGTTAGTCAGCAGATTTTCATCGGCCACCAGAACAGTGAGGAGCTGCAGGCCCATACATGTGCCCCAGATGGGGAAGTAATCCCCAGCATCATTAGCCTGGAACACACAAAGTCAGAAATATAACTTGTAACTGTGTCTGAAGCAACAAAGCAACACAGAACACCTCGTGACAATGTAAATTTTACATTAGCTGTGAATGTTCAGTATTATGTAGGCAAAGGTAGCACAATATGAACAATAAACTACATTTTAACATCAAATAAATCCCTCAGTGCAAAGATCAAAGTTGTAAAAAACTCATTTTAAACTTAGAGCTGATTAATGATGAACTATTTCACATGCTGTGAACTTTAGTATGTTTTACAAGCTTCTTGTATAAAAACTGAAGAATCCAACGTACAGTCATTTAAATGTTACTGAATGAATATTATTCTTAAATTCTTTGTGGTTAAAAAGATAAAAAATACTCAAGACAGGTACAAAAACAGTCCAAAACAGCACAATATGAGTACATTTACTCTCTATATAAAAGCTTCAAGACTCATAACAAACAGGAAAAAAACATATTTTAAGATTTCACAAGAAAGAGATTCAGTCGCTGACTTAACAGACAGTTGGAGGTCGTGATGTGGAATCAGTGAAAATAATATTAAAGTTGCACAAACCATCAGAGCGAGTCGGTAGAAAATCTTCGCCACCCTGGCAAAGTCTGAAGTCTCCAGATTCACAGCTCCACCGATGAAAAGCAGGCTAAACAGACGGCACACAGGAAATGCAATTACTGGATTTTTATTCCAGATAGAAATGTAATTTTCCAGCACATTTACTGTCACATTCTGCAGCTCACCCATTTATCTTCTTGAAGATGTTTTCATATTCTGCAGTAGTGAGAGTCAGTCTGTGAGAGGAAACAAAACAATCCATTTGCCGTATTCATTTGCATTATCAGCACAAGAGCAGCTTGCAGAGAGACAACTTCCTCTTTATCTGCAGAACACCAACAGCAATTTAACTGTAAATTAAATAGATTTAACATCCAGCTGATTAGACAGAAGATTAAAGAAAACCTACAAAAGTGTTTTTTTAAATAGTCAAATACATCCAGAAATGACATTTTTTGCACTCTGCTTATTGAAATCACAAATCATACATCACAAAGTTCCAGTCTAATGTATCATAGTTTGTCTTTGCTGTTATAAACAACACCTGAGGACTGAACTCACCTGATTGGCATCACCCTGCTGCCCCCAGACTCCAGGTATTTGACGTAGGCGGCAGGTATGTAAGTCCTGCCGAATGGCTTCATGACATCATCTGAAACTATCTGAGTTAAAACACCTGAGGGACAAAAACACAGCAGTTGTAGAAAAACTTAACAGCAGCACAGCCACAGAAAAACCTGCCATTTGCTTTGCTTTCTAAACATCCCTCCATTCCCTCCTAAACTTCACAGCTACCTTAAGTGCATTTTACTCACCGATCACGGGTCTGTCATTCACTGCCTCCTGACTGAGTTTACTGGGAAAAGCTTCACTGCAACCAACGCAGCAGGCAATAAACAAGCACAGATACGCTAAAAATCCCGTTTGAGGCATATTTTCAGTCAGAGACTAAGACTCAGCTTGTCAAATCAGTCCTGCAAGTCCGCTGGAGGTTTATGAAAGCAGCTGCATCAGATTCATTATATACGTCGCAGTAGAGGAGGATGTAGTCAGGACGAGGAAGTGAGGAATGCCCAGATTTACATGTCATAACTGCACTTGCCGGTCAGGCAAGTTGACTGCTGAGGTAAACACAAATGTTCTGCTGACAGTGCGGACTTTTTGCTAAAACTTTGGGTCATTTAGTGTGTGGGAAATGATGCAGCTTCATGTGTCTGAGTTGGGTTTTTCAATAGGTCGTATAGATCACATGGAAGCATGAAAGAAGGCAGATTAAGATTCACTAGGATTTAAAATACTGTCAGAGAGGTTTCTGTCTAGGAGGGAAGGCTGGGTTTCTATTTATAGCATTTTAGAGGAGGTGGAGGTTTATTGCAGAGGCGTGCACAGACTATTGTTCTGTCTGGTTCCATGATTTCTGTAACACTGAGGTCATCACTCCAACTCATTTCCAATAATGCTGTGCATCAATTTTTGAAAATGTGTTTATTTATGGATAAATCATGTGCATATCTTTATAGATGACCTAAATTACATCTCACTGATGCAATATTTTATTTTAAAAAGTGATGAAACCAACATATTCTGTAACAGACAAAGTTTCCACACTGATTGCATAACAGACGGAAACAAATGTCTTAAACAACAGAGCAAACTTTATCCATTGATATAGACACAAGTCCTAGAGGTAGGATTATTTTGTCAAAAGCACCTTGTGGTTGTAAAAGTAGTCTTTCATTGGCTGAACAAGCATTTGAATAGTGTGAGGTAGAATTCTTGAGGTTCTTGAGTAAAGAAATACAGGAAGGTTTACGTGGATAAATAGAAGAAGTCAAGATTAGGTTTACTCTAAAGGAGTCAAAAACAAGTCATTCAAGTACAAATGAGGCTTTTACTACATCAGCTGGTGACAGGAATAGGAGAAGTGAAAAATACTGCTTCTAATTCCAAGCAAAGCTCAAAGGGACCAACTTAATTAGCAGAAAGGATTGCAGTCACTGCGTTGGGTGGACAACTAGAAGACTGATGGGAATTTGCAGCCTCAAAGTTCAGTATTAGCAGAAGAGATGCATTATTCGCCATTTTGTGACCACATTTTGTGTCCACATGCTGCACCGTTTTAGTTTTATCAAAATGCTACAACTTACAGTGGGGCAAAAAAGTATCTAGTCAGCCACCAATTGTGCAAGTTCTCCCACTTAAAATGATGACAGAGGTCAGTAATTTTCATCATAGGTACACTTCAACTGTGAGAGACAGAATATGGAAAAAAAAATCAGGAAATCATATTGTAGGATTTTTAAAGAATTTATTTGTAAATTATGGTGGAAAATAAGTATTTGGTCACCTACAAACAACCAAGATCTCCGGCCCTCACAGACCTGTAACTTCTTTAAGAAGCTCTTCCGTCCTCCACTCGTTACCTGTATTGATGGCACCTGTTTGAGCTCGTTATCTGTATGACAGACACCTGTCCACAGACTCCAAACTCCACCGTGACCAAGATCAAAGAGCAGTAGGACACTAGGAACCAAAATGGAAACCTGCACCAGGCTGGGAAGAGGGAATCTACAATAGACAAGCAGCTTGGTGTGAATAAATCTACTGTGGGTGCAATTATTAGAAAATGGAAAATATACAAGACCACTGATAATCTCCCTCGATCTGGGGCTCCACACAGCATCTCATCCCGTGGGGTCAAAATGATCATGAGAACGGTGAGCAAAAATCCCAGAACTACACAGGGGGACCTGGTGAACAACCTGTAGAGAGCTGGGACCAAAGTAACAAAGACTACCATCAGTAACGCACTACGCCTACAGGGAATCAAATCCTGCAGTGCCAGACGTGTCCCCCTGCTTAAGCCAGTACATGTCCAGGCCGGTCTGAAGTTTGCCAGACAGCATATGGATTATCCAGAAGAGGACTGGGAGAATGTCATGTGGTCAGATGAAACCAAAATAGAACCTTTTGGTATAAACTCAACTTGTCCAGTTTGGAGGAAGAAGAATGCTGAGTTGCATCCCAAGAACACTGTACCTACTGTGAAGCATGGGGGTGGAAACATCATGCTTTGGGGCTGTTTTTCTGCAAAGGGGACAGGACGACTGATCCGTGTTAAGGAAAGAATGAATGGGACCATGTATCAGGAGATTTTGAGCCAAAACCTCATTCCATCAGTGAGAGCATTGAACATGAAACGTAGCTGGATCTTCCAGCATGATAATGATCCCAAACACACAGCCCGGGCAACAAAGGAGTGGCTCCGTAAGAAGCATTTCAAAGTCCTGGAGTGGCCTAGCCAGTCTCCAGACCTCAACCCCATAGAAAATCTGTGGAGGGAGTTGAAAGTCTGTGTTGCCTGGCAACAGCCCCAAAACATCGCTGCTCTAGAGGAGATCTGCATGGAGGAATGGGCCAAAATACCAGCTACAGTGTGTGCAAACCTGGTGAAGAACTACCGTAAACATTTGACCTCTGTCATTGACAACAAAGGCTATATTACAAAGTATTGAGTTGTACTTTTGCTATTGACCAAATACTTATTTTCCTTATTCTTTAAAAATCCTACAATGTGATTTCCTGGATTTTTTTTTTTCCATATTCTGTCTCTCACAGTTGAAATGTCCCTATGATGAAAATTACAGACCTCTGTCATCATTTTAAGTGCACAATTGGTAGCTGACTAAATACTTTTTTTGCCCCACTACACCCGAGTGTAAGTTTGGCCTCATGACATTTTTAACAATGTAGTGACGTTGGTGAGTGTTCTTCAGTTCCACTTTTCATCTGCATTGTACACACATCAGATGCTTACCACAAGTGTTAAAACATAGTTACATAAAAAAAGAACTAAGTGTTGACTGACAACAGACAATAAAAAAAACAGAGCAGACTCAAATCTTCTGACTTAAAGCACACATCTCTGTTTTTGTATCACCTCCTGGTTTTCTAAAACTTTAACAAGAATTTTAAGTGTATTTCCTTTCTGGTAAGACCTCACTCACACATATAGGCATCAGCATTTCAGGTGGTTTTCCTGCTTCCATCAATGTGGGTGCAGACACATGCTAAGAAAAAGCCACTAATACACCATAAAATCATCACATCATAAAAACACAAAAAGCTCATCTAATGACAGCAAGCAATAACCATAGTGTAATATTTGTAACATCAAGATATGAGTAAGGAAATCTATTAATGCGATCCTCCGTAAATATGCATGCAATCTTTGGTTAACCAAAGCTTCTTCACAAGTTAAGGTCATATGGTATATATATGTAAGATTATATCATAGAAGCCAGCCAGACTATTGCACAAGTTAACTATAAAGTCCTAAAATCAGCATCAACCTCACATGGTGACAAACCTTAATTCATTTCATTTTCCCGGAGACTTTTCTATCTTTAAAATACTGCTCATAAAAGACAAACACACCGGGTTCAGGTCCAGTCTCCAGCTGGACAACCCCTGATGCTACAGCAACAACTGTCATTCAAACTCTAAATGAAAAATATCCACATAACACTGAAGAAAAGCCTAATTTGGTCCTTTCAATCGCCTATTAGTCCATAAGAAAAGTTTTCTAAACATCCATGGGAGCAGCTGCCTCCATCTTCAGTCAGAAAACAAATCAGACTCCGATTTCAGTCTTTCTCTGCAAACAAAATCCACAAAATAAGAGTTGTTGTTTACTTTATTTTGCAAAAATAATGCTGAAAAAGCAGTATTTAGATCAACTAACTAAAATATGGTTAAATGGTCACATTTAACAGTCATATATCTGACTTTGAATATAAGGAATAGAAAATATAAGTGCCACTTTCTCATGTAATTTGTTCTTGACTTATTGCTTGAATCTATTGCACCTGATTGGCCCCAAATTTGACCTTTGCTCCACTGAGATATACAAATTTTACCCCATAATTAGGACTTTTTGTCTTTGTTAGCTTATAAGTTGTACACCAAAATTCTTTCTAAATTTTAAAAATTGGATTTTTTAACTTAAACTACTGTTTAATTGCATAGATCTTCTAAAGTTTAAAAAAAGATGTGACCAGTCATATTTATCATTTCTGTCATTATTTGTACTTTCTAAAACAGAGCAAGAATCTCATAATATACTGTTTAATTACAAATTTACAAATTATATATTACATTAAAAGGTACTGAACCAAATGTTTGCATAAAGCAGCCTTACCCCTGAGTCTTTCTATTTCATAAACTACATCTTTATACACGGCAGCCAGCAGCTCTTCTCTTGGCTTCAAACCATCAAGAAATACTGGAAAAACAAAAAAAACCTTTAAATGTCATTTATTGTATTACTGAACAATAGTTCTTAATGATTTCAATATTTATTAGAGTTTACTGAATCATCTCAACTGCCAAAAAATATAAATCACACACTTCATCAAACAAAACCATCACAGACAGTTCAGTACATGCAGCATCTTTGACTTGACTCTCACCAATGTCCGACGTGATGTTCTCCATCTCTCTGCGATATTGTAGATACATCGGCCACACGTGTCCATCAAAGTAACCTGGAGGATCAGGAGGCTCGTATGTCCTCGAACTGTCAGTCAGAGACACCAGCAGAGGCAAAAATGTGACAACATAATTATTCTCTTGTTTTTAGTGTACTGCAATTCAACATAAAGGAAGCATAGTGCATTAAGAGATTAAACAAAAAAAAATCTACTACACAAGCAATACCAAAAAAAAAAAAGAGAAATTAGTACCTTCGTCTCTTCTTGCAGACATCATAAGGTATTTCCATGAAATATCTTTTGTCAAAAAGCTCATTCAGAGGTCTGTAAAGGTAAAACATGAATTACTGAGTTTTTATACTGTTAAGTCATTCCTGGGGCATAGTTAAAGCTGATAATAAAGAATAGACCACAGATGGATGGTTATTTTATAAAAACATTAACAATTTAAGTGGAAATTTCTTAAAAAACAAAATTCAGCATTTATTAAACATAAATGATTGTCTGTTTATGTATACTCCTGTTTTCCAACTAATGACTAGTTTGTATTTTTTATCGTATCTTCTGTGATGCTTTATTCTAGGGATCCACATTTCCCAATTGAGCTTCATAGAAAGAACTACAGACAATTTGTTAGCCTTCGTTTGCTGTATTGATTTCCAGAGAGTCCTCACTATCCATTTATCTATTGTGTCTTGTATTGTGTGTTTGCCAGTAGACATTTCTGCATGTTCATCTGGTTAGCAGTGACCTGGAATTGTTTATTAACTCTGTCTGAGACAAAAAAATACAGTGCTGTAAACTTTAGAATCAAAATTTTAAGGTTGTTTTTGCTGAACTTATATCTGAAATAGACACAGTAAGATTTTGTTATCACTCGTGTACCTGTAGTTGAAAATGAGGAAGCCTTCCACTATCAGCACACACACATCCTTATCGAGCGTTTTATGCTCAGAGTTCAGGTCTCGCTGCCTCAGGAATGACTCAGGGTCTTGTCTCCACGAGTTGACCTCGGTCATCATTGTGTCCATGTGGAGAGCATCGAGCGCTTAAAGAGGAAACACTGGCAATGATTTACCAGCACTTTAGATTACATTACTGGATTTTATCTGTAAAATGCTTTCTGCTCTCTATTTTCTGTCTTTAAAACATTTTATTTTGAATACGTATTAGAACATTGGCTGAACAAAACAATGACCTGAAGACGTCCCTTATGCTCTGGGAAACATTTTTTGCTGATATTTTGCTGACATTTTATAAAGATGAATGAAAAAATAACCAATAGATACAACACTACATTAAAAATAATAATAAAAAAAAAGATTTCAACTTGTGTCTTATAAAATATATGACTTTAAAATGTTGCAATAATGATTTTTCCAAATTCATAGGAATAAATGGGGAAGAAAAATCTGATCTGATATGAAAATCTTTCTCGTCTTTGTTCGAAAAGTAGTATATACGAAAAGCATAGAAATGAACCAGTTTTATCGTTTTACTTCTCCTCATTGCTAAAAGTCCTGAATTCCCAGACAAAATACCAGATATGAACCTCACTGCCCTTAACTGTAGCTGCCTTCATCCATTTTCAGATAGATGGCCTACAGCTACACCAAACTGTGACAGGAAGTGGCTCAACTACCTGCATCAAGCTGCTTAGAAAACCAAAAAATATAACTATAACACAATAGAGAGGGTCCAAATAAACAGTAATATAGTTTAGAAAAGCTTTGTCTTCTTATTAAGTCTAAATCCTGTCTAAACCTTTAAGACTTCAAGTTAAATAAGAAACTATTAAATAAAGTATCCTTACTGTCATACTGCTTGAAACCGTTGCTGTCCACTGGTACAACTGAATCATCCTGAGGAAAGAAGCACCAGAGATCATTAAGCTCCCAAATCTCCTCTGTCACAGCAGAAAAAAAATGTAAAAGTAGCTATGTGATTAAAATAAAGGCCTCACAGTTTACCTTAAAATATGAATCCTGTGCGATGATGCAGCTGTTTGGTATCTGCTGCTGTAGACTCTTGGAAAGAGTCGATTTTCCTCCATTGGTCATCCTGAAAAACAAAAAAAGAGTTCACATTGTTAAGACCATCCATTGTACTGTTAAATTTCCTCTCCAGGCAGTGATTAAACCCCTATAATCTCATATCTGATTATCATATTAAATATTTGAAAGTTTTTTCAATGAAAACAATCCAATTATGACTTAAAATGATGAACCTGGCATCCCACACACCCCTGTGCTGCTCACCAAGACTTAGCCACACAATGACAGGTTGTAAGACTGGAGTAATTCAGCTACAAATGCTTAAACCAGAAACTGATTCTGAACAAAAGAGTTACAGAGAGTCTCACCCTGCACTGTTCCTCAGCTTTGTTACATGTGAAACCCTGACAGTCTGAGTCTGTGTTTCTGAGACTGTCATCAGTACACTGACCGCTAAATTTGCTTATGATCTGTCTTCTAGCATATAAAAAAGCACCCTATGGACATGTAAACAAGATTTTAAAAAAAAACAACAACACGATTTTCATCAGAAGGGGTCTTTAAAGCAGCAATAATATAATTTAAATGATCATTTCTTTCACTCAACTGCTTCATAATACTAAACTAACTGCAATCAAACGCCCCCTTTAAGAAAAGACAGTTAGGAAATGTTTATTTTTTTACTATAAAGTGTCTCAGTCAGTATGTATCTTGATGGTAATTCGCAAAAAATAAATAATTCCCTGGATTCTCTGAGAAAATGTTTGTAGGTTTTAAAACTCTAAAAACCCGGTATCACTGCAGGGTCCAACTGACAAGGCTGTTTTTCAGCTACAAAATATAATGTCCCACACATACATTGTTTGTGTTAATATTCTATAAAAGCAAGTACTAATATATACACACTTTCAAATATAAATATCGAATCAGCCTCAAAAACTCAGTATCAGTCATCAGTGCTGGGTGTAGTTAGAGATATAACCAAACACAACCGCACCCTCTAACACGCAGCTCACTGAAAACCAGAAAGGTTCAAATTCAGCTACATTTTGGACCACACCCATCATTGATAGAGTTTGTGGTTTCACTAGAAATCCTGCACAGTGTTAGCACAACATTTACAACCTCTACAGGATGCTAAAGCTTGTACCCTGTGTGCACTTAGTTACTCTCCTGCATCATCCATCTTTATACTAACAACTATTAATACACAATAAATGCACTCAAATGTCTTGCAAGTCAGAAAAAAAGACAAAAACTGAAAAATATAACCATAAATAGCAGCAGATATTCAAAATACGTTGCCAATAGCCCTTTATAAACTGCCATTCTAATCTTGAAAATAAAACATTTTGGCTACACTTTCACTGGTGTATTTTCAGAACATTTAGCAGTGTGTCTGTACAATGAATACCCTCAGAAACAACAAAAAGCTGCACAATTTAATTCTGGTTATCTGAAACATGAATCTTTATCTCTGAAGAGCAAGTAACTCTTATCAGTCTTTGCTGCCACATGGTTGTCACATGCTGTAGTGACCTGGTGTCCCTTGGTCACAGGTTAATACTAAAATTAGCCAGTATTAGCATGTTGGATAAAATTAAAATGAAGACTAATTACAAAAACCGTAAGATCACCTGTGTTTGCACTTCATATAACTTGCGTTGGGAGAAACTTGAGCATGCATAACGCTATCTGAGGTTCGACAGGCTAACTGGAGCCAAAATAACCCAAGAAGAACAAAAAAGGCTTGTTTTGCACAGAGGTCAACACATGAATGAGTACAATCCTCCCACTTACCCTCCAACTCCTACAATGAGTGTCTTCATCTCAGCTGCTCACTGCAAACTTACTGATTCATACAATTGCTAACAGCAAATTAATTAGCAGCTTCTGTGCAGACTTTACTGTTACACAGGCATGTTGTATTAACTAACGCTGCAACAGTCCTGCATGCCATCATGCTTTTCCGCCAGCAGACGCTCGTGATTCGCTGCTGGAGCTGCTACGTCGGAGCTGCTACGTCACTGAAGACCTGCCCACTGAGAAAAAAAAATCACAAACACGATAAACAACAAATTCAATACAGTGTTACAGCAGGGTTTTATTTAATTGAAGACAAAATAACAGTTGTAACGTAAGTAAGATCTGAGGGCTGCACCTAATGTTAATGCTTTTAAAAACAAACTTAAAACCTTCCTTTTTAGTCTGGCTTTTACTTGAATTACCTTTTAGTGTTTTTATTCTTTTTACAACTCCCAATTTATAATTATCACTATTATTATTATTTTATTTTATTTGATCTTATCTATCTTTTATTCTGTTTTTTATATGACATATTTAATTGAATTTATTTACTTATTTATCTATTTATTTTACTGATCTACTTATGGATTTATTCTATTTTATTCATTTATTTTTATTTATTTATTTATTTACTTTACACTTTAAACTAACTTCCAGTGTTTACCTATTTTAAACCTTCAGATGGTGTTTCCTCAGTACGTACTGGGTATAACAATATCCCTGACTTATTTTTGTCTTTTATTAATGTTGCTGTTAACATTACAGTGTATGAATTGCGGGGTGGGTGGGTTTGGGTCTTAATTTCTTTTATTTTATTTTAATTATTTGTCTGTTTGTAAAGCACTTTGTGCTACAAATGATGTATGAAGAGTGCTATATAAATAAAGATTATTATTATTATTATTATTATAAGTACAGGAAATATACAAAAATATATAAAATGCATCTGAAAGTTCAGGAGTTGCATATAATATATAATATACAATATATAATTGACTTGAGCATAGCTCAGTGGGTAGAGTGGCTGTCTCGCAACTGGAGGGTTGCAGTTCAATCCCCCACCTCATGTTGAGGTGTCCCTGAGCAAGACACCTAACCCCTAATTACTCCTGATGGGTCGTGGTTAGTTGCATGGCAGCTCCCACCATCAGTATGGGTGTATGTGATGTATCATGTAAAGCGCTTTGGATAAAAGTGCTATATAAATACAACCATTTAAGAAAAAACTTTTAATAAAAAACAAAGTAATGGATAAAAAAAGCAAAATCATGAAAGGTAAAATGTTTTATTATAAAAGAAACCCATAAAAGTAATACAGTTTACAGAATTTTAGAGAGCTATGTAAGGTAAAATATTTTACACATATAAATATATATAAACAAACAAATGAATAAATCATACTATACCATTCACAGACAAAGCAGAACTACAGAGGACAAGGCTGGATCAATGGACACGACTTCCAACTAAAAAAAACGTCATGTAATACTAAATAGGTTAAAAAATAAATGCAATTAAATAAATGAAAAAGCAATGAAACCAAGCAAATAATATATTAAACACACACACACACACAAACAGGACATATATGCTATAATGTAACATCTTGTTTTGCTTTGCTTTGCTTTGAATAAATCTCCAAAACTGTATTTCAGATATTAGGTTTATAAAGATACTACTTCTACGACGACTACTACGACTACTACTGCTAATAATATTAACAAAGTTAAATTGCAACTTTAAGGGCTTTTTTCCTCATGGTGAAAGAAAATCTCAGTCAGTTTGAATTTATGCAGTAGAATATTGTTGTATTCTTTATGATATGCTGTTTGTTTACAATAAATAAAGACAGGTAATAATTAGATTTACCCTACCCATCTAACGTTGCAGAGTCGGTATGTTATACACGCATGCGCAGAGCAACTTTTCCGCGTAACTCAACTTCCTCATTGGCAGCGCTAGTAGCAAAGTGCTTCACAGCCCAGCGACATTTGTGGCTGAAACGACTCACGGCGTCTCTTTTCACTGTATTTTTGAACCTCACAAATGTCAAAGCCTCCTCCTAAACCGGCCAAACCAGGTAAGACGGACAGTATGAGGATTTTGTTGTTTGAATTTTAGCCAAAACTTGCGTTTTTAGGAGGGCAGCGCACCTTGTTGGCGATGTGCGTTTAATGGGCGGTGAGCACTTCAGAGCTTCGGCTGGACTCGTTTGTCTGTGAAACTTTTATCAGCCGAAGGAACTAAAAGCTTCAAACTGATTAATAGGAGTCTATATTATGGCTGAGTGTGGCAGGACTGGAGTGGAGCTTGTTTAAAGTGTCTTCGTGGCTTCACTGCTGCTTGTCAGGGACATCCAGCTCTCAGCAGCAGGCCTCTGTCACTTCCCTATTTCCATCATTCATGTCAGGACAGTGCTGCATTCACTGGATTCAGGTTAAAAGGTGGTGATGAGTCCATATGGTCAATGACATCAGCCTGACTTCCTCCAGAGTCTATTCTGGTAACCTCTTCCCAATTGTTGCAACATGTGTCTATTACTCAGACAAATATTGATGAAATCTGAGCATTTGTCATGTTTGAGTTTCTCATAAATGTAATAATAAGAGATGTTTGTCTTGCAAAAGGGTTTGTTTTCTGGACTGCGTTTGTGCAACAAGTGTGACAGATACTTTATTCACCCCACTGGGAAAATGCAAGCTATCCAGTAGTTCACATGTTGCATTCAGATCGATAAGGAAGCCATGTAGGAATCAACATGCAATTAGCATGCAAATTGCACTGGTTGCAGAAATAGAAATAAGGTGCCAAAAAAGTTGGTAGATGCAAAAATTGTTGCCGTATAGAGTGTTACAAAAATACAAAGAGGTACAATGTGAGCGTACAGCCAGTAATAAGCATTGGGTCAGTATTATTAGTTTTATTGCACAGTTGAGTTGAAAATATGCAAAAAATGGCATCATATTCATATTAGTAGTAAAACAAGGATTCAGTTTGTAGTTTATTAGGTGCAAAAGTAACACAAACATCCTCCTTGTCCAGGTACATGAGATAAAAACTGTCTGTCTGGCTCACTTCCTGCAAACGTCTCTTTTATCACATCAATGCAGTTTTCATCAATGTTGACTTGCTTTACTTTAGAGGAGTGTCCTTCACTGATGAGAGGCAAAACGTTGGACTTAAATGCCATTAAAGTAAGGTTTTAAAGAGGTTTTGATTCAACAATGTGGTACTTTTAGTAGATGTAACGAGTGGTGCTACTGCTAAGATTTGTATCAAATATTGACTCTAACCTCACAGATATACTCCAAATGCGATGGTCACAATATTAAAAAGACCTTATTATATAGCTTAAATGACAACAAAGTTGAATTTTCTAAACAAAAGCTTTTTAAATTTCATGAAGCAAGGGGGCGTATGCAGAGCACATCGGTTTCAGCTAGTAGACATCTTACTCATCAAATATCAGATGACATTTGTGTAAAAAAAAAAGGGAAAAAAGTCACATATGGAAAGTAGAAAACCATCTTTGTATTTGTCGGTAAAGCTGATGTATGTTTATGATGCACACATGCTTTGAAATCACGCCAATGACTAATGCAGGAGCATCACAGCAGACGTGTGTAGGTTTGCCTGCCTGCTGTGTGAAAACTGACACACACAAAAATCACGTTATCGTTCATATGCTTCGTGGTTGTTAATGAGTCAACTGCATGACTCCTCACCTGGCTGTGACAGCAGGTGAAGTCGTCTGTCATGGTGGATGGCCGGTCGGAGCTATTGATGTTCTTTGGCAAAGTTGGTGCTTTATGTAGTCACGGCTGATTCACGTGGAGATGCAGAGCTGTGAGAATGAAAGGCATCTCTGTCGAGGGCACAGAACGAGGTGTCCTGCATAGCTGAGGGTTCATTACATCTGTTTATTTCTTGCTGTATGTGGTGGTGCAGAAATTTTCAGGGCAAATCTGAAGGCTTGAATGGTTTTTCTGTTTCTAAAGGAATTTAAAGTTAACATGTCCCAGATTTGGGATTGTGGTTCTGTAGCTATCTCTTTAATGGAACTTTTGAGAGGCCAAAGGGAAAAATCGAATCACACATGACATCTTTCTGACGTTGTAAAGGCTCAAACCCTGTGAGCAGTGTATTCAGATGTATGATTCTTGTCATGCTTCTACTTTTTCCTCTCAAAGTCTAAATGTTACATAAAATACGATTCTGTTTTTGTGTTAAAAAGGATTCTCAGCTCAACTATAAGAGCCATGTGGAATGTCTCGTACACCAGATTAGAAGCTTGCATGGTTTCGTTGCTGGGTTGGGCTTTGAACAGGACTGGGGAATCGAATAACCACCAAGATCAGACACGTTTTTCTGGGAGGGGGCTGCAAGACTAGAGCTATGTAATTGCGTTTGCAATAAAATAACACAGCTGGAAATCATTAAAAATACAGCCACAAGCAAATATATTATACTGTGACAGTGTTTTGCTCAGACTGGGGCTCAAATTTTCTTATCTATTTTTTTTATCTCAAATTTATCTCTATATGTGCCTGAGGGTTTAAAATGCAGCGAGAGACGGCCTCGTCAGCACAGGCTTTTGTGTGTTTTAAGCTGCATGACCGGGCCTGCAGAGCTGACATGCTTGCTGTGTTGAACAGAGCAGGACTTGTGCAGCGACTCGGCCTCTCTCCTTCTGAGACACTGAAGCTGTGTGTTAGCTAAATAGAAACCCTGAGCAACGGCAGAGGGGAGTCTCAACCGTGCAACCTGTTAGGTAGTGAAACGGAAGATGCTCGACCACTTTTATGCGTCACACATATTAAACATATTACAGTAAATAATTCAACATCGGCTCTGCATGATTTATCAGCATCTTTATTACACTGTGAATGAATTGTGGCTTGTGAGGATTGTAGATTCTGTATCATTTTGTGTTTTTTTTTTTGTTAGTTTATCAATTGCAGCACAGATAAACATTGTTACACAAGAAGTAATGCATTAAATGAACCAATAATATTTTTTTAACTTAAAGAACTGGTAAAACACACAATAGGAACATACAATGATTTGTGTGTGTTTAAAGCCTGTTGTTATCTGATCATCTTTGAAAGGGAAGTTCATATCATGACATAGTGACTGATCTTTATCTACCATTCAGAAGAATTAGATTACCTTTAGTTCTCGGTTAGATAGATTTGATCTTGACCAAAAAAAAAAGTTTTTTGTGTTTATCCTGTTCATCAGTCTGTTTATTAAACTGAGTGTGTATGTGTGGATGTAACTTCAGGTTTTCTTTTGTCCCCAAAATAAACAGATAGTGGGAATAGTTAATGAAACATAAATCTAGAAGCTTGTCACTGTCTCTTTAAGCTCTTTTGTAAACTAGTTCAGCTGTCAGCTAAGGCCACAACCACTCTGATTGCATTCCCGCAGAGCGAACGCCAGGCTGGACAGCGAGCTGCTTCAGGCCACGAAGCAGCTGCACAAAAGGACCACTCTGTGTGTTTGTCCCTGCACCGCATGTAAAGAAAACATGTTCTCATTGGCTGAAGAGGGTTCGATGCTTGCTTCATGCAAAACGCCTCTTTATTTTTCTGCACCTCTTTATTGAGGTTATGGGTGATGTCGCACCTCTGAATTATTGCACTTGTACAAGAGTAATTTACCACATTAAAGCTGCATTTTGCATTCACCTGCAAGCTCAGCTGGAGTGAAACTAAAGTGGTTGTAGCTGGTTGTTGTGCCGGGCAGTGAAGTGGCATCATGTGTGGTTTCACCTCATGGTTTAACAACATTCTGTTCACTGCGCTTCTGCAAACAGGGATGAGGTTCTTACCACAAATTGTTTACAAATGTTTCATCTAACATGCAATTTATGTGTTTTCTCTTTGATAGGCCAAGTCAAGGTGTTCAGAGCGCTGTTCACCTTCGACCCCAGAACAGTAAGAGCTTCTTGTTATTGAAAAGTTGCATTGATTTTCTACCATTTGATGCTTTCTAATGACCATTTGTGCTATTTTATTTATCAATTAGTTTTCCTATTATTACATGGTCTTGTGTGGAGATTTTATTATGACACAGTAGAGTAATTAACATCACATTCATACCAGAATAGTTTCCAAGAATATTTGGATAATTGTCCATCACAGTTTCTCAGAGCTCAAATTAATGTCTGCAGATTGCTTGTTTTTTCCGCCAAACAGTCCAAAAATGAGATATTTAGATAATAATCACATCCAACTCTGATTTTAGAAGCTGGAAGCCGAACGATTGACAAAGATTAATTTTCTGTGAATTGATATTTTCCGAGTAGGACAAAAAAACCGCTAAAATTAAAAACAAAATAAAAAGTTTTCACCAAGGAAACTTTGACATGGATCCCTCTTTCATACCCTTTAAAACATTCACGTTACACCTAGGGCTGGCCCGAATAGTGGTTTCTGGCCTCCGAATATTCGGGCCCTATTAAAGACGAATATCCAAATATTCGTTCCGCCCCGTAACGTCCGATGGGGGGCGGGGGGCGCCGCAATGCGGCACGGCGTTGGCTTGTGACACAGACGGCCCGAAAATTCGGATCCTTTTTCATTTTTATAAAGTTCTGGCCAACATTTCCTGATGACAGATTGAACCCAGTGTAAACCGACCTTCGTTGCCTTCATTTTGTCTTCAGCAGAGGTCTTCGGCATCTTGACTTGTGTTTATGCAACAAAGTGAAGCGCGACGTCAGAGTCGGCAGCCACCCGGCCATTCGGGTGGTGTTTACAAACACGAATGGAGGAGCCGAAATGAGCCGAAGAACACGGCGGGACGAGCCGAAGTGGGCCGAAGGCGCAGGGAAGAGACGAGCTCCGAATATTTTCGTCTGGGGGGAGGAGGGAGTGATCACATGGACATATGTGTATACGTTTATGTGATCACATGATGAGACGAGCCGATAAGTGCCGATGTGGGCCGAAGGCGGAGGGAAGACAGTAACGCGGCATATTCTTTCTGCCCGGTAACGGGGGGGGGGGGCGAATATTCGGATACCAAATTAATATCCGGATAGTGCCGTAGCGAACGAATATCCGGATATTTGGGATATTCGGGTCCAGCCCTAGTTACACCGCATTAAAATGCATGTGTACACAGTGACTAAATTAGGGTAGACTCTCAAAAAAAGAGGAAGAAAGTGGGTTAAATGTGACACAAGTGCCAAGTCTTGAGGTCAGACTAGTGTGAATACAACTTCCTGAGTCACTGTGAAATTGTCTTTTTTTTTTTTTTTTTCCCAGCCAGATGAGCTGTACTTTGAAGAAGGAGACATCTTATACATCTCTGACACGGTAAGTAAAACGCCAGATTGTACGCTGCCACCTTCCTCTTTAATTCTCAACATGTCTTGTTGAGTTTGAATCTTTACAGTTCTTCTTCCTTTTTCTTTGGGATCGCATTCTTGCAGTATTTGCATTTTGTGTCCCCCATTTGTGGTAGTATTTTTGATGCCAGGCTTTTTTTCCCTTCTTATTTTCACTCCTACATCTCCTCTCACTTAATTCTATTAATTTTTTTGTTTGCCCTGTTTATTTGTACTGGCTTGCTTCTGTAAGTTATATTTTATTTAAAAAAAACAAGAAAGTCTGCTTTAATTTCGTCCCCAGAGTGACACTAATTGGTGGAAAGGGACATGCAGGGGAAGGACAGGACTAATTCCAAGTAACTATGGTGAGTAGAAAATGTAAAATATCATTACATGTATGTGATGATTAAAAAAAACAGTAACGTAGGCATCATGAAGAGGAAAGAGTCGTATTAGTGAATGTTACTAAATGTGCTGGTTAGGCCTTACTTAATTGTCGTCCAAATAATTGTGATTAATAATTTAATTATCTTTTTTGATCATTTTATGCGTCTGTTAGTTCTAGATGAGCGATTTTTAGCTCCTTTCATGCCACCTTTTTGGTGCAGAACTGACTAATCTTTTAAATTTTCGGACTCTTTCATTTGGCTTCATTAAATTTAAATACATAACATTAAAGACATGATGCTCACTGAAGTGCAGTAGGATAAATTTTAGAAGTTAAGTTGATTATGTATTGAATGTGACAGGTTTCACATTGAAGATCTTTTGTTTTTTCAGTGGCTGAGCAGGCAGAGTCTATTGACAATCCAATGCATGAAGCAGCCAAACGAGGTATGATCATGTAGATGTTTAAACATTTCTTTTTTTTAATCATCTTTTGTTACATGTCTGTATTTGGATGAAGAAACTCCTTTCATCCAAGACCGTTCTCTCTTTCTGAAGACAATGAAAGTAATCTTGACCTTTATAATGCCTTTCTGTACCTGCTGAAAACCTCTGTAAACGTATCCTTTCAAACGTGTGTGTGTGTGTGTGTGTCTTGTGTGTTTATATGCACGTATTTGTGTGTTCAAACAGGGAATCTGAGCTGGCTGAGGGAATGTGTGGAGAACAAGGTTGGCATCAACGGACTGGATAAAGCTGGAAACACTGCCCTCTACTGGGGATGCCATGGAGGACATAAAGGTAACAGAAAAAAAATCACTTTTTAATGATGACGATGGGATGTTTGCAGGGGCTACAGCATCCAAAAGTGGAAATTTCCTTTTGACAAACACTAAAATTTTGAATTGGCAGGCTGTGATGTTTGAATTTATTAAAGATTTTAGTTGGACAGATTGTGAAACTGCTGAATCAGTGACTGAATAAATCTGAAATTGTGACACTTGAGCAGATTTGTTTTGAATCAGAAAGGGAGAACACAAAAACAGGAACTTGGTGTCAGCTCTCCATTGTTCTTGGTCGATTGTTGCGTGATAAATAACAATAAATCTGTTTTGTTTTTTCCCTGTCAGATGTGGTGGAGCTGTTGCTAAGCCAGCCAAGCGTGGAACTCAACCAGCAGGTGAGATGGGTTTAAAACCTCATTCAGAGATGAAAGTAGCTTCGCTTGTCGGCAAAAAACATCAGGGTTATAGTCCCACACTTGCAATCATGTGGATTTTCCAGCCGATTTCACATTGCAAAAAGAGAAGCATGAGGATGTGGTGAGAATGGAAAACCCTGTACAACCACGGGATCGTTTCTTGATCGATGGCAGAATCAGCTGAATTTTCATCGAGTCAGACCTGAACAGCAGCGTTAACACCGTCTTTCAACCCATCTGCACAGAGGGAGGTCATTATCGCATCATTTATTTAAATTGAGTAATGACTTTAAGGCACTGAAGCGTTAAACAGTCACACTGCCAAAATGAACAAACCAACAGGTAAAGGGCTGACAAAAAAATAAAAGAAAAATGTGAAAAAAAGGGCGAGTCATAACAAATGCTTCTAGTCAGGATACAAGGGCTCATTCAATGGTTTGATTAGTATACAATGTGTGGAATTTGAAATAAATCATAGGCTGTGCCCAATGGAATCATCAACAAAATGCCAAATTATGTTTTAGAAAGTTGTTTTTACAGTTTTAGGAAATTTAAGCGGCTTGTTTTAGCATGCACTGAAGCTGCTCTGGAGGCTGTGTGCTAAGAAATTCCATGTTGGTTTTTAATTTATTTTGCCTGCCATCTGTACATGTGGAATCTTGAGCTATTTCAGGAAGCTGAAGTTACAGAGACTGCAGTCACATTGGCTCTTCCAACTATGGAAAAATGACAAGCTACTAAAACTCTGTCCAGCAAACTTTTTTTTGTGATAACTCACCTTTCAGCTAGTTTGAAAAAAATTAATTTCCATAGCATGATGGATTGGTGTCGTGTCAGGGTGTTTGTGAGTAATGATGGTGCTTTGTGTTTTAGAATAAACTTGGAGACACTCCGCTGCACGCTGCTGCCTGGAAGGGTTACTCTGACATTGTGGAAATGCTGCTTAACAAAAGTGAGTACAGAACCATGTGTCCTATTTGTTTCTGTAAAAAAAAAAAGAAACTGACCAGAACATCATCTACTTGATTTGGATGGAAATCATAACTGAGCAAGCAAAAGATTTTCATCAAAGGAGAACCAGCTGACTGCAAACATTTTGTGTCCTTGCATTTGTCTTTGTATCTTTTTGTGTTTTTCTTGCTCTCTGTATTTTATTTTAGCCTGATCATGTTTGTTTCAGATGCGAGGACAGACGTCCGGAACAATGAGAATAAGTTGGCTCTGGAAATGGCCACCAACGCTCAGTGTGCTTCACTTCTCAAAAGGAAGCAGGGAAGCAGTAAGTGCAGCTGCCACTAGGGGGCAGCCTCACAGCACTCACATATACAGCGTCATACGACCAGGAACAGAATAAACATGCTTTTTATTATTAAGCTTCCAACTGAATTTACTGTCAATGGAAAGGAACTGACAAGCAACAAGCTTAGATAATCTCCCTTCACATCAGCACCAAGGGTCCGTTAGTAGTAAGTAAATAGTTTGCCGTGTGTATGATGTCTATTTAATTCTAGAAATTTAAATAAACCAGGTAAGCAGAGGCCTTAACTGACAATTATATCAACAGGTGGTAGGGTTCAGAAAGCTTAAAATTTAGCTGAGCTTCTGCACAGAGCTGCTAAACTTTGCCAAACACAAGAGAAATGGCACTTAGGTTTGTTGTTTGCCAGTCTAATGTTCTATTTTTGTCCTGTGAATGCCATGCGGGGAAAAATGCTTCATTAGTCATTAGCTGTTAAATGGACAAGTACTGGTGGCAGGCTTCTTAGTTTATTGTAGAGCAGTTGCCAGTTGTTATGAGACATACTGTTTTATCCGTCTCCTATTGCTGTGTCTTGTGTAAACAGCATGCAATATGGGTATTGTGTGTAATTAGATGAGATTTTTTTTTGGTCTCGCAAGTCCTTGTTGAAAAAGGGGCAAGAGATGAGAATGATATTAAACAACAGGATCCTTTACAGTAGATGTAAAGCTTCAGTTATATCATCAATAACTCTTGTACAGGGTTTTTCGTGCAGCTAAGCTACAGATGCTTAGAAACCTGATGTGCAATAAATGCGACAAACAACTATTATTTTAAGGTAAAGAGATTTTGCCGAATAATGTAAGCCATAAAAAACTGCAACATTCATGTCGTTAACTGTCTATTTGTCTTGTTTCAGACATCACCCGCACACACAGCAACGCTGAAGAATATTTGGACGACGAGGACTCAGACTGAGCCAGCCCGTTAAAACATCATCACTGTCTTCCACTGGGTTTGGAGTTTTATTACGGAGCTAAAATGGATTTGCTGCAACTGTAACTCCATTTTAGCTCAATTATTTTGTTTAAACACCTCAGATCTCGGCCCTCTGCGTCACGCCAGGGTGAATTTCAGAAGCACTGAATTAATGCGTTTTAGAGTTCGCCTGCTTTGCCAAGTGCATTTCCACATGCAGGGAATTTGTCTTGGAGCATCGGCTTGCGTTCAGTGAGCCGAAGGGCAGAATATATGTGGTAGTGGAAAAAGGACCAAAGCTCTAGAAAAACACATTCCAAACGTACAGATTATGTTTAACCTATTAAAGTGCCAGTGCAGATTAAAAGATTGATCTGCTCTGTGTCTAGTTGTTTTCAAGCTACTCTTTAGTTACTGGACTACAAATCTGACCAGAAATAATTGGAAACACATTGCAGCTTGGAGCTTTATCACAACTAGACACTGTTTAGATCCATTAATATGCATTGAGAACGCAATGAAACCTATTTAACCATAATATTTCCCCTTTTAAATGGATGTTTTCCTGTGTTCCCTTCTTAACACCTTAATTAAAGGCATCATTAATGTGCATAAATGGACTCTAATGGGGGAAAGTATATGTAAACTGTCTTTTATGGCAGTAATCTCATGACACTCACCTGTTACTGTCTGTACTGCATGTACTTTGGTCTGTGTCATAATATCACCGCTGCCGTTGAAGACCTGCTTTCAGTTCAACTAAAAGAAATATTCTGCCCCGTGTAAAACAGACTTTACTCTATAATCTTTCAAGCTTTTGATGGTGTGATTTCCATCCTGGGAGCAAATTTCTGGTTTTGTTGTTGCTTTCTGACATTTAAAAAGTGCCTTAAATGTGTTACAGAGCATGTCTGTCTGTGTTGGTTGTTTTTTTTTTTTTTTTCAATGTGTATATGTGTTTCTGAGGTTATAAATTTCCTAAGATGGTTTTGTTCTAGATTTCTATCTGCTCTGTCTTCAATCTGCAATAAAGATTTTTAACTTAAAATGTCACATTGAACAGATACTGTTTGAAATCAGCAAAATAAATAAAACATAAAACAAAGAATATCATAGATTGTCTGTTAAAAGTATCTTTAATTACAGAAGCAACACTAGAGACTTACCATTAATTACTGAAATCCTCTCACAACAAGCCAAATTCCCCTCATTACAAAGTCTTTAGTGTTCAAACAAAATATAAATGTGCACTGAGACACTCATAAATCACTACAAAAATATGTTCAAAAGTCAAAAGAATTCCTTTATTACAAAGTCAGCATGTTGATGACATTCCAAGAAGGCAGAAAGGGCAAAAATACATGAAGAAACCGAAAGTACAGCAAGTCCTTGATGAGAGATTCATGCTACATTAACTGCCAGACCAGAAAAAAAAAAAAGGAGAGAAAAGGCTCTGAAAACAAATGATTTCCTGTCCTCAACAGAAACGGCTACTTCAGGAGGAATAAATCCATCCTCTTTACATACATCTGATGTCAGAAAACCCAAAGAACTATGCATCTTCTGAAACTCAAACTCCTCCCTGTACTACACGAGTACATATACTGCGGAGGAGATGGAAGCAACTGGTATTTATCAAGAGTAGAAGTGCTGACGAAACAATTTCTACCCGTCAGGTAATAAAAAAAAAAAGGGGGGGGGGGGGCACAATGATTCATCCGTGTTGGGAGAGCTCGGATAAACAAGAAATCTGGCCTCTTCCCTTGTAGAAAATGTGAAATTTTGCAGCCAAGTAAGAGAAAGTGACTAATGGAAGCCATTTAGTATTTGTCAAACGTGTCTAAAGTTGGGTTTGCCTGAATGTCAATCTGAGAGAAACCTGCAGCAGCAACTACTCAGTTAAAGGATGCAGAGGAGGGAGGCTGCTTCTTCAAGAAAAGGAAAAAAAACATCCTTCCTCTGGTAGTTTCAGTAACACTGAGCCAGGCTGAGCAGCAAACAGCAGGCAAACGGTGTCTGCTATTAGGATGTTCACTGTTCGGACTATCCGTATAAAGATGCATGCTTTGACTTTACAGTACAAAAATGCTAATAAATACACTGCCCTTCAACAATAATCAGCAGAAGATATAAATTATGTCATTTGTGGGTGAGAGGGGAAGAGATTAAAGAAGCTCTGATTCTCTGATAAACCTCCAGAAATACAAAGAAGGTGCTGCATACTGAACCACACAAGCATATATATATATTTCTATGTATATAAATTAATTACAAACTGTCACACATCCACACAAACATGGTCAAAGTTAAACAAACCAGCAACATTTGGTTCCATTTTCTAGCAAGAAGTTCAGTTAATTCTGCAAAAATGAGTACCATGGAGTACACTGAAATTCAGATTTTTGTCCGATACGTACAAGGTATAAGGCAGCAGCAGTTGTTAGCTTACCTAATAACTTTTATTTCAATTTAAATGTTTGTTTTGTGATTTTGTGCCAATTAATGGCACAATTTGTAACATTAATCCATTTGCACAAAGGCAAAATTAGAATTTAACATTCTGATTTTACAAAGTTTAGAAACATGAGATATATCATGGTAAATAATTAGTTTAATATTTTATTGGACAAACTGGAGGCGGGAAAACAATAACTTACCAAAATGCTGAACTATTCCTTCAATTTCCCAGTTGTGAAATTAAACACTTTAAAAGTAACATATACTTTAAGGAAAACATTAGTTTTTTTCCCTTCCAGATATGATACTAAATTAATTTCAGCAAACATTTCCAAGTCAATACGCAGCAATATGGAATGAAAAAAACTTTGTATCTTCATAGGAAAACAAGCAAATCACAGGCAAAAGGACAAATATCAGTCTACTTTTAAAGAGTTTCTCCTTTGTTTTATTTCATCTGATGAGAGCAGTAACGGATGAAGATGCCGCCCTTTCAACAAGGCACATTAGAGCGTAAAACTTAGCCATGTAGTAATAAGGCCTTTTCAAACACATCATTGAGCTTTTAAGGGAGACTAATTAACAGAATCCCAGAATCATGTCAGCTTTTTTTGTTTTTGTTTTTAAGCCAAACCTAAATTAGAAATAGACATACAAAGGAAGACTTGCACTTTTTCTTCAAATGGTGTAAAAAAAAAAAAAGCTTACATTTTGTTACCGTCTCCGAAATGTCTTTTCACGAGCCACGAAAACAGCCCTGCGTTTAGCCAGGAGACAAATGTTCAGATAATACAAAATGCTTTTAAATTGTTTGTGTAGCCAAGAAATAAAAGGTGAACGTTTAATCCTTCGGTTTATCTGAGGATAGCAAAACGAGACACATTTGACTTGGACAGCGATGACATATTGCACCGATGTTTGCGATTTTCTTGAAACTCATAGTTAATGCAGTCATCTTTACATGAATGCGTGTTTACAGAAATAATTCTGTACAAAGACTTCATCAAAGGAGAATTCACAACAGACTTGAGAATTTCTGAAGCAAACAGAATATGAGAAATAACCCGAACTAAACAAGACAACATGCGTTTTTAGCCATCAAAGTGCTGCGACGGTCCAAGTGTAGCTCCAACATGGCCTCATTCGAACACGAATCCCTTCTTTCAACCCCTCTTTGAACAAATAACATCAGATATGACTGAAGCAGTAGAGTAAAATTGTGTAGTGAAGATTTCACTCTGATATGACAGCAATTACAACTAAAGGGTGAGTGTAGGGAGGGAGCACAAGCTGGTATTCAGACCAGTGAAATGAAGCAGGAAAGGTCCGTGTCAGACAGTAATACTGACAGATTGGATGATCTCACTACTATGTACATGCATTCATTATGAAAACAGGATTACATCATAGTCCTATTGCACTTTCAGTAGAACATCAAGTTATGAGTTTGAAATCCAAACAGACCTTCCTACTGATCTTTTCTGTCAGAAGGGCGTTGCACCAAAAATGCCACTTTGTGTGTGTTTCTGCTTGAACATTCTTGTTCTGAGAAAATATAAAATATTAACTATGCAGGTCTGAATTCCAGCAGTTTAACACTTTACATCGAAGCAACTCAGAATGTGTCAGTTTCACAGATCAACAACTTAAAAAAAAAAAAGACTGGACTTAAGACCTCTCAAACTCACAGCAGAAACGGGAAGAAAAAAAACAAAAACAACAACAGCCGATGAAATGATCTGAAATGGTTCATTTTACTTGCCTGACTGAAACTTGGGAAGCTGACAGACCAAATCGTCACTTTATGAGTTGAAGCCGGAGTTTGTGATATGCACGTGGATTAGGTCGCGTGTCAAAGTTCATTCTTGACTCTGGAGCATCTGACCAAAAAAAAAAAAAAAAAAACCCAAAAAGTCTAAAACAGAGCTTTTCACTGCAACTACAACTTCTTTTAAAGAAGACTGTACGGCAAAAGCTCAAAAAAATAAGACGTTTTCCGAAACATCCAAGTAAGTCAGAAAGAAAAGCCTGTTCAGTCTACTTAGATATTTTTAGAGTGTCATTTACCAGCTTTAAGAAATGGGTTGCATCAAAATGAGAAATTTCGGTCTGCATTTTATTTTATGAGACTTTCTTTGCCTTCTTGTTCATTCCTCCTTGACTTCCATGCAACAAAGGAAAAGTTGCACAAAAAAAACTACAAAGATCCATCTGTAGATTCAGAGAATGTGTGGAAGAACAAAGTCACATTGCAGACAGGTTCTCTCGACTTTAGAGCCCACTATCAAGCTACGAGTAAGGTATAAAATAATGGAACTCTCTCTTTCAGTAAATAAAAATTCTTAGGATGGTTAAAATAAAATAGAATAAAATGAAATTACTGGGATAAAACACATGACATCTTGGATAAGCTGGACAAGCAGCTAATAAAAATTCCCTCCCAGAAAATAATTTCTTTCACAGATTTTTCTCTTCTTTTATCTTTTTTTTTTGTTGCAAAAATGAAAATATAGTTTTTTTTTTTTCCGTGTCCTTTGCAAGTGTCCATTTAAAAAAAATTATAGTACCAATGAGTCCTCTTTGAAATATATCTACAGCTGTACAATAGCTCTTGCAATAGGTCAACAATAGGTCTTGCAAGTGAATTTATGAAATAACAAAAGAAATTTAGCGCTTCATTTTACATAAAAAAGCCTCTTTACAGATATGGGTTAAAAAGGGTCATAATAAACAATATAAAAAGAAGATAGAAAGACAGCGTTTGCTAATGAGATTCTTGGAGATTCGTCTTCTCTTCAATGGCCTGTTTCACTATTTCAGCCAACTTCAAGCGGTCGACTTTATCGGAGAAGGCTCGTCCTGCAACAGGAAAAGGTGGTGGTTAAGAACCGGACAACTACACAAACAATGAAAACTGACTCATAAAAGAGCAAATGCTTTTAAGTGTAAAACAGAAGCTGCTGTATTGTTCTGTAGTGTTCAGCTGAACCAACAGCCAATCATCGTTTTTTTTCCCCCACTTAATCCATCATCGACTAAACTTCACCAGAGACAATTAGAAAGCAGAACATATTCAGTGATTTCTGTTGATGTTTGTGGTTTAAATAATTAGGGCTGCTCAGTTTTACTTGGTAATCATTTTGACTTGGAAATGTCAGGAAACGCTGGAGAAACTTCCTCCTTAGTTCAAACAACACAATGCAGTGGTCCCTCGTCTATTGGAGTGGTTACGTTCCTGACCTCCCACAAAAATCTGTGAAGTAGTGGCCCTATTTTATTTTACGATGTATATATATTCTAGGGCTCTATAAACCCTCCCCACACACCGCAGAGCAACACTATGTGCAGTGATCAGATGTCTATGTGAAATGGACAAGGTGAGATGCTGAATGCTGCTACACACAGCAGACAGAGGAGACGGATGCTACGGGCCACATTTTATTTCGATTAAATATTCTTTTAAAATATTTTCATTATTACTTTTTGATATATATTTATATTGATGTCATTTGTTTTAGGATAGAAAATGCTTATTTCATTGCAAAATAAGTAAAATCGTGTAGAGATTGCAGAACCGGTTGCTATAACTAAACCGTTATGCTGCAATGCACCATGGGAGTTCAGGGTGTTGGGGGGTTTAAATGTCACTGTTGTGGCTTCTGCTAGTGTTACAGTGTTATTAGTGTTTGTGTTTTTGTGGTTAAGTCAGTCTAGATAGTTTGGTTAACTGTTACGTTGTCAGGACCTCGAGTGTGAAGTTTGTTTGATGACTTCCTGCCACATTTTGTACAGTGTGGCTCTGTGGGTGTGTCAAAATAATAGCATCCGCCAGTTGCAGAGTACATTAAAGGCAGATATCCTTTCTCCAGCGGCATTCTTTAACGCAGCTTGTCACAATGATGAATGTGATATCCTGCAAAATCCCACGATATAGCGAAAAATCCGTGCGACTTAATGTTAAAAAAAACTTAAGATATTTAGTAAAACAAAGACAAGCAATCGATCTTCATATTTAATTGTTTAATTAGGATCCCCATTAGCTGCCCTTTGAATGGCCGCTAGTCTTCCTGGGGTCCTTTTAAAAGACATAAAAATAAATAAATAAAAATATTTGAGGAGCTGGATTTAAGCTACGTTTGGCATTTTTGTTTTCAGTCATTCATTTAACGAGAGAAAGACAGTAACCATGAAATCATTACTCAACCAAACATTTGAACTCAACTTACCATCTTGCCTAATTATATGTTGATCTAAATAACTGAGACAAATGAGAATTATTCAGTAGTTATGTTGATGATTTCAGAAGATTCACCAATGAACGAGAGAGAACCTAAAATGCCATTTCGGACCAGATGAAATGGTACCAACCGTCCCAGCTGAGCCCCTGCAGTCCGTCTCTCAGCAGCTTACAGTCTCTGTTGAACCTCCAGGCTTCATACATCACCTCATTCAGCTTCTCGTCCTCGTTCTCTCCTGCACAAAGAAAGCATTCCCATCAGAAGCCACTCTCTCTCTCTTTTGTCTCAGTGATATTTTCCACTGGGAATAGAATGACTTCACAGTTATGCCTTACATAAGTTATAATACATCAGTACCATTCCAGCAGTGTTTACTCATTACACCCCTTCAAACATGGAGGGCTTCCTCAGCATTTCAGAGAGCCAAACTCAATTTGTAGCCAAAGAAATGGGAGGAAATAGAATTTTATTAATAGCTGATCATTTGTTTCTTGACAGTGTGTCTTTGTTTTGCTTCCATCATCATCAACTGGCAAAAGGCTTCTTAGCTGAATAGAAATGGCTGAAAAGCAAATCTACTGAAGACACGTTTTATTTCACTCAGCAAGCCGACATCAAGAACAATGGAAATAAATCATTTCTGGTGCGCTGTAATGCAGCAAGTTCTAGCGTTCAGTGTACAAAGTATGCATTTCATAGGTACTAATACAGTAAAATGCCGTTTACTGACCAGCTTGTGGGAGTATACACTGTGCAATGACGTCTCGTAATTTTTCCAGCGCTACGTTGGAGTCCTCCCCTCCGTTCTCCGGGTCATGAATGAAGAAACTGTCGCTGGGCTTGGGGCTGTATCATGGACATCACAACATATTTCGTCAAAAAACATTTTATGAAATACAAAGACCACTTAAAATATATAATAACAAACATGACAGACTACATCAGAAATCCAGAGTGCTCATCGGTGCACAGTGGAAAACGGAAACATCAGAAACATACCGTAACTTATGAGTTCAGTGATTACATTTAAAATTAAAAAAAAAAAAAAACTCAACAAAAGCAATCATACCCCAGTAGCTTCCGCTTCCTGAGGATTGGGTTGTTGACAGAGTTTAGTGGCTTCAGGCTCACATTCAGATCCTGAATTCTCATGTTGGCCAGCTGCTCTGCGTGGGCCTGCTGGATGCCTGCGACCACCGCCTAGAAGCCACAGAACAAACAGTAAAGCTGGGCTGATACATGTGCATTAAGGGGCTGCACCGTGTCTATGGTGGCTGCGTGCATAGGCTCCAAGGTTAATCCCTAAGCAACACCACAGCTGACACCTTAAAAATGTATCTACATGTCGGGCCAACAGAGAAATCACATGGGAAATACTAGAACTGTGATTGACTGCCTGTGCTCTGTATCACAAGTCAGTGAAAGAAGCACAACAAGAGCATATAGGGTTAATACGAAGTACAAATCAAAGCCAGCAGCATAAGTACTTAAGGCTGGATTCCCATTAACCCTTAGCGTAGACTATAAATCCATATTAACAACAGGAAGATGAGGCAAAGATAACTTTCAACAGCTGTCTCTGCTGGTCAGTTCATTCAGGAGCAGCAGCAAGACCGTAGTAAACCGATGCAATCCAAGACTCACCTTGTCCATCATCATCTGCGCAGACGGCAGCACATTGTCGAGGGCTTCAGTGCAGTTGAGCCACGGATGAGCCAAGACTCCCTCAATAGTCAGCCGCTCCTCTGGCTTCACCTTCAGCAGCCTGCAGTGAGCAGATGTAGAAAGGAGGAAGCATAAATTAAGGGACAGAAAGGAGGATGAATGAGTGAGAGTAACAGAGGGATGGGATGAATAAAGATAAAGAAGATGGAAGGTGACAGGAAGAGAAGCGAGACAAGTGGAGATATTTAGTCTAAGGAGTCTGCTGGAATGACACAAAACAATGTAAGAACAGTTTCAGATATCTAGCTGTTTGTGTCATTAAAGAGTCTGAGAAATAAAATCAACCTAATGGTTAACGCACAGCATGCACCCCCATCTCTCGTCTTATATTTTACCATCTTTATCCCTACTGCAGCTATCACATAAAGTAAACAGAAAAAACAACAATAATTGTCTTACATGATTCAGCTGTTTGAGCAGAGAGAAAAAAAGATAAAGACTTACTTGCGTACAATGTCCTTGGCCATCTCAGAGATCTGGCTCCACTCATCTTCAGGAAAGTCAAAACTTCCCGTCATAATTTTCTTCCTCATGTCCTTTGGGATGGTGCGACTGTGGTGCTTGGAGTAGAACGGAGGATAGCCACACAGCATTACATAGATAATCACACCGAGAGACCACAAGTCACAGCTCTGCAGACAGGAAAGAAATGGTTACCTAAAAAAATACTTCAGCATTAAATCAAGCTTGTAGCGCCTAAAAAAAGGCCAGGAAGGCCACGAGTCTTGCCTTGTTATAGGTGTAAGGAGTGGGTGAGGTAGGTATAATTCCAGACTTTTCCTTCTGGTGTCTTCTTTGAGCCTCAAGTACCTGAAAAAGAAAGACAACAAGATAATACGCATTCAGTTATTTTTCATGTGCTTAAGATGCTCCTCATGCTGGGCCACAATACAGGAGTCAGCGCCAGTATACAGTATGTTGTTGAAAAAATGCCATAGTATAGCATATCTTTGAAAAAACACCATAGCACAGTATGTATACAAAACACACCATAGTATTGTATGTGGTTTAAAAAGAAAAAAACACCAACATTTTCACAGAAATGTTGGCCTAATGTTCTGAAAGAAACACTGGCATGACGTTTCAGGGAAACATTTCTGTAATGTATTTTAAAAATCATTACTGTAACAATCTCAGGGAAACATTGTCCTAATGTTGTCAGGGAAACGTTGCCAGAACATAGGTATCTAGCATAGTTCGAATCGTCATCATGAAGATTTCACCTCTTAAATATCAAACATGTTCATGTTAATCAGGACAGACCTGATGATTCTACAAACAGCTCGTATCTGGAAAACCTTCACACTGACAACTAAACTGGGCAGAACATTGTGAGGTGTGAAACGTTGATAAATTGGCGACATGGTAAAGTCCGTGTAGCCTGAGCTGAACGTTAGCAGTGAGGAAGCAACACATCTCTAGTGAACTTTTTTTCACCTGAGGTGCTACGTAGTAAGGAGTGAACTGAGGGGTCATCAAGTCTCCTTGATCAATTTTGGCAAAGCCAAAGTCACACAACTTCACAGGTGCATCCTGCAGAAAAGACAGAATCACAGAGTGAGGCGCATGACTGTGGAGTGAGCACAGAAACATATTTTAAAACATGTCCGGTTGTTCATATCTCAGAGGCTTTCCTTGATGAGACCCATTTGGGATATCGCTGAAGTCATTGCCAGAGCAAGGGCTGATTTCAAAGTCTATCACAGCAACTATGGATCGGATATTTCTACAAGATCTTGGCCAAATGCGGCCAGACATGGCCAAAGAAAACTTCCGTCTTTCCTGTCTGTCATACAGTCCAGCAAAGTTCCCATTCCTTTATGGTACATACTGTATTTTGTGTGCAGACTTAATTAGCTGAAAAGCATCACCCAGAACAGCAGCGGTGGTAAACGGCTGTAATTATGTTTGCACATGAAATGAAATGTAACTCCAACAGCTTACCAGAGAGTTGTCCTTAAAGAGCAGGTTCTCTGGCTTCAGGTCACGATGTGCAATATTTAGGGAGTGACAATGTTCCAACGCTTGACTGATCTACAGGGGAAAAGACATCAGACTGAGACACCAGCTACATGGCTCTGTGTGTGTGTGTGTGTGTGTGTGTGTGTGTGTGTGTGTGTGTGTGTGTGTGTGTGTGTGTCGAAGCCCTTTTAATCAGCCTCGAGTTGAGCTGCTGTGTGTTGCTTCCTTTGACCACATGTCTCACTGCCCGAATGCAGCGTGAGCAGCTTGATCCAAGCAGGGGGCTGCTAATGACATGGAGAGGCCGCCGGACGTGTAGTTCCCCACAGAAATAAAATGTTTCACAGGAAAAGGCAGACGAAGACCGACAAAGCCTGGCCAGGATTAACTATTTACAAAGTCACATTCAGGAAAGTAATAGAAAAACAGTCTGTAGCACACTGAAGTAGGTGCTTGTGTGCGTTTTCACCTACCTGTTTGGTGACCTGGCTGGCCATCTTTTCGGTAAAGTGCCTGTGCTGACTGATTCTGTGGAACAGCTCACCGCCCTCCATCATCTCCATAACGATCAGGAGCCTCGCTCTGTGAAAAAAAAATAAATTACAAAACAGATGAGGATGGTCTAACGGAACAGTGAAAGAGAGGGGACAGAATTAACATACAGAGCATATAAATAAGTGCTCAGGGTTTTACAGAAACAAATTCACGCTCGGAGCTCCTTACCTCGGGCTGGACTCATGCGGGAATTGGACACTATTTGCGTAAACCTCCAGAATTTGCACTATGTTTGGGTGGTTGGCACACATCATATGGAGCCGTACCTGTAATGAGAGAATCAAACACGGTGTACGAAATGATTCACTTGAATATTTTACTGGAAAACCATGTGAAATAACTGCAGCACAGAACAGCATCACGTCCTCAACACAATCAGTCTGTTTGTCCTCATAATACTCTGGTGTGGGGTTTGCACATTTCCCTGCTTAAAGGAAATGATAAAATGGCAACTTAACACGAAATCAACACGTGTTTAGACAACAGAGCATTCACAGTTTGTTAAAATGTTTCACCTCTTTGCTTTCTGTCATTATAGATGCTTGGATCATTTAATTTTAATAAGTGGGCAACTCAGCGAATACATATTCATACCAGTCAAATAAAACCAACAGATTTAACAAATGTAACTGCAAATTATGCAGCAACGAATAAAGCGGAGCTGCCAAGTAATCACAATGATCCAAATTATGCAGCGTCAGACAAAGCAAAAGGCTGTTTGCTAGATACACCAAATAAACCTTTCGAAACCCAACACATAAACCGAGCCATCATTATCATTTAAGAAGATGATAGAAGAGCCTAGAGAATATGTTGTTCAGTGGTAATAATCTGTGTATTTGCTTGTCAGTTTTCGCAGTTCAGCAGCTGGAGCTTGTGTGAAGCAAGTCTGTGGAGCTTGTTTTGACTGCATGTCTTGCTGCCTAACTGCTGTATAAGCTGCTTGATCAAAACAGGGGGCTGCTAATGACATGGAGAGGCTGCAAGACAAACCGTTCACTGCAGCAAGACAATGCCACGGACAAAGAAGCCCATACAAACAGACGGGAGACAGATTGACAAGGAAGGAAAACAAGAATTAATAAAGAGTGAAAACAAGCTGGCAGACAGAACAAAGCATATCGACACAGGCAAAGACAGCAAACAGCAAGCATTCATCACAAGCAGGACAGAGTTTCCTCTAACCTCATTTCTGGCCTTGGGCCGATCAATGAGGATCTTCAGGGCCAGGCGTTCCTGAGTTGACTTCTTTACACAAACTCTGGACAGAAGAAAACAAGAGTCAATAAATATCTCACACAACACAAAGTTTGCCAATGATGCGATCATGTCAAGATTAAGTAAGGCAGTTTCTGTAGTCAGGCAGGGGTTTTCTCACTTTCTATTATCAGCCAGTTGTGCTGGTTGTCAGTGATGATGCACTTATCTGAGTCACCTGTTCTAAATGCCTGTCATTATGACGTACTGCCTGTGCCACCCAAATATTTGCCAGCATCCTTGTCCAAATAATAAAAAGCATGATCAATATCAAGTGAAGTCTGATTTATTCATGTAGGCCTAAATCCACAAATGTATCTCTGAGGACACTGCATGTGTAATGAAATGCCAGACACAATCTCCAGTCTTTACAAGTACAAAACACAACTGATTTCGATGTTGAATTGCGGCTGTAATCTGTATCTTTCAACTTAACATGCCGTTCGTCGTCTTTAAATGTCGCTTTGAGGCTGATAAAATCATATTATTTGTCAGTTTCAAATATATATTCTTTGTCAGCCTGTTGTGAATTGGTTTTATGCTTCAAATATCTGTTTTCTTTTGTGGGGCAGTGCAGCATAACAGAACACAGTTATCCTTTAACTGAAAAAGGAAGTCTTGGAGATGGAAAAACAAAAGGAAAACAAAGGTCAGTCATTAACTCATTTACATTCCAGCTTCAGCTTAAATTAACATGCAACCCAAGCTGATCCCTTTCCTCTCGTTTTTCCTCCCGCACTGTTAATTCTTCCCAGCATGTGTTTATATGACGAGATCGTAATCATTTCATCGGTCCGTTCTTTTACAGTGGGGGGTTTTGGGCTCTCACACAGCTGCAGTGCATGTTTTGCAGCTGTGATAAGAACAACTTTTAAAATACATTTGTTACAGCTGGCAGCACTATCTGATCACCAAGAGGACAAAAATGTGGATGTGAAAGGCAGCGAGCAACCCAACCAGTTTCCCAGTATTGAAGAGATTTTACACTAGAATGTGTAAACCACAGAACACCCCCCAGATTAGGTGCAAATATGTGCCCACCTCTGTTTTACACACACAGTATAAGAGAACCAGAAGATATTCCCTTTTGAGTGACTGCAAACAGGGAATTGTCTGCCATTTACTGCAAGAATTACTTCAGAAATATGATATTATTACTGTAGAAGTACATTCAATTTCTTCTGATCAAGGACTAACCACATCAGCCATAGTATTTATACTGTGTGTGAACACTGCTTAGGTGCAGAAAATGAGTTTGTAATACTTGTGTAGGAGTTCATTTCTAATTTTCTATGAATGAGTTTAAGCTTCACTGACAGTTTCTGTGTGCTTAAATATTGTGTTGCAACTAAAAAAAAACAAACATTTGCATCCTTCTTTTACAGTCTCAGTAACATGTGCTGTAAATTTGACCTAATACAAGCACAGAGACAAGACAGCAGCCGACTAGCTAGAGTTAAGAACTGTATTTTGTCAGCATCACAGTTTGTTACAGAAATATAAACCTTGTCCGCATCTTTGTAACTAGAGTAAAATCAAAGAGAAAGCCATCTGTGTATGTCATATTTCTCATGCGTCATGGAGTTGAAGTAAACTGAGCAACTCCTACATTGTAGGATTGCACCAGAAAACAGATTAAATATGGAGCATGCTGATATAAATGATATTTTCGAAGAAACATAATAACTCTTTTCCTCACTCTTCTCGTGTGCAAGGACTCAAATATTCACTTTTAGAAGCCACCTCTGGTCCTTGAACTCAGATTACACTATTAAACCATTACTGCAAGAAACATTCTGCTTCGGCCAAAGTTCACTTCACTGGGAAGCAATACCGACCTAATGAATCACAGAGTTAGACAGAGGGGGGCTGGGATAGTAAAAGACCCAAATGTTCTTCTCTGTGAGACAGAAGGAGGCGAGCAGGGAGTGAATAACAGCAACAGCAAGTCTCCATAAAATCAGAGCGAAAAACAGAGTCAGAAAAATAAGAGGCAGGGTGAGCAAGAGCTGCTCGAAAAAGAAACTGTACAGCATGAATCATAGAGCGCGTCTACATGGAGGCCTGATGAGTCAGTTTCTCAGTATTCTTGTCACTTGAGGCCAAAACTACACACATGAGGAAATAACAGGTTGCTGTCTCCGGATCCAGACTTGTGATGTCTTTTAGAGTACAGAATGAACAGAAGGAATCAGTCACAGCCATTGATCTATTACAGCCTGTGTCTAGCTGGAATCAGCAGGTCAGACAAGCCTGCACAAAAGAAACTACAAATAAAACAGACTTTGAAACTGCTGGAGCAGCCACTACCTCTCTGTGACGTTTTGTAGTCGACAAACAAAAAATATTCCTATGAAGGGATTATGCCAGTGATGTAGAGCAATGCAGAGGCTTCTTGGCTTCAAGGTCTACCAAACTTCAAAAGGTTTTTCATGTCTTAAAGTCACAGTTAGTTATTGGTAGTATTTTAGAACCGTGCACCTTCCTGTGACAGAATACTCCCCAATTGTCAGCGGAAACCATTAGAAGAATGCAGGGGGAAGTGCACAGATGAAGAAACTGCTGAGTGAAATGACTGATCCCTCGCGAATCCAGTAGCATCAACTATTCAATCTGAGTCCAGACTTTCAAAGGAAGGTTAGCTTCATCTGTACACTTTTCGACTAAAACATCTCCAACATAGTTACACATATGTATAAACAAGATTTTCAACTACCGGCCAAATACTTGCACAGAAGGTTTAGCTTGGATTGGTGACTCTGCAGCCGCAAGGTGTGACACGGTTACACACTAGTAGTTGGTTCAGTCCCTTACAGCAGGTGACAAGTCATTTCAAATTCTCAAATATGTGCTACGGATAAGATCAAGCTGTGCTCATGAACTGGTGCCACTGTGAACATGATGCAATAAAGCCACAGGAGAAGCAATAGGCTGCAAACCTGTGGGAAAGTTTTCCTTGGCAGCAAACACAAAGTCTGACCATTCAACAGTTAACAAATGATCTGAATCTGACATCATCATCTCTGCAGTAGCGTCCACAACAGTGATTGAATCACGCACTGCAGGGGTCAGGGAATATAGCAATATTCATCTCTTAATCACATCAGGAGATTTTAGAATATTCTGAGTCACAATGCACTATTTTCAGATGAAAACTACACTACACTACAAAACGATCTCAATGGACCATGACGCTGCTCTCATAGCTGGACTTAAGCCAGCATGTCAGAATCAGATTTCTCTCGGTGTAATACTGCGGTCCAAAGCTATGGTTGTCAAAAATGATGGCCGATTTATGACAGTGACGTACCTGCGCAGATACTAGCAACACAAATTAACAGGCGATTTCTCAACCATGATGCTGTGTCCTGCTAGAACAACTTGTTCTGGTCATAGTTCAATAAAATAACCCTGTTCCAAGCTCTGGCAGCACCAGCAGAAATACACACAGTTCATTCGGCAGAACAGACAACATTTTAGGACAGGAGGAAAGTCTAAATGCACTCACCTGACAGGTCCACTGATGCCAGCTCCCAACTTCTGTGTCCAGTTTATGTTGTACTCGTCCAGAATGGATGACTCCTGATTGTAAGACAAATCGCACCAGAAAATGTATCAGATATTTGAAAAGAAACAAAGAGGCAGATTTTTGGGATATACTGCAAGCAACTGCAAACCGTGGGATAAGTTTCTGGAATGCTTTTACTTTTCATGGATGCCAGCATGGTTTATGTCATGCAGTACAAGCAGCAGCTCATGAGAAGGGAAAGAAAATCTACTGCACCATTCAGACCGTTTCTAATCATTGCTAAAACTCAGGAAATGATTTCCCAACACCCAGAATGTAATTCCTATCTCTCGCAATATGGATTTCTCCTATAAGTTAGAAAAGATTTTGGCAAATGTTACTGACATTCTGCTGCAAGGGTGCACTGCATATTCCTCCCAATGTCTTAGCACTGGGTTATATAACAGCCATATATCCATTATCACCTCTCTCGGTTCACAATAGTGCTAATCCTTAACACAGAGTATTCTTGGAAAAAGACAGCTTGGCGGACATAAAACACATGCATCTGGGAAAGCTCGGCCACTGCTGCCAATAAAAAGATTTGGGGCACAATCCTGGAAGAAGGGAGACAACGTCAGCAACCCCCCGAGCTGCAAACTCATCATCTGTTTGTACTGTAAGCTACAAAACCCCTGAGTGAAGAACACAAAATAAATAATTTAGCCTTTTGATTTCTCTCCTACAAATATATTGGTCTTGGCCACTGCAGTACAATTTTGTGCCCCTGCCAGCAGCCACCATAATGTCCTTCCACTGCCCTGGCCAGTCCAATCTGCTCTGTGTAAACACAAAGACGCTGATGATAACTGGGATTCATTCACGCGGCATAGCACGAGGGGCTGGTATTTAGTACACAACTACTCAGCTGTCTGTACCATAAACTTCTTATCTTTGAATGACCTGACATCACTATGCCCGGAACAATAAATCTAACAACCAATTGTCTCTGTGTACTCTGAGCAAATTCTGATCGAAGACACAGTAAATACACGCAAACCACATGCACTATCAATAAATTAGTAGCAACACATTAAATACTAGGCATAGTGTGACTGGTGATTCTTGTAAAGCAATCAAGGAGATAAGAACTAAGATGCTTTGATCCAATGCGCTGAACTGAACCTGTTCTGGAGCAAGTTCCTTTTGCATCATAGGTTACCCTGATGATTTCTTGGTTCACCATGTCAAAGTCCTGATAACAGAGAACCTGTGTTAAATCAAAAGTTAGCCAGTTCACCAGCTACTCTTTCCTTACAGTAGAAGCCACAGTGGACAACCAGTGTGTGCTTCATTTCTCAACTTCTTCTCTCCCAACTGTGAAAGCAGAGGGCAGGGCCACTCAAGATCACATTTTATTGCTGTCATAGATGCCAGTGCAGTGAGACACTGAAGGGAGCAAGCCAAGAACAAATCCCAGTACCAGGTCGTATGGAAATGTTGCTGATTAAGGACCATTAACTAGTAACCAAGATCTAAACTCCACAGTAATCTTCATCATGGGAAAACTTTCTATAAAACATTTTACATTTTTCACGTGTCCACATGTCACAAATAAATACTTGAGCCGTCATGTTGTATCAATCTATGGCTGTCTCATAAAACAAGATCCAAGTGTACTTATAATGTCTCATCATTGAGCAATATACAATTAACATCATGTTGACAAGAAAATTTAAATGAAATACGTTCTCAGCTGAGAGATTGATTTAATCTCCAAAAGCAGACATGCAGAGATAGAATATTTCCATCATCAATGTAGATCACTACAGGTGTCAAAACTACCACAAGATTCACATTTGACTGTAAGATTACCTTGATGAACTTGTCTGCGTTGTTATCCTCCGACATGGTGTTCTGCTCTGGACAGATCAAGTCTACCTCGGAAGTCTCAGACACCAGAAACACAGAAGATTTCTTCTTATAAAGTTTCGGTCTTCAAACCTTGGACCACACCAAGGCTTGTTATATTACGACTGATGAAAGAACAAGCCCATTAGGGTGAAATGATATTCGGCCACCGATCAGCCAAGTATCGTTCCTCTTGAGACCTGAAGCCCAGCAGCCGGTACGACTTAACGTGAGATCAGCCCAGCTCGGCTCACAACCGCGGGGTCCGACTCGCTCTTCCAGTCGCCTCAAACTCACTGTAGTGACCATGTAGAGTGCCAAACTGCGAGCAATGTAACCAGAAAAAGCCGGACTAGCCCACCACTTTTGGAGGTGCACCTAGCATGGGAGCTGAAGTGGTATTTTTAGCCAGCGCAATGAGAGCAGTGCTCTGCTAACGCAGTGAAGACACTGGGGACTGGCTGAGTACTTAGCTCGCTAGCTAGCAAGTCAGCTGGTGCCACTTCATCTCACGGCCAAGGCAGATGATTACACCGAAAGACAATCGTGAAAGAAAAAGCAGACTGATGATACTACCTGAAAACCACATCACAGATATTACCCTGGGGAAGAGCTCGGTTGATCTGACACAGCAAGCACACCGCGTTCCCAAAAGCACAGCAGCCTATTATGTCGTCGAGCTTTCTAACGCGCTAGCGAGCTAGCTGAGGCAAGTTAGTTTCCCAGCTCTGCTCAAAAGCCACGAATATTAACATTCTTCAATAAGACAGCGTGAGAACTATCAGAGGTCGTACGGAACAATACCACTATGAAAGTAGTGGAGGGGATCACCGAAGAATGTTTTCAGAGGTGACCAAGGAGATACCCGCATCTCTGGACTATTTTGCTAATCCCATAGCTTCTTGTCAGAGGAATACACAACCTCAGTCGGCACTACGCAGTAGAAGTCCGAGCAGAATGCCTGGATAAAATCATCGAAACGTTTTCGTAAATTTTAACAATTTGTGCATGTATATTCTTTGCCAATATATAAACAAGTATCATTCGGGCTTTTAAGTATAGCTCTACTATCTATATTTTTAACCTCAAATGTTTAACATTTTTATTCGACACGGTTACAATAGGCAGACAGTAATGGGTCCTTACAAGGACCCAGATTTCAATGCGGATTCAAGGGTTAAATATGTGTAAGGGTTTAATATGTAGTTTATTGAGCAGCTGTTCATGTCTTTCTGTAGGTTTTTCTCATTTTTAGCAATCAATCACAATAGCCCTGCAATACACAGGAGAAGAAAATAATACATTGTAAATAATATTATTCCTGAGTAAATATACTCAGGAATTAGACTCAAGTGAAATTCTGAGGTGTTTGTATTTATTTTTTCCATTTTCTTCTTCTTTGTACCCCAGAATAATCCTGGTGATCATTTTTATCTGCTTAATGTGTTTGACAACTGTACAGACGAGTGACATAGACATTATAAATATGCGCATATATAACTCAACTAAGAGTTAACCTTTAGGGATCATTCCCTGAAGGTACTTTTTTGGGAAACCTATAAAAATAAATCGTTACCAGAAAACAACTGAACACTTGGGGAACATTTCACCAATGTTCACTGAAGGTACAGGAAATGTTCACTACATCTCTTTAACGAATGCTCCCTGGCTGTCATTTTGGAAGGTTATATTGACATCTGTGGAACATTTATTTTTGGGCAAAGACGCAACTGTACAGTCTGTGTGGAACATTTTCCTAACACGTGTTCCCTGAAGGTAATTTTGCAAAAAATTCAGAAGACCTTAAGAGAACAGTTAAAGAACATTAGTCAGGAACAGTATCCCCAAGTCTATCGGTTCAGGGGTCAGCAAATGCTGAAATCATATTTTTTTCCCCCCAAAAGCAAACGTTCCAGGTACATCAAAAAGTTTTTCCAGGGAACATTTGCTAGAGTTGCAACGAATGTTCAATGAATGTTCCATTTTTTACTAGGTATGTCACATTTTATAGGTTAAGATGATAATAATAATAATAATAAACTTTATTTCTATAGCACCTTTCAAAACAGGGGTTTCAAAGTGCTTCACAAAGCATTGTAACACAAAATATTAGATAAAACAGTAAAAGAAATAAAACAGACTGAGATAAGACTGAGGGAAATTTCCAACCTACTCAGTAGTATGTGAAGTAACAAAAATTAACCTTACCCTCATCAGCTGCAACAAATAAATGAATGAACACATTACTGCACTAATAATACTTAAATTATCATTATTTTTGTTGTCAATTATTGTGTATTTATTGGACGTCTTTTTTGAATGTTTCCATCCTATTATTTTCCTATCTAGATTGTTTTCTTTTTTAATCATTGCCATTACATTATTGATTTAATCTAATATAGCCACAGCTTTTGGGATAATTGTCTTATCTTCTATGCCATTAAGAAAAAAAAGAAAATAAATACACATATCATGCAATTTGCATCTTTCAATTCTCATCTTTGCCTTAAAATATAAAACTATTAATATTTTAAATGTTTCTAATGTGGTAATGCGCCTTCACATTTTAAATATGTTGCATATTAAATGTTGAAATAAAGCCTGACTTTAAATTGTATTATAAATCGCAGTATGTGCTAGAGAAATTGCAGTTAGATGTTTTTCCCACCTTGAATTCAGATAAAATGGAAAATGAGAAAATCTCTGAAATATTGACATGCTCCTCTCATAAAGTGTGTGGTTAATTTGGTGATAAGTATGACATGTCATAACAAATTCTGAGTAGAAACGATCTTAATATTTGTAGTCACGCTGGTGTTCATCAAAATAACCTCAACTTTATTATGGGCTTGGTGCGAATAGGAAATTTGAGTTGTAAGTTACATATAATGTATCTATTATATCATTTTGCTAGCTTCTTGGCTGCACATTTTAAGTTTGAAAAAACACCTAGTGGCTACATCAAAAATAAACATATAGGCATGAAAACAAAAAATGGGAGAAAATAAGGTTTAAAAAAAGAAGGAATGACAAAATGTTTTTATCAGTCCTATCAGAAGCTTAACTTGTTATATACTGAGAGCAAATATGACATAGTAAATCTGTTTAAATAGCATTTACTACCCCCACACCCTCTCCCCAGCTGCACAGCTTTAACCAGGTACAGAGGAAAACATCAGTGTAGAGCTGCAGTGATGAATACATAAATTGATTAGAGGTCAACTATTACATTAGTCATCAACAAATTTGATAATTAATGGATATGAGTATTTTTTAGTAATAAAAATCTAAGTTCTCTGATTCCAGCTTATTAAATTAGGATGTTTTGTGTTTCTTTTTTCTGCTATGACAGTAAACCTAATATGTTGGTCTTTGGTCTTTGTCAAACACTGATTGACATTTTCATAATTTTCTGAAATTCCATAGATCAAACAACCAATCGATTAATTGAGAAAACAATCAACAGATTAATGGACAATACATATCCTTCTAGGTTGCAGACAAAGTTTTGCTCATGCTTTGGGCAGTTTAATTGTGCAACCATCTCGATGTATCTCTGTGCAGCTCTTATGAAGACACACCACTTCTTTTCAAGTTGTGAATAAATCAAGTGTCGTCTTGGTGCTGCTAATTGTGATTAGACATGTTCTAATGGTGAGTTGCCATCAGTATGCACACGTTAGCGGCGTGTAAATAGTGTGTCTGCGCCGGTGTGTAGTGCGTTCGCCGGCTCACGTGGATGCTACTAAACTGCCGTTGAAGATTCATGGACTTCCTGAAAATAGTTCCATGGTGCCTGTAGTATCTTTAAAAGCAATGATTGTTTATGTGTTTGTACCGGCTGTCTAGATTAAAAAAGACCACATCTGTCTGTTTAGCAGATAGAGGGTTGTCTGTGAACCCAGTTTATGAATACTGAGTTAGATGTTATGAGCCGTTACGCCTTTCATATATCCCTCCGCTGTTTTTTTGTCCCCTTTCAGACTGTTTTGGTCTTTTCGCTGTTAGCAACGGAAAGAAGCCGAGATAGCTGTAAACCCTATTTTGAGATTATCGAATTTTTTTGTTAGGCTTACGCAACAAATTGACAAGAGGAGTAACACTCATGTTTACTTTGGAAGAGTTATTGGAGCGTGTTGTCTTTTTTAAATATTATTTTTTTCTGTTTTAATAGGAATTGTACAGATTGCTAATTTAGCTAGCAACTGTTAGCCAGCTAGCTAGCTGCTTAGCATAGCATCCTCCTCAAGAGGCACGTTGACTTTAGCTTGCTAGCTTGCCAGATCTTCGGTTTGCTAACGTTAGCGAGCTGTCACACAACCACACGCCGTCTCATCGTCAAGAAATTGCGGTGTGAAACTGGTCGCTTTAAGACACTGTCTTTTATGGGATCACCATGTCAATGAAGGCCGGTGGAAATCGCAGCAAGCCCGGCGGTGGCAACACCGCTGGTGCCGCCGCCTCCGGTGCCGGAGGAAGCGGCGGGGGAAGACAGAATCTGGGCAGGTCTGTGAATTTAAAACGTTAACTTAGCGAAATAAAAACACAGCAGCGAGGGATGACGTGGTCGCTTTAAGGTACTTAGACCCAGTCAGCTCCAACAGTAGCAGTTTGGAGAGATGACATTCTGGTTAAGTGGTCCAAAACTAGTGCGTGTTTGTGAACGTTCTGCGGGCCTTGCGACGTGTTGGTCACCAAGTGTAACGTTATGCAGTTCAGCTAGCGAGGCCTGTCGGCTTGCTCCCAGTAATGTTGCAACTTCGACGTAACGTTACCTCCTCTTGCACGTTAAGTAAAACATACCATCTGGTGTCTGATTACGCATGTCGATTTGTTTGGGTGGAGAAATACCATTTCCCACATGTGTGCAGCAGTGACGACGCTTGCCAAGTTGCTGATATCAGTTTACCATCAGCTTGGAATCAATGTAGCTAGCGGTAATTAGCCGTTTGACAGTCCATGCTTGTAATTCAGTGCACTTGCCTCATTCAGCATTGTAGCGGTTGGCTAACGGGACACAGCCTGGCCACTTTACGGCCAGAGCGATAAAACAACTGCGTTTGTTTTCATTTCACTACCATGTAGCTTGGTACGGTACCGCAACATTGCTGCAACGGGGTTGCCAAGAAATTGATATAAAGCGTGTGGGCGCACGAAAGAAAGGGGCGGGTGTGGAAACGGGGGTGAGGAGAAGGGGGAATTGTAGACCGACGGGCTTTCAACCTTGACGTTGCTGCTCGTGAGAAATAGTGTCCTTGAAGCATGACTTTTCTGTACATGTTGTCCTAATATGAAGCTAACATACATTGTCAGTGCAGGAGCTGCATGCATATTGTGCTTTTTGGTGGTGTTAATTTCGCCAGGCTTCTATCCACCGGTCACTAGGACAGTACGCCCCATTCATTGCGTAGGTTTTATCTATTAAGGCCGAGCAAAGACACTGTAATTCAGCACTGGACCAGTTGGACTCATCCACGCAAAACCTGCACCATATTTCAGTTCTAAATGAGTCAGATTTGATTCAGAATTAAGTGTGTTTTAGTTGGCTTATTACTGATATACTACAATGTAGGGATGGGTGATGGTTGTTTATATTAAATCAAGCTGGAAGGCCTGGCCATGTGCCAGTTGCTGAACAAGGTGCATTTTAGGACATGCTTGGAAAAAAATGTTGGCTGCTGAGTGTTTGGCTGGCTTCCCCTTGAACCTCTTTCTCACCAGCAGAATATTGTGGAATTTGTGAGGAATTTTGCAATCTGCACTGCATTAAAATATGTCACAAATATCCATTTTCAAGAAATTTGGGTTTAGATTAGGCTGAATTGTTTGTGTTTGTGATCAGCTTCCCTTTTCACATGTGCAGCAGTTCTGTGTCATTTTAGAGAGTTGCACCATCATCTCCGTAGATCATTCAGTCACACAGATCTTGGTTTCAGTATGATAGGAATTACTTGGAAGCATTAATAATGACGGCAAGTTTGACAACAGCATAATTTTTTTCTTTCAGGGGAAGACACAGTGGTAAAGGTCCTGCAGCAGTAAGTAACCTCTTCCCTCTCTGAAATTAGTGTAGAGTGATTTTTGTCCCACATAGGCCTGCATCATCAGATATTGTGCATCAGAAGAAAGATGCATTTGAAAATTCACACAATTGATAAATGCTTCTTTTTGCTCCATCTGTTCAGACTTATTTGAATTCAGTGTCATGTTTTTAAGGCATGCAATTTGACAATAGAGAAACCTAAATCCAGTGTTCACATATCTTTCTGATTTGTATGTATTATGAATGGAACCAGTGTCCAGTAGGTTTTACATGGCTATTAGGCCTTATATTGCTTCGTCTTGCCTTGCAATTGTGAAATTTCAGAAGTTAATTGTATCTTTTCTTTAGGTCATTTTCAATGGTGTATATGCAAATATGAGGATGGTCCATGTCTTGACTTCAGTGGTGGTATGTTTATTGGATGTCTGCTTTGTTATGTTCTTAGGATGTTTAGGTTCCTCTGAATTTTGTCTGCTGTGTAAGACATGTGATGATCAGAGAAATGAGCAGTGTTGTAAAATTCCTTAGATGGAAAAACCCATATGAATCATGCTTACTGTAAATGAATTAGTAACAGCCATATTTACTGCAGTCTGGCTTTCACCACATGCTGTTTCTTCACAATGTCTACACTGCAATAAACAAAGCCTGTTTGTAGAGACAGCTGGCTGCATAAACAAAGCGGAGATTAATCAATCATCTGTCTACTTCATAGCAGATGGGTTTCTGAACTTGATTTTTGAATGTGTAAATTGGCATTGGCACTTTATTGAATTATTGTTGCATACAGTGAATAATGATAGGCCTGTTTATTTATAGGGGACCAAGTGTGAGCTGAAAGTTAAAAATGGAGCCGTCTATGAAGGAGTATTTAAAACATACGGTCCAGAGGTAAGGATCATACATGGTGTGATGTTTTTTATAATATGGAGCGGGATCTGTTACTTTCTCAGTAGCTGTACTGATGATTAAGCTTAACTGTGATAGCGCCCTGCCAGCACTCAATAGCAGCTTCACCCCTGAGGTGGCTTAGACAAAGATTGCACTTTCCGTCTTTCCTTTTATGGTGGAGAGGTATGTTGCCCTTCCTCTTCCCTTTTAGGTTAAAGTATTCCTCAATCTTTCTTCTGTGGGGAAAAAAATATTTTGCACAAATGCACAGCTTAGCCTGAGCAATTGAGTGGGTTCCTGTTTAGTTCATATAGTAGAACTTCGCTTTAACTACAGCTCTTGATGGAATGCCAGTAACATATGTTATTCTGTGTTAACACGAAGATATTTATGTATCTTATATTGCCTAACTCTTTTACAAGGTCCTGTGACTGAAATGTGAATAAGGCTGGCATGGTATCAAAAGAAAGAAACTGAATTTGGTGTGCTTGCACAGGCAAACACTACTTTGTTTTGAGATCAAAACAAAGCTTCACATTTGGCTTTTATTACCACAGGGTGTGTAAGTCGAACAGTCAAACAAGCTGAAATATTCACATGTTGCCCCTCTGTACACAGTCTCTTAGTACACACTGTAGTGTTTGGTTGCAGGGCTTGAGATTTCAATTCTCTTCCATTGTATTGTACTGCTTGTAGTAAAATGTATAGTTTCAGGTGAATATGAGGTCTTGTAAGCTCCCAGTGCATCTCAGAGGTTGCTGAGCAGGGCTAACTGAACTAATGTTAGCCCAAAAAAGCCGAGAAGGGATTACCTTTTTGTTTTTTCTACGCAAACATGTTGATTCTAGACCGAGATTGCGGTCCACATTTTTGTTCCATCAAACACACTAAGAGATTTGATAGATTAGGTCCTCTTTTCTCCAGTTGTGCTTAACAGGGTTATTTTTATTCTCCACTAATCTGCAACTTATTAATTACTGATTTGTTATCGTATAAAAGCTAGTCATAGGTTTTGTAGAGGCCAAGGTAACATCTTTGTGATGCTTGTATTGTCTGAAATCCTAAAATGAAAAGATGTTTCATTGGTAAAAAGCTAACCAAAAATTCCCATTTTGAAGCTGGAAAGAGAATATCTGTTTTTTTGTTTAATACATTTCCTGAAAAGATTGTTATATCAGTTGTTGCCAGTTACTTAATTAAGCTTCATGGGATAAAACAGTGTTGCAAGTTTAATTTTTTTTTTTTTTACAGTATTTCAGATTCCCCTTTAATCCAATTCTGGATTATACTGTCTCCCTTAGTGTGACCTGGTGTTGGATGCAGCCCACCGAAAGAACCCAGAACCAAGCGTCGGCCCCAGGAAAGAAGATATCGTGGAGAGCATCATTTTCAAGGCCTCCGATGTTGTAGTGGTGACCTTCAAAGATGTAGACCTGAATTTCGCTAGGAAAGGTACTGCATGGCGTTTGTGTCTTCAAATATCATCTAGGTACATAAATAGTAGCCTTTATACACCCAGTTCTTATAGATACTGAAAACTCTTGAATGATGCACAATGTAACCGGGTGAGTTTGTCGCTCTGTATTCATTGTACACACAAACACAGATGCATACCAGAGTGAATGCCCATCGGTGCACACAAGCAGTGTATTGATCTCCTTCAGTCTCTATTCACTCCTTTGATGTCACAGAGGCTTTGCCATGAGTTAAATCTTGTGTGTCTGCTCTGAGTGGCCGGTCATTGAAGACTAATTTGATCTATTGATTGGTCCGAAGGTTGCCCCAGCGCAGCAAGGACACTCAATAAAGGCTGAATGACTCTGCTTCATGTAATTCATCTTGACCCATATAATTCTCCTTCTGAACGATAATGGACTGTGTGGGAGAGTTTTATTGTCTGTAAATGAACAGGTGAAAAAGTGAACATTTTGTGAAGTGAATATAAATTTCACATTGTTTTTAGAAAGGCATGATGTTTAAAGCACCACTGCTCATCTGCTTGCTCATTTTAGCCGACAAGACAGTGAGCTTGACAGTTTTTGAAAAACTACAGACTACTGCAAATAGTTTTCACTTAATAAGGGATTTGAAAAGTCTGCTAGACACAGCTCAACAAAAAATGCTGAAAACTGCACTCAAGCTGTTAAAAAGGAGACAGTTTATTCCTTTAAAGTTTATATGAAGTGGAGCCATAATCTAAATATGTAAGGTAGGAATCAACTGTTGGTGTGAACACCAGTCAGTCATTTTCTATGTCGGTCCATCTTCTGACTCTGTGTCATCTGTGTGTCTCTCCTTTTCAATGGTCTAGTCTCCTCTGACACAGGTAATATATGGCTGTTTTCTCCTCCTGCACATCTCTGTATGCACTCAGAAATCCACACTTTGATTGGTCTTTTATTTAAATCACAAAATGAATAACATTTGTAATGGTTTGGGCATGATCTGTTGCCAGTTGCTGCTGCATTTTAATTCCAATTTGATGATAGAATCTGCTTTCATATCTAAAAATAAGAATCTGATATATGATGCAGGTCAGGCTTGCTCCATTTATTCACCAGATGCTTTTGTTATCTTTAGACTGGATGTTGCTTTCGGTGGAAGAATTTGCCACGTGACCATTGTACACTGTTTAGTGTAAGATCTTACCTGAAGTTTCTCAAAGTGAACATTAAGTGTTTGGTTTTACTGATGAGGAATCTGAAGATGTGTGAGAGATACATTGCTAAAGTTACTACATTAAATATTGTAGCGTTAGTTTATTTGTTTTAAGCCAACAGAACAAAAATTCTTCTATTCTTTTAGTTGTTTTTAATGCTAGTTGTGAAGTGCTGTTTAAAGTGAAATTATAAAATATTAAATGCAATTTAGCCAAATTTTATCACTTTGTTAAGCCCCAAACACAATTGGGGCCTTTGTATCACAGACCCGTAATGGTGTACTTGCTGCATGGCCCACTCTTAACGTAAGAAGGATATGATTATTTTTGATTAACTTGTCCCTCAAAGCATTAGTTTTACTAATGTAGGGTTCTGCTGTGTGCGATTCCATTGAAAGCAACAGATTACAAACTCATATTAAGCACCAGCACTTTATTTGCTTTCTGAGTGTTGTATTTAAAATGAAGTTATGTACAAATGTTTCATTTTGTTTGGCCCTGAAGTGCTTTGAGGTTGTATTATTGACTGCAGTCTAAATGCATGTTTGCTTACCCCTCACTATGCCCACATTTGATCTGTAAATTTCCCTTCTTTTATGTACAATTCCTTCAATGAACAGTGTGCACATAGCATGCCAACAACCTCTAGAAATATGAACCAGTCCTGTCAGCCCAAGTGCCTGTATTTGCACCAGCCCAGTGTTTCTGAACTTGCTCTGTGCCAGAAATGCTTAAATGCCCTTTGTATTGTGAGATGAGTAGGGATGGCCGAGTTATGCAACTCCAGGTGGCTGGTATGCTTTATGCACACAGTCCATTGGTGCCAGCTCTGAGAATGTGAGAGCAGACTTGGGCTAACATGAGATTAGATTTCCTTTCAAACATAATTGGGGGTTGTCTTTGAGCATGCCTGCCTGTAATTCACTTTGTTGACCCGAGGTATTCTGTATGTTTACTTGAACCGAGTGAATGAAAGATGGGAATGTCATCAGCCTCAGGTAGAGTTTTATTTATACATGCGAATGCTGCCTTTCAAGATGTTGCCATGGTGATGCTTAATAAATCAAGTACGGAAAATTGAGGCAGACATTGTAGATGCTGTAATACCTGAATCTAATTTCTGACAAAAGTTAGACTGCTGAAAATACTGTAGCACCCCACTACTTGACTTAATGAGTGCGCTATGCTACAAACTATGATAAAGATTGAGGGCTACACTCCCCCTTTTCTTTACAAGGTAGTTTTCATGGTTTTGCTCATGCCTTCAGAATGCTTTATCCCTCCCAAGGCCAGCTCAAGCAATAGCTCAAAATTTTTTTTGAAAGGATTTTTTTCCCAATCCGGTTGGACCCATGTCTGGATGTGTGGGTGTGTGTGTTGAACCACCAAAACCTCCATATAGACCTTTGATGTGAGAGTTTGTGGTAGAGGCTCGTGAGGCATGAGCGCTTCCCTGCATAAACAGTGAGAGTTCAGCCATGTGACCGCATACCGTCATGAGCTTGTCTCTGCGTTTGTGTGTCGGTGTGGGCTATACATAAATGTGTGTTCTTCATGTATGTCGCAGACAACTTCACAGATGCAGCAGTGAGTGGTAGGATCAATGGTGAGCATAAAGAGAAGGATCTGGAGCCCTGGGATGGAGGAGAGACCCACAATTCTGACAGTCTGGAGTCTCTGGATACAGATGTGGTGAGAACACAAAGACATATATTCTACTCTTTTGATACATGGCATGGAATCTTCATAGGTCTTTATATGATGATAAACAGGTTGTGCTATCTGATAAAGAGCGTTAATAATTTGTCTGTAGGCCTGTTTTCACATTTTTTTTCTGTCTGCTGCTCTTTCTCTCTTCATATCAGTCAAACGGTTGGGATCCCAACGACATGTTCAAGTACAATGAAGAGAAGTATGGAGTCTTATCTACATATGACAGCAGCCTGTCCACATACACGTAAGCTTCTCCATGTTCTCCACATGTTTCTTTCTCCTTACTTTTTTTTGCCTTAATTCTGTAATCTACATGTCATGCTTTTCATACAGGAGATACTGGGTGTATATTTTCCGATATCTCCGGTCTATAACCTACGGTGTATCCTTTCAGTCATGTTTTAGTGTGACCTCAGACCCTCTTTAGTCCCCTCTTGTCTGACCTGAGCTTTCTTTCCCAGGGTCCCCTTAGAGCGAGACAACTCAGAAGAGTTCCTGAAGAGGGAAGCGCGTGCTGCTCAGCTGGCAGAGGAGATTGAGGCCAGTGCCACATACAAGGCCCGTGTAGCCCTGGAGAACGACGAGCGCACTGAGGAGGAGAAATACACTGCTGTGGTGCGAGGGGAAAGGGAGACTCACACACTTAGCAGGTAAGACCAGGATACAACCTTCAACAACCTTAAAAACTTCAGGCTAGTACTTACTTCTTGTGTTTGTGAGCGTGTGTCAGTGTGCGCCATACAGTTATGTAATTATGGACTGTGTTTTCAATCCATATGTTCAGATTGAATTTATTCTCATTGGTAATTGACTCTAGATATCGTCTACAGTGTCGGCTCTTTTAAAACACAGCAGCACCACAATGCAACATTAACTTAGTGTGATTTTATTGTGGTTTATACTTAAATGTTATCAGTAATTGTACATATGTTAAATTATGGAACTGGTCTGGCCAATTAAAGGAATCAGCAGATTTATTACTAATGTTAGTCAGCTAAAGATTTTGTATCATATATCATTCATGTTTTATTTTTATAAGCAGTGAAAAGAGATGGATGTATCACTGTGGCATTTACTATATATTTCTCTATACTAGCATGTCAAATGACACACCTACAATATTTATATGTTCGCGATGCTTGCATACGGTGTTTGTGGAGTAGAAAAACTCAGGCAGAGCCTTGAGAAACATTTAAGCCTTAAAGGGAGACAAAATAGTTCCAGCAAATTCACTAAGTAGACAGCAGCTGTTCCCAGAATAAATACTTCATTGGTAATTAAAGAAAACATGCTCATTTTGGCTGAGGAGAAGTACTTAGTCGAATGTAATAGAGTGTACAATTATTTCCTCAACTTGCATTGTGTATTTAGCTGAACCATCTGCCTGTATTGTTTGTGTGTGTGTGGGTAGAGAGAATAAGTACATTCCTCCAGGTCAGAGGAACAGGGAGGCGATGTCATGGGGGCCAGGGCGTCAGAATTCACCTCGTCTCGGTCAGAACTCAGCTGGACCCTCAACTCCTCGACCAGGACCTCACGACTACAGTCCCAGCTCTGGGGCCGACCAGAGGGTGGTTAATGGAGGTACGTTTAACACGTCACTCACAAACCTGTGCTGTTACTTGCTGCACTCAATAAACAATACTTCTGCAGAAGCGCAGTGGCCCATCTTGAATGAATGTAAAGCTAGTGTGTTTGGGTTGTGTATATCTGCTGTTCCTGTTAATTTTATTTTCTGCATTAATTTCACTTCAGTGAATCAGGTCATTTTATTCCTGTCTTGCCATTCTTCCTCATGTTTATTAATCTCCCTCATCTTTCTGTTCCTGCTATACCTTTGTTTTTTCCCCAGCTTTAACTGGTTGTCATCCTTGATCATTTGTCCTTGCCTCTTTTAGGTTCATCCCATTGGCCCTCACCCTGTCCGTCTCCTTCCTCCCGTCCCCCCTCTCGTTACCAGTCTGGCCCCTCCTCCCTGCCTCCTCGGGCGACCACGCCCACCAGGCCACCCTCCAGACCCCCCTCTCGACCTTCCAGACCTCCCTCTCATTCATCCCACCCCTCTTATCCCTCCTCTTCATCCTCCTATTCCCACCATGGGCCCACGTCGCCAGCCTCCAATCTGCCCAAACGCATGTCTTCAGAAGGTACCCACATCACTGTGGAGTAGACCTGGGCAAAGGCATGAGCTGAAGGTGGAGGGATTGAACTCAGTATTGAAATTATATTCTCAGTCATATTGAAAGCTGTCAAAAATGTCTTAAACATTTAACGAGGGAACTATTTTCAAAAAGACATTTGCCCAGGTCTAGTGTGAAACAACACAAATAGGTGAAATTGCTTCTTCAGACTGATTTTTTGGGTCAGATTTGCAATTTCCATGCAAATGGAAATTGTGAGGCTTTAGTATATCACAAAGCCTGATCCTTTGTCAGTGCATCTGACAGTTTCACCTTGGCATGTGGGTGCACCACAGTGTGTGCTGTGCTTTCTACTAGTAAGGCACCGAAAATTACAAAGTCTTTCAACGTGTTGCCTGACAGAGCATTCAAAGAAAGATAATATTTCCAGACAGCATAGTATTTTAGTAAAAAGAAGTAGAAGGCTATGCAAATATGTGAATGAAGTCTTAGAAAGATGCTCATATTAGTTTGAATGGCCTCTTTTAAAAGAAGACACATCATTAAAACCAATGTGATTAGTTGGTTCTTAACATTTTCTGATACATTGACTGTATTGCAGTGCAATGGATTTGAAACATATCAATGAAAGTGAAAACCCAAAGCTTTAATTTGATTTTATTTACAGCCGTATTGGCTGCATTATATGAATATATGTCCTTTTACACTTGGCTTCTCAGTTGCATCAGACCAAACTAAACATCTGACTTCAAATCAAGGTTTTAGGTCTTTTGCTATAGACTTTTTCTGCTTAAAAGTATGGCAAAACAAAACACCCATCATTACTGTCGGCCACTAGTGTGATGTGTCGCACAGTAGGACAGCAGTAACAACAGTACAAAGTTTAATAACATCATCAATCGATCAATTGAATAATTGACTTAAAACTGGAGGTGAGCCCTGACCTATTGGACCTTGTTTAAAGTTGAATCCACTGAAGTACTGAGCTGTAATGATTAAGTGCTATTGTTAAATACTAGTGGATCAGTTTATACTTTACGAATATTTTTCTGTTAAATGGAAAAATGCTTGAATGTTGTTCAGCCAAAGATTAATTTTGCACTGGGCCGTCATTACACAAATTTTGCTAAAAAAGCTGGTTCTTTAAATAGTGGTATCCACCTTACCTTATCACCTCTGTTTTCCCTTTTCTTACCTCTCACCTTACTTGGTTGTGGTTTGATAAGTGTGGGGTGTTGTTTGATCACTGACAGGATCTCCTGCAGTTTCTCCACTAACACGCATGTCACCAAATAACATAACTCTTTGACGTGTCATTTAATCCTTAGAGTAGTTCAGTTCAAACGTTTGGGTTTTTGAAAGCTTTTTTGATACACAAATAAGAAACCTTTACAGCATCATTGTAGCAACAAAGTGTTGTTACTTCACTGCCACTTTGTGCTTACGGAGTTCTATCCGTTTGTATTGTACATTCTTCATCTACAGGTCCACCAAGGATGTCTCCTAAATCCCAGCGGACACCTCGTGCTCACAGAGTGCCACCCTGCCGAACTAGTGGCGTGCCCCCAGGAGTGGACTTAATTTCCCACAATGCCCCTGGTGAGGTTCCAGCGACTCCACCAACTAGGAGTAGCTCCTCTGGAGGGACGTGGTCTTCAGTGGTTAGTGGAGGTACAATCATTTTTATTCCTTCACTCTTTCTGTGTGCAAAGGAGATTAGAGATTATGGCTCAGCACCATTGGATGACATGTTTATCTTTCTAAGGTTCTTGCATTGTGATGAAACTTAAACCTTGAAATACCTCTCCTCTTTTTTAGGCTAGTGAACCAAGATGAATGGATAAGGTTTCAGTATGTGATCACCAAAATCTAATGTCTTCATCCCCTCCTCAGCTCACAGACCTCGCTCCCCCCGACAGAATAGTATTGGTGGAGCTTCCCCTGGCTCCTCATCGCTCCCTTCACCACAGACAGGAACAGCTCCTGTGGAAACTGTTACTACACCAACATCAGCTTCCTCTCCTACTGCTGCTAGCCCCGCCCCCAACATGGTTGCTTCTCCATCAGGAGATGGTAAGTTTAAAGTTACTTTAGACACATATCTATTTCATGAGATGGGTGTGCAGGAAAGGCTCTGCTTTTATGCTGGGACTAAGCAAACGTTTTTTTTTTTTTTCTGTTTAGCAAAAGAGTGTCGTGTCCAGGAGACAAGACAAACATCCCCCTCAGCAAACAAGGAGAACATCAAGCCTTTGGACAGCTCACCTAGTATCACCAGACCAGTCTGTAAAGGTACAGTGTACACTAGACAACATGAGAAATTGCTGTGTCGAACTTCAGATTGCTACAAAGCTCTATCAGTAATATTGTGTAGAAAATACCATTTGTTGAGACACCCGTTTCTCACCTGTTTTTGGAAATGTAACTGTTGTAATCTAACTTAGACTGTTGTGCTGTCATAAAAATAGAACATTTTGGAATCTAAACTAATTTCTCTCCACTTACAGGACCCCCTTCTATGGCACCAGACCACAGAAAACAAATAGATAATTTAAAGAAATTTAGTGTAGATTTTAGAGTAAGTATCTCTTTCATTCATACAGTATAGAAATAATAATCTGACTTACTTAGCAAAGCATCAACTCCTCTTTCTATCATTCCTCTTCCAGTTGCAGTCTAGTTCAAATCCAGACCCTGCCTTTGACCAGATGATGACCAAGCCTGTCAGAGATCCAGCAGACAAGCCTAAAGACCTTCCCCTGGACAAGGCCTCCACAGTGGGGCGAGAGGGCACTGAAGATGGTGTTGTAGTAATTGCCACTGGCACATCCGGTGGTGCCCCTGCTCCATCCACTACCACCAGTAACACGAGTAAGCCTGGCAGCCCTGCTGCACTGTCTCCATCTCCTTCAGCCCCGGACCAGAAGAGGGCGGGCCTGGATGTGACGTCACAGGGAGTTCAAACGACTGCCACATCTTCATTCAGTGGACCCAAGCATGAAGAAAAGGAGGAGAAAAAGGAGGCAGTACAAGAGTGAGTCGAATGAATACCTGATAGAACTTTAATACATGTGGTGACTGCATATTTCTTATCAGCAAATCCTAGGGCAAAGACCAAAACAACACAGACCTGATCCAAACAAATATTTTTTGTGCCTGATATGTTTTATTCTTCTGTGCAGTAGACATCCATTGTAGTCCAAAAAGAAGAGAGCATATACTCCACACCATTAAATGTATATTCATCTCCCGCTGAAAATACAACAAAAACAGTTTAATCCTACCTTAGTAATGTTTGCTACAAAAAACTACCTGTTTCAGAAAATATCGACATTTTTGCTATAAAAGAATACAAAAACAGGCACCCAGATAGCTCAGCTGGCTAAGCAGGCGACCCATTAACAGGGTCAACAGTCCCCGACGCAGAGGTCATAGGTTCAAGACCGACCCATGGCCATTTACTGCATGTCATTCCCTCACTCTTCTACCCATGTTTCCTGTCTCTCACTCTCCACTGTCCTATATAATAAAGGAAAAAAGGGCAAAAAAATACAAAAACTGTAATCATAATCTCAGACTAATCCTTTAAATGCTAACTTCTTCACCGTTCTTCCCCTACAGTCAAGTAAGAAAATCAACTCTGAATCCAAATGCCAATGAGTTCAAACCCAGGTTTAATACACAGGTCAGTATTCTCCACTGCTGCCACACTGCACAATTTACATACCACACACTGGCATTGCTATTCAACTCCTTTTTATATCTCTGACTGTGTCTGTCTTTTTGCATTCTCCTTCTCCTTCTTCATCATCATCATCATCAGCCCAAACCAGCCAACACCCCAACGCCTCCCCGGCCTCAGGGCCAGCCCAGCCCCTCCATTGTGGTCCAGCAGCCTCCGACTGTCTATGGCCAGACAGTTTGCTTCCCCCAGATGTATCCGCTCACACCAGTCAGCCCCGGAGTGCAGGTGAGAGACACTCCTGCATGCTGAAATGTGCAGCATGGAGACAGGTGTATTTATTTCTCTTCAGTACAGATCACCCTGAGCATCGCATTGCATTGCCATGATATGCAGGGTTCATTAAAACAAATCCCTGACAAGTCACCACGAGGTCTCCGAACATGTCTGCGTATGTCTGCCTTCCTTCATTAATTTTCCTTCCTTTTTCTGCCTTTGATTCACCACAGATGCTTTTATATTTCCAAAGTGTATTTTTAAGGACACACCGCACATTATTTAAAAATATTATTTCCTTCTTTAATAAACCAAACCGACACGTCTTTTGTCGCCACTTCGCTTTCGTTTATCTTCCAAAAACTGTTGCTTGAATTATTTTTGATGCGTTCGTTGAAAATGAATAGAAATGTTACAGAAAAGAGAGTGTGTGTGTGTGTGTGTGTGTGTGTGTGTGTGTGTGTGTGTGTGTGTGTGTGTGTGTGTGTGTGTGTGTGTGTGTGTGTGTATAATTTGTGCATAATGATGTCAAAATGGTATTTTACTTGACTCTCAAAGGACTTATTAAAAGTTCTGAGCATATTTTTGATGAAAGCTGTTACATTTGTAGTCGTAAATCTGCATATTTCCTGTGTTGCTTTAAGAAAAACTTGGTGATCCAACATCAGACACGTGCAAACGATAACAACTAAAGAGTGGTTCTTTTTCCCTTTTCTCCCCCTCCTCCTCTCTCTCTCGCTCCATTAGAAAAGCATAATATGGAAGGTTTGTGAATTTTTCTAAGATTTCTCTATTTTTTTTAAAAATCCTTTTATTTTTTTTAAAGCCCAATCAGTACTGAGATGTTTTGCTTGCTTGTTGAATTAATGCCATCAGATGTTGGTTTGCCAACTTCTTATTGCAATTCGTTTTAAATTGTCATCACAGATGGACTTTTAACTTCATTTTTTTTTTCTATTGGCTTCATCTGTTCACCAAACAAATGGCTGCAAGCTAATTGGAGTTTAAGCCTCTTTCTTTTTACTGCAGTACTGTTTGTAGTAGAAATGCATGGTGTATAATGTTAAGGACTGAAGGAACGTAAGTGACAAGCAAGGTTTGGTTTATAATTGTAGCTGTAAAACACCTTTTTTACCCAATGATAGACAGGTGTAGAAAATGCATGTGACCCCAGGTAAGAGATAATCCTCACAAATGTTGCTAATATGTTTTTTGTTTGTGTTCAGTGAGAGGATAGCTGCTGAAGCTAAACAGTTAAAAGCTAATTAGCGGCTGTGCAGCACAAATACGTTTTAATTGACTTATTTTCAGTCCAGGGCTTTTCGTTCTTATAGGGAAGATGCTTAAGTTTCCTGAGAAGACTGAGTATAAACATGTTATCTTCGTCTGCCATCCTCATTCCCCTCCCCCAGTCTCCAGCTATGTACCAGGTTCAGATGCCTCATATGACGGTCAGCCAGTCTAAACCCTACAGACCAGGTAAAGGTGAGAATAACTTTCTCTCATTTCCCTCATGTGTCTAAACTTAAAAATATGTCTGTTTTGAAAATGACCCCTACAGCCACCAGAGTACATTTTATATTCAAAGACTTTAATGCATTTCTAGCTTTATATATTTACAGCCAATATTTCTCTCTGAGTGGTGCAAATCCTACTCCTCCCATTACTCTGAGACAGAGACGCATTATGACTTTTTTATTTGTACTTACTGATGCTTGGCTAGAAATCTTAGTCTGTTTTGTACGTCTTTTCATGATGACCAGTTTTTTAAATCTGGGAGAGTTTCTAATGGCTTAATTAACATGCCTTGTTGCCACAGTGAAAATGAATTCCTGATCAGTGAAAAGAAATGGAGAGAGACTTCTGACAAGTTTCCTTACAGAAGCACACCAGGGAGCTGGATCATCTGTAGAGCAGTCAGAAATTACCGAGTGTTTTGATGAGGAGTCTGAAATTATTCACATCGCTGCCTCGGGCCTCACAGGAAATCTAACTGATTGGTTGATGAATTAATGAAGTGTATTATTCCAGATGGGAATTGATTTGCTGTGTTTACAAATTTAAATAGGCACAATAGCAACACATGCTGTAAAGGGATAATAAAATACATATTTCACATGAGTGACACCCAATAATCGTCACACTGTATAGTTTGTTATACCACACAAGTGAAAGGAAATATTAGAAGCTGATGTTGGCAGAAAAGGAGCATTCTTCACTTCACTTTTACCAGAGAAATGCTTCAGAAATTATCTTCCCACAGGGCCTAATCTGCACAAGTGTTTTTCATCTTTAGAGAATTACTTATCAGGGACAGATGCTGGGAAAAGGTGGCTCATAATATAATCGGTTCAGTAAATTTCACTTGCCTCTTAATGAACCAGCAGGGCTTCTGTCACTCCACAGCAACTCCGTTTAGTTCAAATTCACTGGATGATAAACCCTCTTCTTCCCCATGTAATCTCTAAACATGAATCTCTAGTACCCAACATGCCCCAGCAGAGGTCAGACCAGCACCACCCGCCGGGCACGCCCACCATGATGCACCCAGCAACGGCAGCAGGACCACCCATCGTAGCACCGAGCCCCGCCTACTCAGCGCAGTACTTCACCTGCAGCCCACAGCAGTTCACCAGTCAGCCGCTTGTCCAGCAGATGCCACACTACCAATCACAGGTAAGATTTACCTTCACGGCCAGGATCAGGACAATGCAACATTTAACAGCTTATTTAGCAAGGCTCAGCCTGGGAGGCTCCTCTCTTAAGAACCATATGTAACCATTACAGTTACTGTGGTCCCATCAATTAGTACTGGCAGTGTTTTTCTCTCCCAGCTGTTCACCAGTCAGCGATTTGTCTGACAGATGCCTGCGGTTCAGCAGCTTGACGGGATGCCAGCCCGATGCCAGCGTTTCATCACTTCTGATTTGGAGAGCTGACTGCACACTCCTTCCTCTTACACCTGAAGTGTTGTTAGCTGTTTGCAAGCAGACTTTGATCAGACAGCTGAGAGACGGCTAGAAGTTTGACAAAAGGTTGATGTTATGGCCTCGTTTTAATACGTGATGGGAATTTCATGCTATTTTATTGGCATGAACGGAGCCGACTCCACATTTTAGTCAAAAGAATAGGTTGAGATAATGAGAGAGAAAGAGAGGAAAACTGAATTGTCAGTACAATGTACAAATTTCACTGTCGGACAATATGAAATCATTTGATAAATCCTTGTTAACAAAAAACAATAAAGCTCAAACACTTTTTGAGCAGAGCCGACTCAAGGGACTATTCAAATTTTTAACAAAAAAGTCAAACCTCTTAAGAATTGCGTAATGTTTGAAGAAAATCGTGTACAAAAGAACGAATAAAATATTGACTCAAATTGGTAGAAATTTATGTTTAATTGGGAAACCTGATCAGATCAGACATTCCAAGCTGACTCCTAATATGTGAGGTTTTGTTCTACATTACAGTCATTACCAATAAAATTGAGGTTTGATACTGTAGCTCCAGGCAGAGATAAATCATAGATGGACTCTAACGCTGATGTTGTCTGTCTGTCCTTGTCTGTCCTCCAGGCACAGCATGTGTTCAGTCCGGTGATGCAGGGCAGTGCCAGGATGATGGCGCCTCCTGCACACGGCCAACCCAGCCTCGTCTCCTCCTCAACTACACAGTACCCAGAGCAGACACACACCATGTATGGTACGTCACGCGACAGGCTGCATTGTGCAGGTAATGAATGTGGATGTTTTGATACGTTTCATAGTTACTGACTCCGATTCCTGTGATGCAGTGTCTCCAGGGCCAATGCCTCAGCAGTACCCCCACCACAGCGCCACCCTGCACCCTCACCCACAGCACCCCCAGCCCTCTGCTACGCCTACGGGCCAAGCACAGCAGGGTGGTCCCCCTCAACATGGAGGTCCTCCTAGCCACCCAGCTGCCAGCCCAGTCCAGCACCAACAGCACCAACAGGCAGCAGCAGGTGAGCACCCCGAGGCCAACAGCTTGCCCAAGTCTTGTTTCGGTTGCCGTGTTCTTCTTTTTGATTTTAATATTTACTCCGCCAATCAACGTGGCGGAGTTTTGTGACGATCGGCGTACGTTTGTCTGTGAATCTGTCTGTCCGTGTGCAACATTCCTCAAAAACGGACTAACGGATTTGGATGAAACTTTTAGGGAATGTCAGAAATGACACAAGGACCACCTCATTAGATTTTGGCAGTGATGCGGCTTATAGTCCGAATCCACGGATTTGATAAGGATTTTCCATTGCGAGATAGCGGCCAGCATGGCATCACTGTAACCATGACAACAACTGAACGCTGCATCAGTTGCCTGCTGATGATTACATGATTGCTACTACTGACTTATCTGGATTTATTCGTGAGAAATGATCCAACAAACGATTGATTAAATTGTGAAAAGTGTTTCTGAGTTTTCCATCCATCCTTCTGTGAATTTTTGGACTTTTCGGCACCGTCTTCATCATGTCCAGAAAGCGCTTCTTAGATAAACACTTCCTGTGCCGCGGGAATGGTGCCAAAATTGAAAGCCCTGAACATTAAAAAAAATGCACCTTCAAAATAAAAGCATGGCGAAATGGTTATTTTAACACTAGCAATGAACTGATCAACAGACCTTTATAAGAGTAATTCAGTGTCCGTACCTAACGTACACATGCCTGTGCTCAGGTCATTTTCTTTGTGGGTACATGTATATTAAATGGCCACATTCTATGTTGCCATGATTTCTGATCATCAGTAAGAATAGTAATAAAATGCTGCATTTCTACAAAAAATATCCTGCATTTCTGACAATGCCATATGGGGGAATGAACAGCCTTGGCGGAGCGCTCTCTGTGCTTTTCTTGTATTCAAAAGGGGCACTTTGGTCATGCTTATGTGTTTTTGTGTGTTGCAGCAGCAGCAGCAGCTCAGGCCCTCCACCTGGCCAACCAGCCTCCACAGCAGCAGATGTATTCTGCCTTGGCTCCTACGCCCCCTCCATGACCCCGGGGCCCAACCCTCAGTCTCCCCAGGCATCATTCCCCTCTGCCCAGCAGACGGTTTATATCCACCCACAGCAGGTGCAGCACGGCTACAACCCCAACCACATGGCACACGTGCAGCAGGTAGGTCACGACCTGGCGTCATCTCGTTGGACAAACAGCCACAGTAGCTCCAGCCAACCTTCACCTTGGTTGTGTTTCCTTAGCTGTGTTTAAATGTGGGAGTGAGAAAGTCTTGAATCACTGCCAGGAGATGTGTAACTTTATGAATGGATCAGATTTGGGTGGTAATAATGTTGTACTTGCTGTGGATCTTTTGGCAGCCTGACCAAGTTCAAATTAGCATGTGGATCTCAATGTTCTCTGCTTGTAGACGTAAGTAGTTCTAGCTTCAGAGGAAACCAGTACATTACGGGATGAAGACGAAGAACAAATTTCATTCAGTGACTAAAACATAATCCAATCATAGTAATTCTATTTATCATAATCAAATTGCTGCAGTCCTTTTTTTTGACTATACTTTAAAGTTTGGCCCATTTCTGTCTTTATAGGATAGTTCACTGATATTTTGCTTTGATTTTGATTTCTATTATGTGCTTTTATCTACATTTTGAAGTGTTGCTTTAAAAAAGTTAATTAAAATGACAAAAATAAGTATTTTAAAAGTCCTCAAGTTCACAAAAAAAGTTTTCACTTTAGGAGATTTTTTTACTTTTTCTGAAAAGATTTTAATTTTTTTCCAAACATCTTCTCCTATAGAAAACATTTTATTCACATGACTTTTCTTTCGACTTCTTTTGTTGTTTTCAGACAATGTGAAACATGAGAACAATCACACAGTTGACAACTGAAACAAAATTCTTTGACTTCTTTCCATTTTTCTCCTGTTTGTTTGTTTTATCTTCTTCCTCTGTGTTTTTGGTAGTTGGAAAACAGCTGGTTTTGTTTCTGGCTTCTTCTGCTCTGTTTATTACAGCTGTGAGTAATGCTGCCTGTTTCACTACTATCTGACAGCACGCCTGAGGCTAATTTATTTGCTCCCAAGCAGTTAATGGAAACAAGCCTGACCCTTTTGCAAATTTTTGCACCTTTTCCAAAGTTACATCAAATTCACTTGACACGTTTGTGAAAAAAGCAGTTGCTATGTGCAGATTTCCTGGATCTTGCAGTGATGTTGCCAAGTTTGGTGCTTTTTTTCACTCTACAGAGGCTCTTTACTCCACAAAAAACATGCTGGGAGGACTAAAGAAGTAGCTCCAGCACTTCTCAAATCACAGTTTATGCTCTGTGTGTGCTCCTTCAGTTAACCAGCTTTATAGATGCAGGTATGGGAGCTTTAGACAGTCACACTAGTGATTTCCCCCGTTGCTTCCAGTGTTTTATTGAACTTGGATGATTGCCTCCAGTGCCTGCGGCTCCAGATGTAATACACAGGAGACTAATACTGATCTTATCTCACTCTCAAGAAGAAAGCATTGAAGTGCATTTCGCTAAATGTTGATCTTTTAACAAACGTACTCCTGTTGGCAGAAAGCAGGCCGTATATTTAGGTAACGTACTACCTGTTGTTTGAAAGCCAAAATCCCTCAGAGGGATTTTCTTACAGGGACTATACATCTTTCTCTCTGTGGTTATAAATGAACAACCTTACTTTATTCGAGAGCTTGATGGGATGACAGACTTTGAGCCAAGTTCTACAGTCAGTTAGTTTGTACAGACAATATTAATCTAGTGTTAGGGGGATGCTGTACTTCATGCTTTCTTGACACAATTTTCAGAGCAGATAATATTGGTTTGTTGTAGCCACTGCAGACATTCTAACCTATGATATTAATCTTAAAGGTGCAAAAATGTAAATGCAGTTTTTTTTCTGCATAGAGGAAAAATCACCAGTGCAATCGAGATTAACAGCAATAAAAATGTTTAAACTTGTTTCATTAATTGGGGTTTCATTTAATCAAGCACAATAGATGTTTTTGTTTATCAGAAGGCCAGAAATAACAGAAAAATGAATGGATTCTGATTAAATCAGCTCATAATGAGTCATTTCCTCAAGCCTGGAAAACCCCCGTAGAAAGAAAACAAAGATATTTTTTACACTGATGAGTGTATTTTTCTAACACAACAACAAATATTTAGAGACCCTTGACCGCCTCTAGAGTAAAGAATATATACATTTATTTTAACATTGTTTTGTAATACTTTATTATAAGCTAATGCCAGACTTCAAAAACATTGACTTGACTTGCTCTCAGGCTAAATATTGATTATCTTAAACTACCTTACTGCACAGTTTAGAAACAGCTTTAACATTAAACCTGTGAATAGTTTTGCATCATCATCCTCCACATTCACTGCTGGTAGAGAGGGGGGGCACTGCTTGGTCACATCCTCAAAATCTGCAAGAAGACAAGTAGTTTCTGGCTGTGCAGCTAGTTAAGCTGAACTGTCATATCTAGTTAGTGTTTTGTTACTATGAAGTGAATTAATGGCTTATTGCTGTATGCTGAGGCTAAAGCGAGAGTTTTATAGAACACAAAGGTGACTCTAGATGAGGCTCTGTTCAGGTTAGGATTCAAATCTATGTAAGATTCGACACCTTTCACCAAATCTTTAGCTGACGATACAGATTCTCAGTAGAGGGAGCACATTATATCTGCAAAAATCATTGAGCTAGATGTTAGTAGTCCCACTGTATGAAGTCCTGCAATTCCAGTAGATGTTACTGTTTGCTTCACATTGCCATGGGAGGCTACACGCATTCAGTTGGCGCTGCATAAGTATGTACTTCGTCTTGATTTGCTGCCACGTCTCTTTTACTCTGCTGGTTCTGCAGCTAATAGAATACAGATTTATAAATGAATTAGTCTACTGGTATTTATCAAGGAGAATATTCAATCAATAACTTAGCTAGTAATCTTACTTTGTGGTTTCCACATGTTGCTCAAACCTAAATGAGCTTTTAAATATCATGTTTACATTAATAAATTTGATCAATTCCAATGTGCAGCTGTTGTTATGAATAAGCAGTTGCATTGAGAGTGCACTGAGTAGTAACGTATATAAATTAACTTACATGATAAGTGATTTTCTGCCAGCATTTCTCTCTTCTATTATTTGCAGTAGCAGCGCTTACTCTTTCATTTATACCAGCCTGTTCTTCTTGACTGAAGTAGGTGTCATTCGGTTGGTCCATTTTATCCAAAAGGCACATAATGATTCAAACCCCCCTTTTATGGGACTGCATACAAAGCCTGTTGAAGAAAACCTGGTTAATAAATATAGCTGATACCCACCGCTGATAAGATAAGATAATCCTTTATTACTCCACATGTCAGGGGAAACTTCCCATGTTACAGCAGCAATATACAGCAAATATAACAGAATATATACAAGCATGAAGGATAAAAATGAATAGAGTATTATTACACTATAAATAAATGACATCATAGCCATTATACCTGACTGTGGTTTTAGGTTTTGTGAAGCGAGTTTTCATAAAGGAAGTCCTGCTGTGTTGAACTGACTTTGTGTTCCAGCCCTCAGGTCTTGTGAGTGAAAACGGGACTTGGAGGTGACAATGGAGGGAGCAGTTTTTTATGTTCTGCTTGTTCAGCAGGTGTTTGATAAACTGCTTGTAGTATCTCCTCTAGTGGCGGATTTTGTTGCACACGTGAATAACAGGCTTTGCCGTCAGCAACCTGAGTGAACTGTAAGCTAAAATGTGGCCTCTAAAGTCAGAGTATCTCTGTGTGTTTGTCAGCTGCACCTTCATGTAAACAGACAGCGGCACAAAGAGCAGAGGAGTGTCAGAGAGGCAACAAAAAAACATTTCAGAACTGCATTTTAAGTGCAGCATGTTCTCCAGCAGTTATCAGCTGAAAATCCATATTCACAACAACAGCAATTTATTTTTTTACTGTTACGCCAATAATGTATTCCCCACCACTGCTAAACTGTGTCTGCTGCAGCCCCCATGCTGCTCCTGTCAGCAGCAGACAAGCAGGAGCTGTGAATGCTGCGCCGCTGACGTCCATCTGTTTCGTCTTTTTAACTAACTCGTCTCTCGTCCTTCTGTCTGACTCTCACTCTCTGTCACACTGTTTGTTCTCGCCGTCACACTCTCGCTCACCATTTATCTCCCTCCTAGGCCCATATGCAGTCTGGTATAGTGCCGTCTCACCACCCGGCTCCCACCCACCCCACCATGATGCTGATGGCCACCCAGGGTCCTCCAGGCGGTCCTCAGCCACCCATGCCCCAGACTGCCCTCAACCCCATCCCTGTTTCCTCCACCACACATTTCTCCTACCTGGCACATCCACAAGGTACTTTAGTTCTCCAGCATAGAGAGGAAAATCTACATGTTGCTGTGTTTGTTTTCTGACTTGTGTTCATTCTATTAACCCTGTATGGGGCGGATTGAATTGTTTTGACAAAATTCAGATTTTTTTTTTCTCTATACAATGTTGCTCACATTGAGAAAACGAGCTAAAATAGAGAAAGAGGATAATCTACCAGAGGAACAGACTGGAAAAAGGCTGCAAACATTTATTTCTTCTTCCTTTTCTTCTTCTTCTTCCACCTCTTCTTCTTATTCTTCTTTGTCTTTTTCTTCTTCTTCATCTCCATCTTCTTCTTTTTCATTTTCTTCCTCTCTTCTTCCTCCTCTTCATCTTTGTCTTCTCCTTATTCCTCCTCTTCTTCTCCTTATTCATATTCCTTCTCCTCCTTCTTCCATCACTTCTTCTTCCTCCTCTTTTTCTTCGTCTTCTTCTTTTTCCTCCTCTTCTGCCTGTTTTCTTCCTCTTCTTCATCTTTGTCTTCTTTTCCCCTTATTCCTCTTCTTCTTCTTCCTCCTCCTTCCCTCTTCTTCCTATTCTTCTTCTCCTTTTTCTTCTTCTTATTCCTCCTCTTCTCCTTCTTATTCCTCTTCTTCTTTGTCTTCTTCTTCCTCCTCTTCTTCCTGTTTTCTTTCTTTTCTTCGTCTTTGTCTTCCCCTTATTACACTTCTACTCCTTATTCTTCTTGCTCCTCCTTCCTTTTCTTCATTTCATCTTCTTCCTGCTCTTCTTCTTTTTCATTTTCTTCCTCTTCTCCCTCCTCTTCTTCATCTTTGTTTTCTTCTCTTTATTCCTCTTCTCCTTCTCCTCCTTCTTCCTCCTCCCTCTTCTCCCCTTCTTCATCTTCTTCTTCGTCTCCATCTTCTTCTTCCTCCTCTTTTACTTCTTCCTCGTCGTCTTCTTTTTCTTCCTCTTCTTCCTTTTTTCTTTCTCTTCTTCATCTTTGTCTTCTTTCCCTTATTCCACTTCTTCTCCTCCTCCTTCCTCTTCTTCATTTCCATCTTCTTCCTCCTCTGCTTCTTCTTTGTCTTCTTCTTCTCCTCTTCCTTTCTCTTCTTCTTCTTTGTCTTCTTCCTCTTCTTCTTCCTGTGCTCCTCATTATTCTTATGATGATGAGTTGAGGCTGTGGCGCATCACTAAAAACACTTTTTACAGTCCGTCTCTTGCCATCGATGGCTTCAGCAGCAGCTGTGTTGTAGTAGCAGCACGGTGTGTGTCCAGAAACAGCAGGAGCAGGTGATTCAGTGACTTTCAGCTTCTGTCCTGTTTATGCAGAAGATTATTAAAGTGGACGTCCATGCTCTATTTAGTTGAAGCATCTGGCACTGACATTCTTCAGCTGTCAAGGAAAATGTGCAATATGCATAATGATGGCAGACTCGCAAGTGGACAGTTGAGCTCCTCGCATTTTACAAATAAAAAGAGCCCCAACATTTCAAAGGATGGTTTTGCATTTATCTACAAGCAGTGGTCATGTGCCTAAAGTTAATGTTTAAACTAGATTATTTAGATTTCTGTGTAACCTTTCTAAACCCCAAAAGCAGCTGGTGAGTTTGAAAAGCATGTTTTGTTTTTACAAAATCAACAAAAGTACAAAATTTCTAAGAACCAAAAACAGTAAAAACCAAGAGAGACTTGTTGGATTTACAACTTTCCAAGGAATCTTGAATTACTCGTCTGTCACATGCTGTTTGGTTGAGAAACCTAACTCAATCTATGCAAAAAAAAAAAATCAGATTTCATCAAAATTACTTTGTTTTACGTGTCTCATTAAAAAGTTTGCCAAGAGTAGTTTGCTCCAGATTCTGCAAAAAAACATTCTGCACTGTGATGCAACTGGGAAACCATTAGTTCTAGCTGTGACCAACAGTCATGGGACAAAAATACTGTGTTTTTAGGTGATCTGCAGAGCACCAGTTAAAAATGTAAGTAGTAAAATATCTACAGTATGTAGAGAGGGCATTTGTGGACACTTGGAAACTGTATTTGTATATTCAATCAAAAGAAAGTCAACAGTTGTTTTTCCTATTTTCTAATTTACAGCTTTGTTATACTGCACATTATTGAAGTCCAATCAACTTGTAGTCATGGTTGTGCCGTTTCCATGGAGGTGCAGATCTTCATGTTGCAGGAAAAAATGAGCCCATAGTGAGGAAAAATGTGACAGAAGCAAAATCACTGGGCGTGTTTGGGGTTCAGAGGATTAATCTTAACCCTCCTGTTGTCCTCATTTACAGACACCAAAAATAGAGTTTCCTTGTCTGGGGGGAAAAAAAAAAAAAAATTCCAATAATTCTTTAAAAGTTTCCCCTAAAAGTGCTAAAAAAAATCCCCAAATTTGTTAAGAAATTTCTTGTCAATATTTTCAAAAAATGAGTAAAAATATCTAAAGTGATTACATATATATCAGTAAAACTTCTAATATTTTCTTTAAGAAAATTAAGAAACATCTTTAACATTTCTTTTTTCCACCAAAAAATATTGAAAGATTTCCCAAAAACGTTGAAAACGGGGACATCAAACGTTTTACTGTGAAAATATATTTTTTTTCTCCACATTTTCAAACTTTAAAACGGGTCGGTTTTGACCTGCAGGACCACACGAGGGTTAATGTAAACAGTTCGAACTGGTTTGCTCCTCCTGTTGTGTTTAAGACAGTGGGTGTTTTTTTTTCTTTTTCTGAAGCCTTGATGTTGTGATTGTGACTCCTTGAACTTTCCCTCGTTTCGTCTCGTCCCTGCAGTGCAGCCTCATCATCAGCAGCAGCTGTAGATAGAGGGCGCCGGCGAGCCGAGGGACCCGCTCTGCGCCGCGCTTTCTCAACCAGAGCCTCCATAACCAGGCGATGAAGAGAACGAGAGCCCTCCCTCTCCTCTCTTTCCTCATCCTCACCAGACATGCTTCACATCAGCTTTTCTCTCCCCTCCCTCCCTCCCTCCCTCCCTGACTAGGCAATAAGAGAATGTTAACAGGTTGATGCAGTGACATGTTTTAACGAGCTAGAGAGTTTTAATGGACAAGACTGCTCCTATTCAGGCCCTGTTCTCACACACACACACACACACACACACACACACACACACACACACACACACACACACACACACACACACACACACAAAAGCAAAGCGCCCACACACACTTTCAGGGGTCCCAAATTGCAACTTAAGTCAGCTTGCCAAGTAAGACATGAAAGAGAGATTGATAGTAAAGAAGAAGAAAAATTGAACTGGAACTTGTATTTTGTCTGCACCTTGTTATGAAAAAGAAATCTTCCAACTTTTAGACAGTATTAATCTTACTGTTTATTGCTGCTGCTATGTGCTGCGTTTGTTTCCAGACTACACGACAAGTTTCTAACCAAACTAAAAACGTGACAAGAAACTTCCTGTGAAATAAACTCGTGGCAGCCAAGAGGACAGGAGAAACGTTATTTATGAAATTCTAATGGCTGAGGTGATCAGATCCCACTTCTCACCTGACCCTTATGTAACTTTTAAGTTAAAACTTTTACTTTGTAGATAATATAAATAATTTAAAAAATGAGCAAAAAAATTTAAAAACAATAAAAAAGTTTTAAAAACTGAATGGCTTCCTGTGGTTTAATTGTGGTGTGGGTTTCTCATTACATTTAACATGAAGTTTGTAGTTTTTCATGCAAACCCGGCTGCTGAAAATACACTATTTTAAAGGTATTTATACCTGAAAGTAAGTATATGCACTTGACTTAGAGTCTCAAGATCTCTTTTAGAAGAAAATAAATGAGAATACATTGAATGTGCTGACAGGTGAAATGAATAATTTTGATTGTTTTGTAAAGAAGGAGCCTGTGAAGTGGGAAGACACAGTCAGATCTAAGCATATCTGGTAAGTAAACTTCAGATGAGGTTAAACAGCAGTTTATTTTGAGCATCAGTGTTTTTATACAGGGTGTCCCAAAACTTTCGCAGGCCAATAATTTTGGCAATACTTGTTGGAATAACCTCAAATTTTCACAGAAAGTATAGAAACAGATCAAGATTTTATATTCAGTGTTTTATTTTTGTTCTGTTTTCAGGTTGAGCCATGCCATGCCGTGGAAGTGAGTTTTTGGGACACCCTGTATTACTTTCAGAGTAAGTTACGAAGAAAAGAAACACTCAAAATGGCCGTAACATATTTCAAGTTATGAAGCTATTGTTTCCAAGCAGTGGCGGATCTTGCGGGGGTGGGGCTGTGGTTGGTCTGTCTTCTGGAGTGATTGGTTATATGTAACGAATAAAACTCCTTTAACTTAACATCTGTAAACAAAACAAAAACGTATCAGCAAAGTTTTCTGTTAGAGTTTGTGTTCTTCTAAGTTTAACTTTAATAATCATGATCAGCCTTAAAAACCCACAAAACACCCCTCTATGCTTGACCACACTTAGTACAGTCCTGTTCCCCCTTCTATAAATCTGCTTGGAATCTTCCACTTCCTGTTTGTCGAAGTGACCTTCTACCTGGACAGGTTTTGTTGGAGCTCATCAACAAACATTTTGGGTAACTGCACTTTAATATGGATGGATGACACTGAATTAGAGTCTGTTTAAATGAGAATGAGTTCAGATGTGTAGCTCTGTCATTAAACAGGAAATTATTTCTCAGAATTCACAGAGAAAAGTCTGAAATGTTTGCTAGGTTAGTGTCCCACATGTTCTTAGGCTCAGCTAAAGCTAATTCTCTCCAACTTCTGGATCTCTTGAGTTGCTGTTAAAATATCTTGCTATAGGTGCTGAAGCTCAGAGTGTCTGAGATGTTTGTTCAAAATAAGCTCATTCTTATCTGAACTGTCCTCGTTTGTTTGAACTTTCCCTAAACTTAGGAGTTATTGACAGAGCAGCACATCCAGACTCAGTCTAGAGATAAACTTCAGTGCCATTCATTGATGTTAAAGTGCAGTTTGTCAGGTGTTTGTTGCACATGCTCCCAACCAAACCAGTCCAGGTGGAAGATCATGTGAAGAGAAGCTCCAGAGGATGAATATCACACATTTACGTTGGAAATAAATGTCCTTTTATTAGACATTGTCATGCAAAAGTTGGATTTCCCTTTAATGGTGTTCAAATCTTTGAGTGTTTTGTTGATGATGATTTCTAAAAAAATTTTTGACACTCGGCCCCAAAGATTAAAACCTTTTATGGCACACAAGCTGCAACAATTCACACATTATCAACTATCTTTCTGACTAAACTAAGATAAAAAGTGAGAAACGGCCTGATTCCTGCATCATGAATGTAAATCTTTTTGTTTTTTTTGACAGAAAACTGAATATATTTGGGTTTGAGATTTTATAAACCAAAACAAGAAATGAATTATTGGAGAAAATCAACAGATTATTGGACAAAGAAAATGTGTTTTCCCAACATATATGGCTAAATTACTCCAACATTACAAGATACATACAATTTAAATAAAATTTAGTTTATATAATGCCACTTACAGGTCAAACTGTCTGAAGATGCTTTATATTTTTTTGTCATTTAAAATATGACATAGTAAGAAATTTAAACCTGTTGACTAATCCAATTTATTATTTGGTTTTTAAGAGACTAATCGACAAAATAACTTTCTCCACTAAAACTAATAAACCTGAGGTCAAATACAAGGAACAGTTTTAAATACTGTAGTCCCATGACGACAAGAATAAAGTTTCTTAAAAACTAAATCTGCTGGTGGATTCCATGAAAGTCCTAATAAATGATAATAAAGTGTGACACTAAAGGTTTATGGTACTTCTCTGCCTACTCTCCGCCCTGACTCCACCCAGACTCCGCCTTGGCCCCACCCATGTGGTCACTTTATTAGGAACAGAAACTACGATGTCAAAGGGACGACGAAATCATGTTTTTTTTTTTTTTTTTTTTTTTTTTTTTTTTTTTTTTTATAACTAATCTGTAGCTCAGTGAGTTAAGGATGTACCTGTGGAGCTGCAGGTCACTGGTTCAAGACCAGACCCTTCTTCACCTTCTTAAATTTTTTGAAAAACTTAGACAAAGAAAAAAAAGGGCCAGTGGCAGGTCTTGAACCTACCACCTTCCACTTGGTAGTCTGTCTTCTTACCCCCTGAGAGATCTGAGGGGCTGGTTAAAGGAATATTCCACCTAAAACCTCAACTAGGGCAGTATGTGTAGTAGCGACAGCAGAAAGAGGTCCTCTCTGGGTGGAAGAAGCGTGTCCGAGTGGCAGCTCCCTTTCTGCTCTTACCTTACTCACTAAACTCAAGTGCCATGGAATAGTTGATGTTTCCTGCTGCAACCTTCTCTTTTTCAGATTTCTTCCACATCCGATCACTCCCAACCCGGTTTTTGTTGATGTTTTTGACCGTTTTTCCGAGCTTTAACCAATCCGAGAACATGAAGTACATCACCGGCATCGGCGGCATAACCGATGGAGGGAAAACCACCCTCACCAACCGCCTGATCAAGAACCTGCCCAACTGCTGCGTGGTCCATCAGGATGACTTCTTCAAGCCCCCAAGATCAGATGAAGTTGGTGAAGATGGTTTTAAGCAGTACGATGTCATCACTGCTCTGGACATGGATGCCACGATGAGTACGATCTACACATGGCTGGTGGTGGACTTTAGCAGGAACGGACACACTTCTCCTACACCAGTGAACATCCAGGGAACGAACACTGAGATTGTGGACTCCTACAGGTACCTGGGTGTTCACTCAAACAAGAAACTGGACTGGACTACTAACACCAGCGCACTTTACAAGAAAAGTCAGAGCAGACTCCACCTGCTCAGAAAACTGAGGTCCTTCGGGGTCCAGGGAGCACTTCTGAAGACCTTTTATAATTCTGTGGTGACATCAGCCATCATGTATGGAGTGGTCTGCTGGAGCAGCAGCAGCACGGCTGCAGACAGGAGGAGACTAAACAAACTGGTAAAGAAAGCCAGTTCTGTCCTGGGCTGCCCCCTTGATCCTGTGGAGGTGGTGGGAGACAGGAGGATGATGACAAAGTCGTCGTCTATCTTGGAGGATGCCTCCCACCCCCTGCAGGAAACAGTAAGATCACTGGGCAGCTCCTTCAGTGACAGACTGCTTCACCCGCAGTGTCTAAAATTGAGATACCACAGGTCCTTCCTTCCTGCTGCAGTCAGACTTTACAATCAAACCTGCACCCAGTAGTCTCTGTTCACCCATTTACAAACTGTGCAATAGGAAATTTAAATAATGTCGCTGTGCAATGTTAAAAAAGTCTTGCTGTAAATACTGCTTCTTTTATTTTCTTCTTCTGAAGAAAATATTCTTATTTATATACATATGTGCTGTGTGCTGCAATCTCTCTTTTATTCAATGTCCTAATTGCTGCTGTACAAGGTAAATTTCCCCGCTGTGGGATTAATAAAGGTTTAATCTATCTATCAATGGCTGGAGAACCCGGTGAAGTTTGAGAACTCTCATGGCGTTAATAACCTCCTGGACACAGAGATCGTCCCGAAGTCCGACCACAAGGAGGAGGAGACTCACATCCTCACTGTGGAGGGCTTCCTGCTTTACACCTAAAGGCCTTTGATAGACTGCAAAAACAACATTACTTTATTTCCATCCCATATGAAGAATGCAAATAGAGAAGGTCCTCTAGGAAGTACACAGTGCCAGAACCCCCGGCCTGTTCGATGGCCACATCTGGACCAAAGACCTGCAACACAAGAACATCTGCTCACTGTGAAAGATTATTGAGAGCAGCTTTTTGTGATTTCTATGCAGAACACTATAATGTTTGCTGAGCTGTGCACTATTAAATGATTTAAGAATATGGAGTAATGTTACTGTTTATTAATAATTTGAGTATCTTATTTTGACTTTTAATACATTCTTGCAGACTTATAAACAAACCAGTTTCCTAGTATCAGATGCCCTAAAAACCCTGTAAAAAACAAACAAAAAAAAACATAACACCATTTGTCTGTAATCTATTGTGTGACAAAGAAAGGAAACCACAGAGGACAATAGGAGGCTGGTAATGTTTTTTTTTTGGTTAGGTTTATTTTAAAAAAGTCAAATATACAGTTGATATATATTTAATATAATTTAGATGCTTATAACTGAAAGGGATGCAAACACAATGACAGATGGTAGAAGCTGTTGAAATTTTCATTGGCTGTAGAGGGGATGTTGGGTTGAACTGGAATGTTTACAGTGCTAAGTTAACAAACAGGATGAACAGTATTGAGAACACATTACATTCATCAACTGGACATTTTAAAATAAACATACTGGAGAGGGGCGGAAGAGACGAAAGGTGTTTCTGGAGCTAGATGTTGAGGATCAAAGACGCCTGAGGTACACGGGGATCTTCTTTAGCATTAACTCGATTCTTGCAGGTAGAAGCCAGAAAGCGACAGAAAAACGTGGCAGCTCTGGTGGTGAAAGTAGCAGGTTTTCTGGGAACTCAAACACTTTTTTCCTTCAGTCTATGAGCAGGTGCAAACGCTCACTGAATTCATCCACGGAAGCCTCCGATTGCTCCCTACGTACGGTAAAAAAAACTGTGTGAAGCACGGGGCATCTCTCATATTGCACTACACACTCAACGCCCTGAGCTTTCGTAAAGAAAAAGGGGAAAAGCAACAGCAGCTTTCTGGCAAAGGCACAGTCATTCTGCCAAAAAAAAAGGAGTGATACTCGAAACAATTACTGATACCGTTGCGTTCGTTTAGCAGAAATGAAACAAGAGAGGTGATGAGGGATTTGTTTAGATTCTGGCGCATAAAAGGCAGGAAGACCAACCGTACTTTTGCCAAAAACATCCTTGTTTTTGTTCCCCTTCAGAGATGTCAGTCTTGATCACAATGATACAATAAAGAGAACGACACAACCATTGTAAAAAAAAAAAGATAAAGCTGACTTATTGCTTAACGAGAGGAGTTAACTCTGGTCACGTTCAGGAGGGCATCAAGTTGAACTGAAGCTTTTCTCTTAAAAAAATAAAGCAGGGTATTACATGTTTAGGAGACAGAATCAGGTGTGAACCATACATGAAGCACAGGTTCACTGAAGGCAAAGCTAAAATCATCTGCTAAAGTTAGTGTTAAAGCGAGTTAGAAGACAAACAGACGAATCCTAGCACACTATTTCCCAAAAGCTGCTCATCGAAGGAAAGTTTCAAACACAGAAAATCTGACGTTTCATTCATCTTTGGCGTGTGATGTCCAAATGGCTGCTTTTATGTTACCAAATGTTATGATCATTTTCTGCAAGGAGTCAGAAGTGCGCAGAAACGGCATAAAGTCTGGGTTATGAATCAGCTCTTTAAGGAATCTCAGATGTGGTGATTAATGAGATGAAACGCCAGAAGCAAACTGGTGACCAAAATCACTTGCTTTGGTAGAGGATTTTTTGGGCGTAAAACCTCCAATAAAAGTTTCTTAAGTCAACAAGAAAAGTCACACCTGAGCTGACACCTGTTGCACTTTGAACCAGTGGTTTAGGCGTGACGACAAACTCACAAGGCCCTGGAAATGATGGCTAAAATCCAGTTAAAGGGCACAGAAACATGAAGCTGGAGGATGGAATCACATCTTGTGCCACATTTGGACACTTTCAAAGCTTTTGCAAAATTTGATCTCATTAAAAAAAAAAACACAGAAGTTCTCCTACATATGGTGTAGCTGCTGTGGTGAAGTTACACAGAAAGAAAAATAATTAATGCTATGCGTGAAGAAAAAGTAGAGCTGGAAACACGATGCAGCTCCTGCTGAAAATACGAACAGAGGCACTTGTCACTGTTTTTTTTAGGAGCTGCATCGTGTCATCGTCTACTTTCCTGAGCCCTTAGAGGGTTTCATCCACATTTTCAAACCACGGCAGACGTGATTTGGGGCTGGCTTTAAGTTTCCAGCGCTTTGACCCTCACAACTGAAAGGACAAATCATTTAGGCTGAGTCAAATGCCCGCCTGGTTTTTGTTTTTGGTCTGTACGTGCAGCACTTCCCCCTCTCATGCTCTTTGGAGTGAAGCTGTTCAAGCTTCCGTCTTCTGTTGGATGCGTTTTTCTGATTTATGAGCACAAAATGAAGACCGGGGAGCGCCACGTCTCATTTTTACACAATCATTTTTATGCCACAAAATCGACAAAATGGAGTGGAATTACTGTAGTTTCATCTGTACACCATCGATCACTTGTAATAGTTGGAAATAAATTAACTTATGTGCTGTGTCCTGTGTTTCTTCTGTCACATGTCTACATAAAAGAACAGAGAACACAGCAGAAGAACACTTTTCTGGTATTACTTTAGTGGCACAGAAAACATCAGAAGTACGATCCTAATATCCATCCATTCTCTTAACCATTGTTTGGGGCTGCAGGGTGAAAAAAAATATAGATATTATTGTGATTATATCACTCCAGTTTCCTTGATTTTGTAACAGAAATGATTTCTTTAAGGCCATTTCAATTCACTTTGTGCACAAAACACCTTTGATTCTTGAAATTTCACACTACAGAGACACCTGATGACACAACTTCACACACAACTCCAAGACTGAGATCAGCATTTAACACAGAGTGACTGAACTTCTACTCGTCTCACATCCACCACAATGGACACATGCAGACACACAACACACACTGAGCTTTGGCTAAAAAACAAGTGCTGCTGAAAAGCTGATCTTGAATCATTTCTGTGGTTCTCTGCGATCGCTTCGGCGAAGGTTTGAAAAGCGGTTGCTCGATCCATTTCTGGGAAAAGCTTCCCGACTGATTTTAACCAAGTTTTCCCCTCTTTTTTTTAAAAGAAACTTTTTTTAAATACTTTTCTACAAAAGAATCCGTGTATAGAAAAAATACACACTGTTTCCAAAGTGCACTGAAAGCGATGTGCACTTAAATATATAATAATAATGCACAAGAGGAGGAATAGCTAATGGAGCGTAACAACACTCGAAAATAGAGTGTTTTTAAATTCTGTTTGTGTAAAAAGTTGGGTTTTGCTCCACACTGGCATCTTTGTGTGAATATTTTAAAGGAGTACTTCCTTTAATATTTTTTTTTTTGCAAGCAGTGCTCTCCCATCAGTTCAGGTTAAGTGCCAAAGAAATGAAATTAAGTGCTCCGGTATGAATTTACCAGAATAGAAATATTGAAAAAATTGTTTTTTGCTCAGGCTCGAGGACTTGCTCCTCATGTGACTCTTCCTCTCTCTCACACACGGAACCTCAACATCCATAAAACAAGAATAATCACCTTAGTCAACACTGTTATAAAACTCCTACAAATACATTCACTGTGGACACTCTGGGTGGAGGCTGCGAGGGTCTGACTCTGATAAACACACACCCAGCACAGATATGAGGAGTGTGTGTGTGTGCATGCTTCGACATACGCAGAGCTATGCATCCATCAGACAAAGAAGCGTTCGCTCCAGTTCACGAGTCTGCTGTAATCGGGTTAGTTAGATCTGAGAGTGTCACACACCCACATGGAGCTGTGTGTCTGTGAGCGTGTTGGCTTCACAGGTGACTGTCAGAGGCGATGGCGGGTCAGAGCAACATGTACTGGTTGTCTATCGCCCGCTTGCGACTCCGGTCAGGCTCCAGCTCATAGTCTGAGTCCCGCTGAGGGATGAAGGGAGTGTGAGGGCTGGCGTGGCGGAGCAGGGGCCTCCTCCCCACCGATTCGCTCCGGCGCAGAGGAGGCGGTGCCGACGGGGCGGGGTTGGGGGCGGGGTTGGAGCGAGTGAACGGGTGGTTTCCCGGTTGGGATGCGGAGGCGGGGCTGGAGGTGGAGGTGCTGCTGCTGCTGGTGGAGCAGGAGGAAGGGGGCTGACTGGAGCTGCGAGCCAGACTGCAGTGGGCCAAGCTGGGCTCCGAGCTCCACCGATGGAGGGAGAAAGGGACGAGGAGGGCGCCTGAGAGCTGACCTGACGGAAGGAAAGAGGAGAGGAAATGAGAATTCTTGTGTCTACAGCAAGCAAAAACTCCAAAGTCCTCAACATTTCTGCTGCTTTTCATTACGCAACAGAAGAGGAGTGCACTGATGTCAATAACCTGCTGAACATCAAGCTGAAAATCAAGCTCAAAGGCCTCTTTTAAAACATTGTTGCAAATACACCATTTGGATTAACCAGAAAAGCTAGAAAATGTGGGACTTGTCAGCTGAACTGCAGGCCGTGTTTACACAGAGCACACAGGAGACAAACATGGAAACACATTCAAACTTTAGGCTGGAAAATATCTATAGAGCCACCTTTTCTTTTTTTGCTGTATTGCTAACCTCTTTGGGTACTTAGAAATCCTGTGGAAGCTCATTTTGGGTTTTTCATTTTTTTTGTAAAATGAACAATCAAAGAAATCCATCTTTATTTCTTTTTTTTAAAAATGATTGCAGGCATTATATCTTCGTTATACTACAGAAAATACATTTTTCATTCTAGCCATGGTTGTGCTGTTTCCATAAAGGTGAGGGACTTCATATTACAGTGAAAAATGTGACAGAAGCAAGAAAAAAGAACACCCACAAACTGTGTAGAGTTCAGAGGAATAAAGTTAATACTGAATCCTATTTTTGAAGTTTAGATTATTGATACTTTTTTGAAATATTAAGACTGACTGACAACTGCTAAGAACAGAGCAACATCACTTGATCGGAAAATAAAAGCAAAACAGTCAGATATAAACATCCATCCAGTCCACATTTGACCTGTCACATTTGCCATAGTTATGCATTCAAAGTTTTCTGTGCCGTCAAGAATTAAAACATATGTTTTCACTATTTGTAATACTTTCAAATTAGGTGATACTGATGAATCATTTTTGCCTTGTGACCCCTAAAACAAAGCAGAGTCTCATTTTTTTTTTTCCAAAATGATGCAAAATTTTTCAAACAGGCAGTAAAGAGAAGTCAGAAAACTGGACGTTGGGCTTGACACATTACCACAACCTTTAAAAATTATTGTGAAAACTAGAAAAATAATTAGTTTTTTGTTTGATAAAGGGACACAAATGAGGGCCAAATCTCACCCTGTGATGGAGGGCTGGAACCCGCCACTACGAAGCTGGATAACGTGACGGCGCCGGCGGCTCCACACTCCAGCGGGATGGGGAAGAGGCGGAAATGACTGAGCATGTCCATAACAGAGGGGAAGCGCAGGTGCTGCACCCTGCACTGACCCCATTCTGTTAGAGAGAGGCGCAGGTGCTGCAGGAGATGGACAAGAAGAGCGAGGAAAGAAAACGTGGAGAAAAGAGTGAGATTTCCACACTTATTGAACCTGAGAGCAAGAGCTGAACTGTGCTGGCTCCATTTCTTAACCCCAGTGGTCAGCGCTTTATGTTTATGGTCGTTGTCGTCAGCGTTGTGTTTAACTAATGCTTCCTCATTTAAGTGTCAGGAAATGAGGATCGCACCGGTTTGATGTGCAGAAAGAAGAACAATGTGGGTTTGGAAAAAGCATGTATTCGTGTTACCAAACTTTTCGGTGAACCACTTCCGCATGTGGACTGAGCTGCAAAGTTACGCAAACAGCTGAAACCGTGAGTCCGTACCTTTGCTTTTCCCTGGTAGTTGAACGTGAGGACGTAGTCCCCTCTGCGGGTCTCGCTCTGTCGGACCAGAAACACTCCATGTCCATCCGGTCCAGAGCTCTGGACCAGATGGGCGGCCTTGACCCGAGAGATGGGCCCGTGGAACCAGGGATAGGAGAACAGGAAGTGGTCCGTCTTCTGGACCTGCTCTGGCGGGGTGAAGGTGACAGGAGCTGGAGGGGTGAACAGAGGAATAAAGTCTTCAAAAAAATACAGCTGGATGTGCTAATCAATAATGAATCCCAGATTTAAAGTGTCTCCTGTCACATTTTACTCACTGTGTTCATATTTTTCACTAATATTTGAAGTCGTGCAGCTCTAAGAAAACAGCACAACTATGGCTACAAGTAGAGAGAACTCAAAAATGTGTTTTTTTCAGTAGAATAACAAAGTTGTAATGCTATAAATGACTCCGATATTTTTATTTGACTAAATTACATCTACTGTGGAAGTTCCCACAGGTGTTACCAATACTGGGAAATGGCAGCTGCACATTTGTGACATATTTTATAACTTACATTTTCCATTTGTTTTCATAATTGTGTGAACACAGCCTGCTATTTACTGCACTGTTTAGCCAAAAAGTCCCTGAAATTTTATCACGTGACTGTTGGTTACAGTTAATGGCTTGTCAGTTGTGCTGAGGAGTGCAGATTTTTTTTAGTTTTTCCACAGCATCTAATAAGAGGAAACTGGTAATTTTCAACAATGTGGAATAAATTGATTTAGATCAAACATCACAATTTGAAGCTTGGATTTGGTTTGTTTTCCCAAGAAAACTGAAAGTCACACATGATTAGTTCATGGAAAGTTAAAATGTGATAATTCTTCCTGATTTGTACAGTTTCTGCCTCTGGTAGATGATATAACTTTGGCGTTTTATGTCATGACTTTCCAACCCATCGGTTGGTTTAGGAGCTCAGAAGGTAACAATGGGTGAAATAACTGCGTTTGATGTGAACACTGCCGCTCATATTGACAAACTCAGTGAATCGTCGCACAGCTCTGCAGGTCCTCTCAGATCTACAGGACGCTTGTTTCTTTCAGCTCAATGTTCGGCTGTCTCTCCTCAGCTTTACTATTTGTTTCTGCCTCGCTGCTCTCATCAGAGGTGCTGTCAGCTGGAGAAGGCCACAAATGAGCTATAAAAACTCACTGCACCCTACATACCTGTCTGATAAGGTAACAGAGCTAAAAGGAGACCCAAACAAGACTCCAAATAAATGTTAATGTGAAACGAACGCAGTTTGCTGCATCATCACCTTAAAAGATGTTAATTATTGTATTTACTGATTGCACTGCTGCCCCAAATTGTCCAAAATAATCTGAAATTATTGACTAATCTCACTTTTAAAAGACAATTCCTGTTTATTATAATCTGGATGTATATAATATAATCATCCATCAGTTTCAGGAATAATTTTACTATTTTTTGTTGTTTCTCTTTCAAATAACTGCAGCTTATTTAACCACCTGTGTCATGCTGTGGCTTCCTACTCGCTGATTATGATGGACAACAGTATTTTGCTTTTTTGTTTTTAAGCAGATAAATCTTCCCATCAATCTGACAACTGCATGTCGACATTTACCACTGGGACTGTAAACCTGATGGGTTTTGAAACTGAGACACAACTTCATCCTGACAGTCAGAGGTTGTGTCTGATTTTTATTCAGGAGCATCATCACCTCATGTCACTACTCACTCTGACTTCCTGGCTCTGAGCTCCCTCTGCGATTGGTCGGAGCAGAGCTGTCAGCCGGAGAGGGGAGGGGCTCCAGATCCACGCTGCCTGACCTGGAGGACAAGAGCAGATTTAGATTACACACTTTATCACCCACAACACATGTACGCTATTCTCACTCTGGACCCCCGTTAGGTAGACAACAGATGCAGTTCATGATTAACTCCCTTTGTAGTTTTTATTTTTTACAATTAGGTTCTACCATTTGTGAAAAAAAGGCTTCAGCTTGGTTTGAACTTGAACATCAGCATCTTCTTTTCAGATTGTGACCAAAAGCTGCCGCTTTATTGATGTGTTATTGATTTATTGATGCTAACTTTTGTCATCAGCAGGAGAAAGATGTGTGTATGTGTAACTGTATGGCTATCTAGGGGTCAACAATGATGTTCAGCTGTGGGCCAGTGTTTCCAGCATTGCATAATAACGTGCAGACACAGATTTACAGGCACACATCGACTCTGTTTCTGTTTTATTTCATTTTAAATTTGTTTCAGGATTACATTTGAATAGAGAGGCACATTCTGAATGCAGAAGTAAGGGCTACTGGAGCCTATTTAACCGTCTGAACCCCTGAAACTCATCCAAAAGGAATGCTATCTTTGAAAAAAGGCTAAATTACACCATTTATCTGAGTCAGAAACTGTCAAAAGAGAAAGAATTACCAGATTTTCAACTTTCTGACACACATCAAACTTATTATGCGACACATGCCATCCCAAATCTACTCCTAAAATACCTTAGTAACTGTGGTAACTATATCAAGGAAAAGCTCTAGCTTCCTTGTCACTTCTGCTGCATACCTGCTCCATTACACAACAGTAAAGGACAAAGCCCTCTAGCATGTTTGAAAGGTATGTTAATTAAAAATAAACACTGCCAAAGATACACTGATTGTTAGAGCAAGAAACTGTGATAACAGGAAGAGCGGTCAGATTTTCAACTTTGCAGTGGTCCATGAACTAATCATGTGTCACTTTTGATTTATTGGAGGATAAGTTTAACTAAATACAAGATGAAAATCAAGATATTTCCTAAAAATCTCACATCTCATTTAAAAAAGCAATTGTTAACACTAAAGCGTTTGCCTCAGTCAGATTATGTACATAACAAAAACATCTGTGCTTCTTGGTGTGGCTGTGAAGTCATTAGTAATTCAGCTGTGATGATCAGTTGCGAGACTTTTAGGCTGGAAACTGGTGGATGTGATAATTACAGGCTGTTTTCAGTTTGTTTTTGTTTTTTTAAAAAGTGAAAAAAAGCAACTTTCTTTTTTTCTTTTTTATGATTTCTGCCATTATTACTTTGTTATACTGCACAAAATGCATTTTGGATTTTTCCCTCATTCTGGCTATGATTGTGTAGAAGTGCAGAACTTTATCTTGCAGTAAAAATTGAGCCCCGACTAAGAAAAATATGACAGGAGCAACAAGCACCAAGAAACTGCTTGGCGTTCAGAGGGTTAGTGGGGTCAGATTTGGTTCATTTGCCTCCACTGGGCTAGAAAATACATTATGCCAGTTAGGGTCCTCGCAACAATAGACGCACAAGTGTGTATGTGTGTGTGTTGTTGGAGAGTCTAGTGAACATGGAGGAAACAGCAGGCTGGAGGAACACAAAGACACGGAGCACAGACAGGAAGTGAGTCCAGTTCACCAGTTCAGATCTGAACTAAGACTTACTGTTCTTCGGTTTCACTCTCACACAAACACACACAGACACACACACAGTGTGTGTTTGCAGTTGCACAGCTGAGAACGGGAAGGTTAAACAGGGAAGCCGGAGCAAATCCTGCTTAAATGCTGACTTGAGTTTGCAGTGCTCCGAATAACAGGAAGACAAGTCTCCTTTCTCCTCACTGTGAGAGCGAGTTCTTGTTCTTCTATCTTTGTGACAATCATTTTGAGTTTAAGTCTCGCTAAGCAGACATTTCAGCCAGTCAGCAAAGCTTCACGGATTAGTGTCAAGCCGTCAGTATGCTTGAAACAAACTACACCTACAATATCCGACCACATCTAAAGGGAAAGTATTTATACCAGTCTTACTGCCTCCTGGAATTCTGTGCCTTTTGTTTTTTTTGTGGGCCTTTGTAGTCTCAACATGATGAATCACACAAATCATGGCGCTTGCATTTGCACAACAGACCTTTTTCACAGCAGGCAGTTTGACTTGTCCTGGTAGGAAAAGCTCAGGTGTTTCTAATAACGCTAACAATAGCTCAGTTCTGGGTAAGTGACAGTGAGTCGACACGCAACATATCAGGACCCTGAGAGTGAAACAGCTCAATGGAATTCAATTTATTTTTACAGCGACAGCGGGTTTAACTGCAGAAATATTCGCATTGCAAAGTAATGCAACAAAAATGCGCATGTTCATTTAATTAATCTAAAGCCGCACCTTGGTGGAAATAGCACTGCAGCTAAAGTTGAGTCTGATTCATATTTTTTTGCCAGGCAACCCTACATGAGGTACTTTACTTCGTCTCTCTTCGGCCATCATTTACTGAAATGCAACTCCAGAAGAGAGGAAGCTTTGGTAGGAGTTGAGAGCGAGAAAACACAAGTGTATCCAGCACAGAAGTCTTTCATCCAGTGGTGTGATCTGTAAATGCTTAACCTTTGTGGGTATTACTTTGATTTGACAGGGTGAAAGAGCAGTTCGCCACATTTTCCTTTAGGAGATATGTAAACTTCTTGCCAAAGCATCCTGCAAGTCCATTCAGTAAAATGAGGGAGTTGCACTTTTCCACACAACAGTTGGTCTGAACTCAGCCTTAAATGATCAGACATGCACGTAATTTGCAGCACCATAAGGCATGTACGATCAGAATTAAGATTAGATAAACACCCGGCATGTAGTGATGCAAATTTTTCCGATACGGAAACAGTTGTATTGAATTTAGATGAAATTAATGCCATCCTTTGTCTAAATTAACCACAAACTTGTGTTTGTTTTTTTTAGAGTGTGTGTGTTTGTAATTCCAGACATCTGCAGAAGTAAGAAGGATCCTGAGATTCTCTGAGCTTCAGACTTCTTCCTTTTGCAGAGAAATACATACTTGCATACACACAGATTGGATTGATTACCCTGTAACAAAAGAAAAAGAAGTTCAGTTCTAACTTGTGTTACAGTAGTGAGTACTCTGATGAGTACTACTTGTACTGAGTGTTTCTATTCACACAGTCTTTGACATTTTGTCCATCCTCTGCATGGCTTCAAACCTCACCAAGAGTGTTTTGTAGTGTTTTGTCTACCTAGTGTTGTTGATGTGCTAATTTGGTCCTGTTTCCGTTGTTTTTGTGTTTCTATTGTGGGTAAGTAGTCAAATGATTTCTTCTTTTGTCTGTTTTGTGTGGTTTTTTTTTCCTACTTTGCTGTGCTCAAACCTTAAAACAAACTGAACCCAGTTAAGTCGAGTTACGAACAAGACAGATGAAAGATTTTCAGTTATCCTTGTTTTAAACATCTACTCACCTTCATAACTACTTCATTCCTATATTTGATATTTAGTGCCTGTTGGGAGGAGGAGAAAGCATTGCATTTCTTCTCCTCCTGTAAAGCTTGAGCCAGTATTGGATGCAGCCCTAAAACAGCAAAGAAGACAATATCTCCTTCTGGTTGAGCTGAAGCTGAGCAGCCATCACCGCTATTTTCACAGCAGTGCAGAGCACATATTTTACGAAATTTTTAAGATTGACCGGATGCTGTACGTCTGTCCTGTGTCACAGATTCCCCCCCAGCTAGATCCGCTCTATGCAGCTTGACGTGGCGTCTGTCAAAAATAGACCAGGCGCATATTTTCAGAGCAAAGAGCCGCTTCTGAAATGTGCTGTGGTGCATCTGGTGGAATCACAAGTGGCCTCGATCAGCTCTGTAAAGCAGCCGCCTCAGTTAGAATCCACGGGTTGAAGTGCACGCTGCATCGCCTTGAAGAAACAACTAATATTTGTTCTGGTTTTGCTGCATTTCTAAATTTCCTTCATGACCTCTGCTCTGCTTGTTTTCCTGTTATTTAAAGAGCTAATTTTTTAAACCAAGTTTTTTACCTTGTTACGTGTATATGGTGTTTTCCATAAACTAGACGTCATATTGTTTGCAAAATAAGCGCCCTTTTCCACCTTGAAACAGTCAGAAACTGCCTGTATTTCATATAAAACAAACCTAAGGAGCCAATTATGTCAACTTACAGGGTGGGACTTTCTGTATCATTATTATTCAGTTTGAACGTGCAGCTAAATTGCTCCAGTATTCAAGCAGAGTTTTAGTTGAGCTGGTGTGCTTGAGCTACAGCGAGCGGGGAGAGGTAAAAAGGAAAGAAAAGTGACCTGCATAGATCTGCATATTCTAGAGAAAACACAAGTATAGATTCATATTTAAGCCGTTTTAAGGCAGGAGGGTATCATTTCCAAAAATTATAACTTTGATGCACAGAGATGAGTTTCTATGGGGTTAATCAATTTCTTTATTTCCCTGAGTGACATGTATCCTTTAAGATTTAATTTACAAGGTCTTGGGCAGATGCCAAACACCTCAGTGGAGAATCATTGTAAAAAACTAATTTAGGTGACAATTATCATCATAATGCTGCATAGCCATCTAGTCTGTTCCTGGTGGATTTAGTAACCTGATCTACAAAACATACACACGTGGACAAAATTGTTGGTACCCCTCAGTTAAAGAAGGAAAAACCCACAATTCTCACTGAAATCACTTGAAACTCACAAAAGTAACAATAAATAAAAATTTATTGAAAATTAAATAATCAAAATCAGCCATCACTTTTGAATTGTTGATTAACATAATTATTTAAAAAAACAAACTAATGAAATAGGGCTGGACAAAAATGATGGTACCCATAACTTAATATTTTGTTGCACAACCTTTTGAGGCAATCACTGCAATTAAACGATTTCTGTATTTGTCAATGAGCGTTCTGCAGCTGTCAACAGGTATTTTGGCCCACTCCTCATGAGCAAACAGCTCCAGTTGTCTCAGGTTTGATGGGTGTCTTCTCCAAATGGCATGTTTCAGCTCCTTCCACATATGTTCAATGGGATTCAGATCTGGGCTCATAGAAGGCCACTTTAGAATAGTCCAACGCTTTTCTCTCAGCCATTCTTGGGTGTTTTTGGCTGTGTGTTTTGGATCGTTGTCCTGTTGGAAGACCCATGACCTGCGACTGAGACCAAGCTTTCTGACACTAGGCAGCACATTTCTCTCCAGAATGCCTTGATAGTCTTCAGATTTCATCGTACCTTGCACACTTTCAAGACACCCTGTGCCAGATGCAGCAAAGCAGCCCCAAAACATTACTGAGCCTCCTCCATGTTTCACCGTAGGGACAGTGTTCTTTTCTTCGTATGCTTGGTTTTTGAGTCTATGAACATAGAGTTGATGTGCCTTACCAAAAAGCTCCAGTTTGGTCTCATCTGTCCAAAGGACATTCTCCCAGAAGCTTTGTGGCTTGTCAACATGCATTTTTGCAAATTCCAGTCTGGCTTTTTTATGAGTTTTTTTCAGCAGTGGTGTCCTCCTTGGTCGTCTCCCATGAAGTCCACTTTGGCTCAAACAACGACGAATGGTGCGATCTGACACTGATGTACCTTGGCCTTGGAGTTCACCTTTAATTTCTTTGGAGGTTGCTCTGGGCTCTTTGGATACAATTCCAACGATCCGTCTCTTCAATTTGTCATCAATTTTCCTCTTGCGGCCACGTCCAGGGAGGTTGGCTACTGTCCCGTGGGTCTTGAACTTCTGAATAATATGAGCCACTGTTGTCACAGGAACTTCAAGCTGTTTAGAGATGGTCTTATAGCCTTTACCTTTAAGATGTTTGTCTATAATTTTTTTTCGGATGTCCTGGGACAATTCTCTCCTTCGCTTTCTGTTGTCCATGTTCAGTGTGGTACACACCTTTTCACCAAACAGCAGGGTGACTACTTGTCTCCCTTTAAATAGGCAGACTGACTGATTATGAGTTTGGAAACACCTGTGATGTCAATTAAATGACACACCTGAGTTAATCATGTCACTCTGGTCAAATAGTTTTCAATCTTTTATAGAGGTACCATCATTTTTGTCCAGGCCTGTTTCATTAGTTTGTTTTTTTAAATAATTATGTTAATCAACAATTCAAAAGTAATGGCTGTTTTTGATTATTTAATTTTCAATAAATTTTTATTTATTGTTACTTTTGTGAGTTTCAAGTGATTTCAGTGAGAATTGTGGGTTTTTCCTTCTTTAACTGAGGGGTACCAACAATTTTGTCCACGTGTGTAGTTTGATCATTCAGGTAATTATAATTATGTTCTTTTACAGTTCTCTAATATTTTTAAGTGGTTTATTTTTTGTTTGTTTTGGTTTTTGAAGAGGTGATAGGAAATGAAAGGAGCGAAAGAGAGCACATGGAACAAAGTCTTCTGCTCAGATCGACCCAGAGATGATGTGATCACAGAAACCACCAGGCCTCCACGACTCCCACACGTCTCTCACACTTGAACTCGGTTCAGTTTCAAGACTACATTTACTGCAGCTCTTTTCAAGCCCGAACAAAACACTGTTCACACAAGACCCATTGCCTCTCGAAAGTTTTGTGTAAATATTAGATTGACTGATGAGCCCGATGACTGATTATTTCCAGGAATATTCCAAATATAACAAAACTCGAACTTGCTCCCTTCTGCAGAGCCCGAAACGAATGCATGCACAAACTTACACAAGAGTAAATGCAAAAAAGGTAAAGCTCCGGAGTAGACAAACAAGCACCGGCGCACACACTCATTTATCCACACGTCATACACCGAAAAATATTCTCACTTGGATTTGCAAACATACCAGAGCACGGGTAAACATCCAGCACACCCACAAACACTAAAAACAGTCAAGTGTTAAATATTTTCGCTTCGAAGGAAAATGCTGCATAATGAGGGACAAATACCAACACAGGCTGCTGTTAAAAACACTTCTAAAAGTTAAAATTTTGCATTTAAAAAGTTTCTAATGAAGCAGTTAGTTTAATCTGTGGTGCTGTGAAATGATTGTTGAGAGGAAAGAAGAGAGAACACAATTCAGCATCACAAACTTGCATAATTTCTTGGTATATTTCCCCACAATCTTGAATTTTGTATGAAACATTGGAAAATTTTACCTCTTTGAGCCTAAAATAGTTATTTTAATGAAACCAAGATCATGTTTCACAGACATCAGAAACATGATCTCTCATCTAGCTACTAGAAGCTCTAGTAGCTTATATTGTGCTTTTTGTGTAAATTCTAATAACTACAGCTGTCAAATGAATAACAAGTAAAATACTTCCCTTTGAAATTTACAGGTGTAGAGGGTTTACGTGGCATGAAACTGACACTGAAATACCTCGAAACTGTACTTCAGAAGAATGTTCCAGTGAATTTTACTTGCGGTAGCTTTCAGTTACTGATGTGATGTTGTGGTTTTCACTTAAGACACTCACACAAAAAACTTCAGTAACTTCACTTTACTTTTTCCTACCAAAAAACAACAGTTTGGAGATCCCTCAAATTTGAAATCACTTGTGTTCGACTGCGTTTTGATACTGAGCTCGTATAGACATGTGTCTTTGTGCTGACGTGTTCCTCACCTGTTGCTGATACATTCTTTTAGCTCTGTGGTCCAGGAGCTGACCTGCTGGTCGTTGTCCGTCTCAAATATCAGACTACCTCGATTAACCTGCAGACAACAAGATGTTTTCAACCACACCATTCACATTACATTAGCCGGTAAAGTGTACTACAAAAACAAGTGGACTGACAGTAAACTGAGGTGCTGTGCTGGCAGTGGTTTACCGATTTTAGCTTATTTGAAGTACAAAAAAAAGGGGGGGGGTTTACGTAATTCGTCATCTTACATCTTCCGAGTTTACCTCCATCGTTATGATATTCATAGTGCAACGGGATGGACAACACACAGTACAGGATATAAACTATTATGAACACAGACATAATGTAGATACACAACATGGCATTAATGAATCCAACATAAAAACAATTTGTAACCTACAGTATTAAGGGGTTACTGCTAAAAAGTCTAGTAGGTCGTCTGCTTTAAGAGGACATTTCCTCAAAGAAAAAAAAGCAAAAGCTGACACGCTCTCCACAACATATGTGTGAAACTGTTATCAAATACTGCTGATGTTGTTGTGAAAATTTTGCAGTTCCCTTTATTACTGTGAACAAGGGTTGATGTTTGGTTACGCTGGAAAGCAATGATTTTCACAGCGAAAATATTAATAAAACAATAAATTCTCCATTAAAAAAACACTTCTGCAGGATAATCCACTCCTCAGTTGTACTCAGCAAACAATTCAACTAAAATGCTGCAATACACGCATTTTATGTTATAAAAGGTAATAGTGAAAAAGCAGTGTTTTTAGTAAAACGGTTGATGGCGCATATGGATGGACAGCAGAGAAATCTATGGATATTTCAACACTTTTTTTTAAAGATTAAAAGTGACAAAATTCTCGTCAAACATCCTTCAAGTTTCAACCAACAAGGTCTCAATCGGGGCTATGTAGCGAGTTTTGCATCAATAAAAATAAACACTTTCCATTTCAATTTTATGTTGGATTGAAGGTGGAAGAGCTCAGAGGTCAGAGCCTGTGAACTACGATTTTGAATGTTTTGAGAGTTCCAGATGAAGTCATTTTATTTCCATCTGTCTGAAAATCTATACATACCTTTAAAACAAATGTGTTTAGGTTGTCGGGCATCTCCAGTCGGTTGCAACGACGGACTTCTTGGATATCTGAGCAGTGAGTCGTCAGCTTGGGACTGGAGGCCTGGAAACACAATAAAGACATCGTCACTGATGATGGTAGCAGATGAGGTGCTGACCTCATGATTTGTCATACATAAAGATACAGAAACAGATGGAAGGAAGCAGAACCTGGAGTACTCATGAATAAAGGTAAATGCACAGAAACAACACAGCAGAACCTTTAATGAAGACACAGGAGAGTGTTATGACCATCCTGCACTGAGTCAAACATGAGGGCAAACCTTCAGCATAATGATTAAACTCTTGTTAACAGGGAAATGTTTTTAAAAACTTGGATTGTGTAAATAATAAAACAATAAGTGGCTCAAGCATGTGCTGAATTCCCTGAATGAAACGGGCTACTTGCTGGTAATCTGTACAGAAACACAACTTGGTAAAATGTCAAGAAATAAACAGCTTTCCAGAGAAATTGAGATGGTGTTTCTGGGAAGAGGTGTTTTTTGATTATCTGAGCAGTACAGGAAAGAAAACTCATTCACTTTGACTCCACAAGATGCCTCAGTGACAGATATCTCACAACCTTGGCAAATGAAACCCAAACAATCTGCATGGATGGATACCACTCTGGAAAGTACTGTAGGAAAAAACTCATTTTTGGGACGATTTAGGTAAATCAGCCTTTTAACCCTGCTTCTAATTTGAGGTGAATTTTGGTCTGAATATTCTTGGCTGAAACACAAAGTTGTCCTTTTACTCAGCAGTGAGTGCTCCAGCAGCCAACTCTCACAGTCTTTACAGATTTGTTGCTCAGCGTACATCAATGCAGTGAGGTTTGTACATTTCTAGATTAATGTCCTTGAATAAGAAAGATGTCTGCATTCCTGCTTTCTTCCATTTTTATTCAGATATTTACTAAGTTAAAAAAAACTGTTTGTACTTGCTGTTCGTTGCTGACACCACTCGGCTGTAGCAAGTACTATTATGAAGCTGATGAATTAAGCTACAGATTCCAGAGGATGCAGTTTATTCATGAACACGTACATGTGTGCAACACAGATACTGTTTGCTGTCTTCACACTTAATTAATGGGAACCAGATGGTAGACAGACAGCCTGGAAACCAGAGGCAGTTTGTGTGATGTGTTCGAGTGTACGCATGTGAACATCCAGTGTGAGCACATATGCACAGCCTCTACATGCCCGTGTGAATATGCTGCTGATGCTAATGCCTCCCTTAGTAGCAGAAAACGCAGTGAACTGAAATGAAGAAAAGCATGATGGAAACTCACAGCAGACCAAAGTGTATTTAAAGAAAGCTAGATGAGATGCGAAGGGCTTCCTGGTGGCTGTTTGACCCGAAGCACACAGCACAAACTCAGTGTGTTGACCACCAACTAAACCACCAGAGTTATGCATAAGAAAAGACACTGAACTTTCTACGGGTGTCAAAACACTTTTTAAAGTCCCGCCCCACACATGTAAACCTGAAATGCAGCTGGACAGAAGCATGTTGGTGTGTGTGAGCATCCAATGGGGCACGGCGACAGACACATGCACACAAAGTAATCATACGTTACTAATACAGCGATGAAGAGCTTCGATACAAACGAGCGCTAACAGAGCCACCGGCATAAACACACACAGATTCACACACACGGATGGATGACTTGGCCAGCCATGTGCACAGGCCTGTGGCACGCTGGGTCACAGGTCGGCTCTAAAATGAAGCGTGGCCAACAGCTGATAGAAACATGTGGAGACAAAGGGAGCCGACAAGCGTTGTTAACAGTTTTAGAACTAGTGTCGTATGTCTTAGCTGCACGTGCTTTGTTGTGTTTGACAACTTAAAAACCTTAAATCATGACGCAGAATAGAGATGTGTTATGAGGACAGGAAAGGCTCTTGTTATCGTCTGATGAGTGCTGATTATTGTTGCTGGTATTATTAATTTTTATCCTTGAAGGTGCTTGTGGCACAGAGATGAGACTAGAAGAGAGAAAGGATGCAAAACAGTTCTATGACAAATTAAAACGCAGGAAACAAAAGATGTTTGTGCTCTGATGACGTAAAGCTAACGGTGATTGTATGGATTATCTGGTTAAAATAAAGTTTTGATAATTGGCTGCAAACATCATCAGGTCACCACTTCTTAAATCTGGGTATTCATTTTACTTTTAATGTAAATTTAAAGGATTTGGACAGATGGTAGGGCAACATTTAAAACTCACAACAAACTCATACTTTTCACTATTTTCAATCACTTCAAAAATAAAATTCTCATTATAACAGAGTAGTTAGTTCAGAGAGCAGACTTTTAATATTAGTTCAATAGCATATTTATCAGAAGTCAGAGAGAATGAAGCAACTTGATATCAGTGAAATATTGAAAGATGACAATACTTACTGTTTGGTTGGGCTACAACTTTGATTACTTTCATTATAAACAAATACAATGGTCCATTTCTCGATTATACAAATCTTTTTTAGTCCATAAAACAACAGAAAAGCAAATCACAATTGCACTAGAATCCAAAGTGACTGCTTACTATGTCTTGTTTAGTTTGATGAACAGTCCAAAAGATAAAAAAAATGTTATTATAAAGGAAGATGCAGTAAATTCTTACATATGGGAAGTTGGAACCATCAAATTTTTAGTATTCCGACTTGAAAAATGACTTATTCATTGATTATTAATGTAGATGTTAAGTTTTCCAGGCTATGCTCATCAATTAATCCACCAGTTTGCAGCTGTGCTAAAATTCAATTACATAAAGTTAAAATCTTTCTCTGTGACAGATTAATTTTGACTATAAACACAACAGCTTTATATAATCACAGTTATTATTATCATATTATCATCACCCAGCTCGGGATGGAGTCCCCTAAAATGAATATATTTAAGCTACCAGCAATTAACGTGACTCGCACCAACTTCCCAAACAAACAGAGCGCACAGCGGAGGCTAACAAGATCAAACCCTGTGGGACAAACACATGCAAGAAAGCAGAACAAAGAAGGAGAAGAAAAAAAACAGCGGAGGAGGTGAACAGCGTGAGAGAGCAGAAGCAGCAGCAAAAGGAAACAGACGAGACGGTGAACGCCACGGCGTTGGGTGGGAGAGAGGGAGGGACGGAGAGCAAGGGAGGACGGATTCCAGGCCTTTGTGCACCGGATGAGTTTGAGTCCATGTGACAGTGTGTGAGCCTGAGGAATGTCTATGTTAATCCTGTACACACACATTCACACATAAAAACAGACAGGAGCACGCACATCAAAAGAGTAGATTCACCCCCCCTCACCCCTGCCTCGTAACTCTTATTGCTCTGCGTTTCGACCACAGTGTCTAATATTATCAATAAAAAACGCGACGACGCACGGAGAAGAGGGATATGACTCATTCGGTGAGATCTGAGTCAGTGAATGAGGAACTGACGAAAAGTGAACTCACACCAAAGTGCTGTCACAGCTGAATTTTAGGCCAGGATGTTCAGGAGAATTTGTTTGTGCTGCTTCAGGTTCAGGTTAAAACTTTTTCTAAAAACTCTCTTCTGTAGAAAGACTGAGACAAGAGTGAGAAAGATGAATATACTTAAAGAGAAATGATTTTTCCTCTGTTCCTTCACTTTTTGACATGTGATGCTGCTGTTAAATCATTTCTAGTGTACTAGTGTACTGCTGCACATATTCCTCGGGCTCTATGTGCCACATTTCTACGTTTTGTTTGTTCACTTTTCTATTTTTATATATATAAGATGTTGTATAACTGAAGAAGGCATTAGGCACAAATAGGAATCTGTGGCCTTGACATTCAGTACGTAAAAGAGAAAATAAAACTCTTCTTGCCTTTTATATTTGGGTTTTAGCCTGCTGTTCAACCCACATCAGCTGGGACAAAACAACACATTTAGTACTTTCTAACATTTACTAGACTACATAACTACAGAGAGCAACAGGCAGATTAATCGCGGTCGCAGCCTGATGTGTGAAATGTGAGTTAAAGCTTCACCGTCATAACTCCGCCGGATATGCTACAGCTAATGAGATCTGCTACTCTCGCTCTGTGTTTGCTGGTGAGTATTCGAGCTGAGAGTGACTCATTGAGAGGAATTCATTGTGAGAATGTGAATGAGCTTCTCACTAGGAGCATCTTTGAGGAACCATGTGTGTACTGTGAAGAGAAAAAAAAGAAGAAAAAAAACATACACCAGATGTCTGACTGGTTGAGCAACAACATAACAGGCCTGATTTCTGTGAATCAGCTTCATCAGGGGAGCAAGTTCAAGCTCACGGCACATTTCCTATTACTGCAAGACACACACACACACACACACAAGCACAAGCACACAAGTATTCAACTTTGCTGGGTTTCTTTCCACCCTTCTCTGATTTTCGAATTTGCACTGAACTCTTTTAAGATTATTTCCTTAAACAAAACCATCAAGCAAAGTGGGAAAACTGTGTGAGCATTCATGAACTGTGCAAGTGTTCATGTCTAGCAGCTTTCAAGCAAAACCAGAGGCACACTTCCCATATTTCTTACTGCTTCTACTGGTGACCCCCGACCAGACTCAGATGGTGGCAGGTAGTTGTCTAGCAAGCAAAATAAATGGATTACAGAATGAGGCTACAAGATAAAGGCTGATCAGGCCTCGGTATGAAGCTATTGTTGACATTTGATGTTGGAGAAGCAAAGAAACAACATTGAAGAGAAGCAGAACGACCACAAAAAGGCACATAGCTTCAACAAATGAACGTCCATAAATAACCCAACACGGCCGCAAACAATCACAGAGATGCAAAATTACCACTAAAAGACACACAACTGTATGCAAAATGGCACGAAAATTGTGAAAAAGAACTGAAGAGAGACAAAATGATGCACAATCAGATGATCAAAAAGACATGCAAAATGGCCAAAAAGAGACACTAAACAACCACAAAGTGGCATAAAAATGAACACAAAACAGATGCAAAACGACAATAAAGAGTCAAAAAGTGATGACATAAAAGACGTTAAACTACAAGGACACAAAAAAAGGACAACAAAGGGAAGGGGCATGAAAAATAACATGCTGGCCCTAATACAGAGTTGGAAATCCCTATTTATCTGTATTACTTCATACTAAAATACTCAAAGCTGTTTATTTGGCATTCACTATTACACTGAATAAACTTTGTAAGCATTAAAATGGCTAGTTTATCATTGGCAGAACCAGACTGTAAGTCGTAACGTTATTAGGAATTTTACAAATGCCTCCCTCCTCCTTTTTAAAAGCATCCGTGCAGGTGTGTGAATGACACCTGTTTGTGTGGAAACTATACGACCTGACCCTTTACTGTAGAAGCTGCCACAAACAAAGGCTAAGTCCTTTCAAACTAGCAAGACACAAACAGATCCAGACGTACGCAACCAGAGAGAGCGAGCATAATGAGTCTGTAAATATACAGTAAAACCCTCGGGGAAGCTTTTCATTTATGTCTTAAATTACTGCTTTCTTTGTCTCAGCAGCTCATAGCCGTCTTGTTTACCAGCAGACCTCAAATCTATGTCCCATTCTTCACCCTGCAACTGTGGAAGAAGTGACAGCATGTCTCAACACAAGGTTACGGCAGCTTCACTGTATCAATAATAATTTATTTAACATTTTAACATTTAATGTCTCCTTTAGGGAAAAAACACAAGGACATCATGTCCACATGTTGAACTCTGTAAATCAATGATGCGTCTGAGCTGAGTGTGAGTGGAAACTGATTTTAAAATGGATTTGCCACAAAATAGACAGAGTTTTATTAGTCAAAAAGCAAAGAACAAAAAACAACAAGCAGGAGCAGAGCACACACTTATTACAGAGATCTGACAGCTGACTGGAAAGAGCAGCACATCTGTGTTTTACTTGTCCTTTTGGTTTCATGACTCTGTTGGCCTGTTTACATGGAATTTCTCCTCATTTTGTCTAAAAACGTAACTACACTTTGCTGGTGATGACAACCTGTTTTGACTGTTGTGCTGCAGAATGAATTTTGGACCGATCAAACTCTAATCAACACAGGTCTTACTGTTTTCCTTTTAGTTAGCTTTGAGGATAAAAGTCATCTTGTGCCACAGTTTTCAACAGAATCAGTGATATCTTTTCCTTTTGTGCATATGAAACTTATACACTAATATTTTCTACTTCTTTTAAATGACATATCTAAGACATCTGCCTCATTTTTCCAAAATAAAGTTTTTTGAAACTTTTAAAAAAATCTAACTTCTTTGGGTTTTAGCAATATTCAGCTGCACAGCATGAGTTTGTATTTGATATCCACATGATGGTGAGTGGGACAGAATAAGGGGTTTAATTTATCAGAGGGTAAAATTTCAAATATTCAATGAGTTAAGTAGCTTACGCATTTGTTTTCTTTTTTAATCACTATAAAGTGAATATGAGTATTTAAAGAGATTCCCATCTTTGTATAAATCTAAATGCCAAATTAAAGACAACATTTTAAGTGTTAATGATAATAATTGTTACTTACGGTTCAAATTAAACAACCTACAATAAACTACCTGGTAAGTGTTTTCCTTTCTTGCCTCAAAAACATAAACGGACATCAGCAAAATCAGCTCTGTGAAATATGAAGCTGATGCTGATCTGTCCCAGTAATATTATGACCCTGCAGCGGCTTTTCAGTTTTCACTCCTGGTTCTTTTCAGATTGAGTCAACTTTCACTACTATGTTTCAACATCAAACACATTCACGCACACAAATATCGTGAGTATGAAACACAGATATGCAACAGCGGCAACACAGGCGACATCCTGGCAGAATGGCATTTTGAATGATATTTGCTGTGAATTATATGAGAAGCTGTCACCTTTTCCATCTTAATCACTCTGTAATTCCTAATATTGTGCATTTTCTCCTGAATTAATTGCATATTGTAGTTAAATACCATGTTGTTTAATGCACTCGACTATTTTCGGCATATTTATTATGATGTATATGCAGTTTCTTTTTAACAAAAGGTAATTTGTCTGTGTTTTTAATTAACCTTTGTCTGGGACAGCTGCAGAAAAGCTGCATTTTAGAGAAATTATTATAATTTGCAAATTTATATTTTTTTCTTACACTCTGACACCAACTTTAACAGATCATCGTTACAAACTCTGAGATCTCTGACAATTAAATATAGCTTTATGAGTTTGATTATGAATGACTCAATTGCATCTGTATTTTGAGATTTTACAGCATTTCTGTGTTTAATAATTGAAAATTAAATTTAGATATTGGACTGTGACAGACTGTTTTTTCTCCATGTTTTGACATTTTATACTCTAGTCAAATAACTAATCAAATACAATCAATAAAAAAATAAATAAATTATTGTTGAAAATATTTTGAAAAAGTTCCAAATGAATGACATTCATCACAGTGTACTATATATTATTTTTCTTCCATTCTTGTCCACTTAAGTTAGATGAATTATCAATATTTAGGCCAAATACGTTAATGAATAAAATCCAAAGAAAACCAGAAACATTTTAGGAATTAATGCCATCTGTAATATCTGCGTCACACAGGTTTACACACTCGGCAGCGGACGTAAACAGTCGATGAAAGTAGCGCACAAACAACAAGCAACAGATGCAACCATGCAGCCTCTCACCCACACAGTCACAAACACATCTACAGTTTGAGCGCACACACCCACACACGGGTGACACACAGGATGTTTGGAGTCCAAAACGATCTTCCCAGGGTCCCTTTCTCAAGGCCGTCGCCACGGCAACGGACTGACACTCAACATTCCTGTATCCCTCCGAGGGTCACTGTAGCCAACGCTGTCCGGGGTGCACGCATGTGTGCGTGTGCGTGTGTGTGCGTGCGTGTGTGTGTGTTTGTGAGCTAGACTGGCCTTAGACTCTGCATGGTTACCAAACTGGTCTCTGGAGAGATTTTACAAAAGCATGTATGTACAGTTTTCTTGCAGACACACACACATTTTAGAGCTACAGCAACAACCATCAGGGCCTCCTCTGTCAGGGGAGGTCATGACCTCAATCACAGTAACCAACACATCTGTCTGTACTTCCCCTGGTTTCAGGTAGGGATCATAGATGTGTTTCTTTAGTTTTGTTGCTGCATATTCGTAAGGGATAAGTCTTATTTTCAACGCATCACATGCAAAGTACCAAAAGCCAAAGCCTCATTAGCTGATATCTCCGTGTCACAGAGCTCCACTGGTGTCCGACAAATATTAAAAACACACCTGTAAACCACGCTATTCAATATTCTAGCCAAATGTAGCTCAAACTTCAACCAAACTTCCAGAAAGTCACTAAAAGAAAACACAAATCCCATCCACTACACTTGGTGCACTTAATGTTCCCTGAAGCCACTGCAGAAACACAGCATGCCTCTAGATGGAACAGTTAAGAGTCAAATGGATTAAAATTGCATGTTCTTTTTTCTGGATAGCACACATGCTCCATATAAAGTGATGGTTTTTTTTTTGCCAGCTGTGTTTACATTTGTACTACGTCACATTTTTCTTCTGTTGACACACCCAACTTTTCCATCTCAGCCACTTCTTTTTACATTTCCGGCGTTTCCACTCAAGACTTTTCCATGCACAAATTGAAAAATTGCACTGGAAATTCCCAGTTACACGGGGTGAAAGCGGTCGTCTGCAGTTAGTCTGAATGATTTTTCCAAAAACATGACCGATATTACTGGCTGATAACGGCCTCCCAGAGATATCGCACAAAGCCCCTTTGTTTTTGTACTGAAAATAACAGCACAAAAAGATACTTGGGTTAAGTAAGAAACGGTGTCATCACATGGTTTATCCATCAGACTGGCTCCAATCCCATTCTTTAAAATATTCTGCTCACTGCAGCACATGTAGCAGAGCAGGTATCACAGATGGTGGTGCAGTAACATGCTGTCTTTACAGAAAACTGCCAAAAAGTTTGTGAAATACATTGCTGGAAACTTGATAAACAAGGCCCCTATCATTTTTCCGGTCTATTGCCATAATATTTATCTATATCTAAAATCTGTATCCCTATAAACCACAAAAATCCAGTATCGGTCCGGCTCTTCTAAAAATCCCCTGCTGCTATTTTAGGCAACTATTTAAGCTTGCCTAAACTTTGAAATCATTTAATATACATTTAATTTAAACACACATTTAAATCAAAAACAAGATAAGTAACACAGGATGACTGGAAATGAGGAAAAGTATTTAGACATGATCTAACATTGTTGGTTTCAGTCTTGTCGTGACATCTGTTGACAATAACTACACAAAACTGCTTTATATGCCAGTATTGTGGGGGATATTTTTAAGCAGTCCATGTTACAGGGATGTTTTTACAATCTGGTTTCAGATCGTAGCTCTGCTTCGATCGTTGCTACTGTACACAAATTCCTGGTATGTTTGTAAAGAAAAAATGTGTTCCTATTTTAATATGTTTATACAACATCTACAGCTGCAGCTCATGGTGATCTGCAGCAGCTGGCATTGCTTTCACTCTCCACTGTGCTGCCAGACTTCACCACCTGTTGCTTGTGTCACGCAGATAAACACTCCTGAGGTCTTCCTCCAGAGCTGCTGGGACAGAAATAGACTCCGATCCCAGTTCGCTCCTGCTTTGCTCGTTTGTGCAGGGTCTCCTTTGGTATTCAAAGCACAACTTGATTCAGAAAGCAGATCCAAAAAATGATAACATTGTAAAAAAAAAGGAAAGGTTTAAGGCCCCGCTGGGGTTTACATGCACGGAAAGCAGCTGTAATCACAAAAGAGCACATTACCAATGCATGAAAACGGAAGCATCTTTCAAAATGCAATTTTGGGGTCAGCTATTTAAAATGGCTTGGTTAAAAATGTAACAGTCACATCATGTAAAATAAAATTCTTTCAGAAGGGCTGCACATTTAATTGAATGATAATCACAGTTTTGGCTTCCAGCAAACAGCCCATGTAGATATCTTACATTACAATGCTTTATTTTAGTCTTCTAAAGGTAATTTCTAGTCACACACCTGCCTTGAGTTGCTGCAGTAGCTGTGTGTGGAGACTAGAGGCTTCTCTATGCACATCTGTCCAGCTAGCATCTACTGTAGCCTGTCAGCGAGGCATTTAGGGAACATCTGTAAATTGTAGCAGCCATCAAAAAAAAAAAAAGATATTCAGCAAGCATATCATTGCAAGTAAAATTTTAGTTTTTTTTTTTTTTTTACACTTCTACAAGTTGCACTGAATTCATGTGAAAATGCAAAGATTTGTACATTAACTGGATAGAGCACAACATGGAAGTGAAAGCAGTGCTCTGTTCAAATGAGAATCTGCACTAAAATATCCTTGCATCACTAAAATCAATGAATAATTGCGATAAATTATAATGACTTCTAAATAATTGAGATGATCATTCAGGCTTTAAATCGTGCAGTCCTAATTTTAAGTTTCACTTGTGCATTTCAAAGGTTCCTGTTTTTTTGTTGTTGTTTTTTTCTCAGATCAAACCAAGAAAATATTTAAAAAACATGCCTCCTCTGAGGAAAAAAAACAACAAAACTCTTACAGCCACCTCTGTACACACTAGTTTCAGAATCAGACTCAGAGATGTTTATGATGTGTGTTCATAGGTGGAGTACATGCAGCAAAGAGATCACTAGAGCTGATCACATTCACAATCAGCTCTATCTGTGGCATCATGGAGGATGTGGGAAATGCGCGCACACACACATACACCGCCGAGCTCTCGTTGTGGGGTTACCAACACTGATAGAGATGACTGTGTTCTTGGAAACCTGTCACAAGCTGTGGCCCTCTGTAATGAATAAATGTGTCACTTCACTGTGCTGCCCTCCTTGCATACTTCTCAGAAATACTGATACACAAGCAAAATGTGAAGTTAAGAGAGCATACGCGAGATTCACAGAACTGAGCGCAGTTCCTCGTAAATGAATTAGCTGTGGTTTTGCACTCGAGAAAAGACCAATTAGCAAGCCTGACAGAGCAGAAAAAAGAAGAAGGGAAAGTGGCAACTACTTTCTCAGGTGTCTCGCAGGTTTTTTTTCTCTCGTGATAACAATCAAAATGTGACAGAAAATCATAAAGACAGCTAATAAAAAAGTGCAATGTTGTAGATTTTCTGCCACCTTATTAAGCACAATCTAACTCTGACAAATATTTTTCCAGCAGATAATCTAAAGGGCTTTGAAGTCATGAAAACACATACTAATATTTACCAACAACTTAATAAGCTAGGGAAGTGTAGAAGGAAAAGCAGGAGAATGAGATAAGAGAATGGCACGTATTGCACAGTTACATAGCAAATTTTCAAGTTTGTACATAAGCAACTCATCATTTCTTAGAATCAGTACAATTGCAAAATACTCAGAAATTGCACATTATGCATGTATAACTGTGCATCAGATTATGTGTTTATTCTCATGCTGCTAAAAGAATCAGCTTACGCAGGCCACCAAGAACCATTTCCCCATTTAACTCTCACGACATCTCTTCTTGTACAGGCCGTTGGAGGTATTTCTTCCCAGAATTTTTGGAGATATTCACCAGTGAGATATATCTGAGGCTTAAAATACACGAGAGGAGGATTGTGTTTCATTTGTTGTGCATTTGGCATGAATTAAAAAACAGCATTTGACAAACTCAGCTGAAACAAAATGTGTATCGGTTACTCAAGATAATCCACAGATCTGACTGAGAACAGTTTTTTTGGATCGTTTTTCTACTGAAAATGTGAATTGTTTGAATAGCGACTGTTTTGCCACTGAGGACAAAGTCTACTGACATGTTGGTTTTGGAAAAATATCTTTCTTTGACAATTCAATCTCAGTCTTAAAGCACTACAAACCCTGTATTCCCCTCCAACACAAGTGAAGGCAGCATAGTGATCCTAAATCTAACAGCAGAGTCTCTGCATGAGATATCATTTCCAGGGTGTCTTGGTAGCCTGATCGTCTGGGATGTTGACCATACGGTCACAATTTCCCCAATTTGAGTCCCACTGGGGGCTTCCTCTCTCCCCTCTCATTTCCTGCCCTGACTTTAATGCTATCAAACAAAAAGACAGAAACATTCCCCAAAACACTTAAAAATAAAAGTATAATTTCCAAACCCTCTGTGGAGAAATATCGACTGACATGAATGACAAGATGTTACCAGGTCATTATGATAAATGATTATTTGTTTGGCCCTGACCACTGTTGCAGAGTGACTATTTATTTAATGTCCTAATCTTTAATTATGCAATTTACCAAAGATAACTTAAGTAAAACCCAATGTCGTCATGAGTGGAACACCTTGTTCTAATGCTGAAATATCATCAAAAAGAACCCGAAGAAGCAGATTAGTTTACCGAGAATCAGAAAATAGATCATGTGATTGTGTGTAGTGGTGAGCAGAGCGTGAATCTCTCCACATGCACACAAGTGGTGTTCGTGCAGCTGAGTTTCCAAGTACTTAAACCAATTCTTTTTTTTTCCATCAATGACAAATATCGGGCAAAAACATTTTTTACATAAGCATGAGAAGTTTTTGTGAGTGAAGACTTTTTAAAAAAAAAAAAAAATCTGCTTCTCGCCTATAGAAAAATGAGGAAAAAGCTGCCATAAACCTTTCTGTCCTCTGTAAGTTGTGCTTGTTGTTGCATCATGATTACAATGTTCACTTGGGAAGTGCTTGGTGTGTGTATTATGAATTGCTAGCAAGAAATATGGACACAAGTTTGAGAAAGTTTGCACAACATTCCCTCAGCAGTGGCTGTAAAATTGTGTGCATGCATGTATATGCGTGTAGGATCTCGCTTGTGTGCTACTAATCCACATGTGTGAGACTCGGCATGTGTCAGTTATGGGTGTGTGTGTGTGTGTGTGTGTGTGTGTGATGGTCAGTTAAGGGTGTGTTGTGTGTCCAGTAACTGTGCACATGTGGAAAAAAATAGTAAATATATTCTTCCCCAGCATGTAAAACATTTTTCTTTCTTTGAAATCCAGTCTTTACTCCCTTCCTGCTCTTTGCTTTTGTTGTAAATTACTCACGTGCAACTCCTAAACTAACTCGTCAAAATTTTGCCCTGAAATTGGACACACCAATCACTAAGGACTTGCTGGAGCCAGAGCAAACTCTAAATGTTTACAACTCCGGAGCAAAAGGGACGATTTAGTCCTCAGTGAGAAGCACTAGAAGCAAAGATAATGAAGAAATGCTTGCTGTTTTTGGCCTTGTAATGGAAACCAGGCCAAAGAGTTGCCCAGAAAGTGTCGGGGGAGTGAGTTCAGTGGAATTAGAGATGTGACTATGAAAAAGAGTCAAGAGGAAGTGAATAGGAAAGTGTGGAATGACAAGGAGAAGTAAAGCACCACATACCCATGTTTAAATATGGCTACAGTTTTTTTTAGACCGGCCTCCCCAAAGTCCTGGCTTAAACTGTCTGTCAGAAATCCATCAAAATGAGTTGAACTACCCTAATTCAATCAACAGGAGACATTAAAGACAATCAGACGCTTGTAGACGGCTTCCAAAAGTGTCTAATTGAGGTGAAATGGCCAAAGGAGGTTTATCTGAATATCAGAATTGCTGTATGTATATTTTTGACCCAGCAGATTTTGCCATATTTCCAGAAGACCTGCAATAAATCAATGCAAGAACCAAAATGCACGATTGTTTCTTTTCAACCGTCCAAATATTAAATTTAAAGGATTCACTGAGCACTCCAAACTGCCATGGTCTTTAAAGGGCGAGTAAACCTTTGTTCACAACTGCATACAGAAATGAACACTTGGTTCTGCAGCGTTCACCAATTTAACCTTCTAAAGCCTTGTACAGAAAATCTTCCAGGGATGTTTTGGTCTTTTTTATTTGAAAGCAACAAGCCTCAACACATAGACATATGAAATTAATCTTGCGTGTACCTGCATGGGAGTATATTTTGGGCCCAATCAATCAGAGTGCCTTGTAATAAAAACCTGATCGTTAATAAAGTTGCACTGAGAGCTACTGGTGTTTGCATGACTTTTAATGAAGCACACACCTAATCATACTGCAATTGTGCTTACTCAAACCATGACATAATTGTGCTTAGTAACACAATAATCTTTGCAGGTGCGTGTGTAGGTGTGTGTTTGTAGGTCTGTGTGAACAAGAAGAACAGAGGCCAATAAAAAAACTGTTGGGTGAGGGTGTTGCACAGCTTGGGGGCTTTCCACATGCTACTCAGCAAGGTCATGTGCACTGGCACTGTGGTTGTAGGTTGCACACACACACAACAAAGAGGTTATGACAGCGGGAAAATGCACACATGCGAGATGCATGAACAATTAAATATTAGCCACCACTAAGGGAACCCATGTGACGACCTGCACATGTCTAATTTTCATTAATGCAGGCAAACGCACCATGACAAGCCCTCCTGCAGAACAAAACACAGAACTAGAAAGAGGCAGAGCAAGAGATCTGACAAACATCTTGACCACATGACTCTAACCACTCCACTTCCTTTAGATGTTTCTCTAGATTTTTGTCACACTGAAACACACACGAGGAAGCACACATGCATTTTCAACACTGTGAGAGAAGTTTTCCACTCTGCCTGAGAAAATATGTTTTCTGTCTGCCTCCTTTCGACGACATTCAAACAAAACAAAAGTGACAAATGATGTGAAAAGCTTTGTTGCTCACCACATCTTAGCTCAACTTCTCTTGCTTTTCCGTCAATTCTCTTTTGGTGTATAGCGTGCACTTAGACCCTTCTGACATCGCAAATTTGGGAAATGTGTACATAACGATATGCACAAATGTTTCCAGTTTAACATCTTTATCCAGACATTCACTGATCATCGTTCCTGTCCAGTCGCAGAGGCAGCAGGCTACGCAAGAAAGCTTTGATTTCTTCTTCCTAGTCACAACCTCCGGCTCTTCTTTCAAGATATCAAGGCATTTCTCAGGCCAGGTGGGATTTGCTTTCCTTCCAGCATGTTTTTAAACTGCCTTGTGGTCTCCTAAAGCTTTAACTTGCCAACATTATCCCATTCATGCCAGAGCCACCTACACTGGCTTTGTCTGCTTGAAATACCAGCCACTGTGGGCTCCTTCTCCATGCCACAACACCAAGCAAAGCAAGCAAATTTCTGAAATATTAACTTACATCTGCTTGTAGATTTCCTTCTCCATCTGATATTTATTAATAATAAACGTACTCTGAACTCAAAAGGACATGATTTTGACGGAGTACATGGGCTCAGACTCGCCGGGGCTGGCTCCTGTCCCCACAATGTTCCACAGTCCGCCTCAGTTCATCACAGTTCCATGAAGCCAGTAAAAACATCATCAACAGCAAAACACAGAAGCAATCTTGAGTTCATCAAACCATCTAACCTCCACTTCTGAACTTGTCGTTGAGATTTGGCTTCTAAAAACTGGTAACAGGGCAAAACTTTGGTAAGTCCCAACAAAAAGGTGACTGACTTACAGCTCAAAGGACACATGCATATTTTAATAAAGACAGCCCAACAACTTTCACTCATCGAATTCTACAGTACACGCCCGCATTCAGACAGTCTTGAAGAATCATCTGCCAAGGTACTGCATTGATCAGTCACATTCATGCAAACACACGTTATTTGTAGATGACTTTGTGAAGTAAAGGCCGTATTTCTACCATTTACCTTCCACTGATCATGACAACAGATAAAATAATAGCAGTGCAGTTGTAAAAACCTCTCGATTCACAGATCCAACACCAAAACACAGTGATGGCAACAGCAAATTCTGATTTCAGCTGAAAGTTGTTGACCGGGGGGGAGGGCCTGAAAAATGAGCAAAAATATAATAATACTAGACTTTTTTAAGTCAGCAAATTAACTTACATGTTCTTCAACCCTTTTTCACTATCTTCACTTCAAAATACACTACATACACTATATAAAAGTACTATACTATACTATATATATATATATATACTATCAAATCGCTGGGCCGTTTACAATTGAACGATAGCTTCAGTGAATGCTAACGTCCCCCCCAGTCAACAACAAACGATAGCTTCGGTGAAAGTCTCACGGGAGTCTATGTTAACGACGTTAACATCAGCGACAATAAAGTGTTCAAATTTGAAATCAAATCGGCGGAAATCCGCGGATCCGCAGAAAATTGCCATCCCTGAAAACATGGCTTTCCAGACTGTATTTCATCATCACATTGGTACCTGAAGCTACTTCAAACTAAGTCCCACACAGCTTTGTTTGAACACAGAGATGAACTCAGTCTGAACTCCCTCTAACTCAGTGATTTCCACCAAAGACCAAAAATGTCTGGAAATGCCTGTTAACATTATCAGAGATTTGAGCTGATCAAGTTTGAAAGCCTGCTATACTTGACCAACGGCCCAAAATAAAAGATGTTCAGCTTCTTGACTTCTGAGAAACTGGAACCAACATGTTTTCCTGTTCTTTCTTGAAAACTGCCTAAAAAACAGGAAGCAATCTTTGTCATAGTTCCTATCATGTTTCAGTCTTGGAATCATAGATATCACCCTAGTTTCCTCAGTGAAGGTGTGTCTCAATTCTCCTGTCTCTTAGGGCATTTGTGCATAAACAACTTGATCAACACAAGACTCCAAAGAAAAATCTCAAAATATGGCTAAATTTGGGACTTTAAAGTCCATTGATGCTTCTGCTGCACTAAGGAGACAAAAAAATAGCAGCAGATGGAAACATCAGATCTGTGGACACCAATGAAAAGAACATTCTTCAAATTAATACATGAAACAATAATGCAATATTTCTGCAATGTGTTTCACATTATGTTCCCTGTTTTGTTGCTTGGTTCTCTTTTAAGTACATCGTCTTGTTCCGCTGTCCTCTTCTACAGAGATTTAACACCCAGTTGCAGAATTATTAGTACAAGCAGCTGTTACATCGCAACAAAATACCTCCAGTAGTGGATGGAAAGACCCATTCATTCTGGCTTTTTCTTTGCTGATTTTCTCACAGTTTTGTTAAAATGAACACTACATTTGAAAGGCAACTGTGTTTCTTCCATAATACAACTTATTTCCTGCATGGGCAAGCTGGTTCATGTAGACATTTTGACTGTGATGGATCTATCCTAGAAACTTGCTACTTCTACTCAGAGCAAAAGCTTTTCAATCATAGCTCCGTAGATAAGTCATAGCAAATTATATCTAATATTCTACTGGAAGACTTCAGAGAGGTAAAATAACAAAAGCATCAGAAGCGTTTTCGTTTTGTCTTTCCATGCCCATATTAGTTGAGAGAAGATCAACAGAAAATCATCTTGTGATCTACTGTATTTTGCCTACAACATCTGACAGAGTCTACTTCTTTGAAGCCTTTAGTTATATTTACACCAAGTGCTTTCCTTAGAAATTTGTGGTTTTAAACTTGGTAGGATCTCTCTATGACTCACCGTCTTCCTGACAAGAGTCATTACTGCCGACTTTGACTAAACACTGGTTTTCTACTTGGTCTTAATCCCTCGAGCCTACTTTCACGCAAGTGTGGTATGTGGGGAGTTTTAATTAAGAAACAAAATGCTAAATTATATAGAAATCGACAGAATATGGGCTGAAACACTATGGACGCTGGCCAATGTAAAATCCACCACCATCAAAAAGGTTTACCATCTATGAGGAGCTCTTACTTTTCCCTGACAGTAAGTGTACTACAAAGTAAGTAGGCTAATGACACATTTTGCTGAGACAGTCTTTATTTTATTGTGGTTGGAGAAACTTACATGAACACCAGAAAACCAACTTCTTTGAAAAAGCAGGGAGCTGTGGCATGATCTAGCTTTCTGATCACCAACACTACACATCTTTTACACTGTTTTAATCCAGGTTTTGCTCATTGAATTATGATCTTGTCATATTATTTTATGCTTTAATAGCCTTTACACTTCGTTAAAAGTGCTCCCTTTGCATCCACTGTACTTTCCCATGACTGAGTTTTCAACACTGGTGAACACAACACCTCACCTTGGCAGTACTGGCTCTACGTCTAACCCTCTGAGATATGAATGCACCACAAGAAACAGATTTTGGAAAGTGCAAAATAAGACTTCAAAATGATGTCATGTCACAACTGACCCATGTAGCTGTAATTAGCATAGATATAGCAGGGGTTTGCATGAGCAGTGATACCGTCTGTTTTTGTGAACAGTTTCCAGTTATCAGGTACAACGAGCTAGAAGTAATGTGATCAATTAATTCTGCAGTAAATGACAACTTAATGAAGGTTGTAAAGTTTAGTTTTTGTAGAAAATGTTTTAGAGGGCGCACCGGTAGCTCAACTAGTTGAGCGGGCAAGCCATAAACAGGGACTACAGTCCCCGACACAGCAGTCATGGGTTCAAGTCCAACCCATGGCCATTTGGTGCATGTCATTCCAACTCTTCTCCCCACTTTTCCTGTCTTTCTATCCACTGTCCTATTTTATAAGTCCAAAACATAACTTCAAAAATGAAACAGTTTTAGAGATGTTGAACTTTGTGGGAAACTTGGAGGCTGTAACCTGCTAAACTGTACTGTGATATACTAACCGTGTTACCAATATTTAGTTTACCCTTATTGATATCAATGATCTTAAAAAAAACTAGTATAACTGTATCAACAACTCCTCTCTAAAACAGCTTAAACAAAAACTGAAGCTTCATGAAGAATATAAACTTTGTTGCAGTGTAATCCTGCTGGCTCTGTAGATACCCAATCTTCCTCTTTTCCTTTCGGCTTTTCCCTTCAGCGGTCGCCACAGCGAATCAATTGCCTCCATCTACCCCTGTCTTCTGCATCCTCTTCTCTCACACCAACTACCTTCATGTCCTCTTTAACCACATCCATAAACTTCCTCTTTGGTCTTCCTCTAGGCCTCCTGCCTGGCAGTGGGAAACTCAGCATCCTTCTACCAATATATTCACTCTCTCTCCTCTGGACATCTCCGAACCATCTCAGTCTGGCCTCTCTGACTTTATCTCCAAAGCCTCTAACATGTGCTGTCCCTCTGATGTACTCATTCCTGATCTTATCCATTCTGGTCACTCCCAAAGAGAACCTCACCATCTTCTGTTCTGCTACCTCCAGCTCTGCCTCCTGTCTTTTCCTCAGGGACACTGTCTCCAGACCAAACAACATGGCTGGTCTCACCACAGTTTTGTAAACCTTTCCTTTTATTTTAGCTGAAACTCTTCTATCACACATCACACCTGACACTTTTCTCCAGCCGTTCCAGTCTGCCTGTACACGCTTCTTCACCTCTTTTCCACACTCTCCATTGCTCTGTACTGTTGACCCTAAGTACTTAAAATCCTCCACCTTCTTGATCTCTTCTCCCTGTAACCTCACTCTTCCACTTGGGTCCCTCTCATTCACACACAGATACTCCATCTTACTGCTGCTAACCTTCATTCCTCTCCTTTCCAGGGCAAACCTCCACGCCTCTAGCTTCTCCTCCACCTGTTCTCTGCTCTCACTACAGATCACAATGTCATCTGCAAACATCATAGTCCATGGAGACTCTTGTCTAACCTCGTCTGTCATCTTGTCCATCACCATAGCAAACAAGAAGGGGCTCAGAGCTGATCCCTGATGTAGTCCCACCTCCACCTTGAACTCCTCTGTTACTCCTACAGCACACCTCACCACTGTCTTACAGTCCTCATACATGTCCTGCACCACTCTAACATACTTCTCTACCACTCCAGACTTCCTCATACAAAACCACAGTTCCTGTCTGGACACCCTGTCATAAGCTTTCTCCAGATCTACAAAGACACAATGCAGCTCCTTCTGACCTTCTCTGTACTTCTCTATCAACATCCTCAAAGCAAATATTGCATCTGTTGTACTCTTTCTTGGCATGAAACCATACTGCTGCTCACAGATGTTCACCTCTGCCCTTAGTCTAGCTTCAACTACTCTTTCCCATAGCTTCATCATGTGGCTCATCAGCTGTAGATACCCAATCATGGTGAAAAAACACTGCCTGCTAGCACGAACCTAGCTGATACAAAAAGCACAAGTAGCACTTTAGGGCTACAGACTGAGACCAAATAGGAAAGCTGCAAAAAAACAAACAAACCAAAAAAAAAAACAGAAAACGGGGCAGCTAAAACAAACAAAATCAACCTATACTTTCACAATAATCACCATTTTTTCAATCATCTCTTTTATGACAATCTTTAAATTTTAGACCATTAGCTGGACAAAATGAAGATGCTACCTTGGATTCTGGGGAATTCTGTATTTTTTTGTATTAAGTATTTTTCACTTTTTTCACTTAAATGAAACAATAACCAATAAATCCATAATAAAAAGTGAGTTGGTACCCTAATTTATACATAACTAATCCTCAAATGACTTCCATGGCACTGAGAAGCATGACTGTTACGAAATCAAGAACCTAATGTAACATTGCAGACCTCTGCTTCCTTGAGGTCAGGTCAAATTTAAGCAAAGTCACTGTGGCTGTTAAAACATTTCAGAACTACAATTACTATGTCAGTCAATCACAGATGCTGTTTGCAGAGTGACTTTTAAATTCAATGGCTGCTTAAGAATTTTCCAGACGCTTCGCTATCCAGAGATTTTTTTGTTTGTTTTTTTTTACAAAATGTTGTTCAGATTCCCATGGATTGTACAAGATTAAGATCTAATGATATGAAAGTAGAAGGGTGGGGGGGACACAAGTTCAGACAGATCAGCAGAAAGAAGCTAAAAAGCAGAACATTTTAGGTAGCAAATGCACAAAAGTTTGAGTAATCTGGTTTAATGAACCAAAAAAGATAAACACTAGCACATTTGTGTCATTCTGTATCTGTCTGGTTGAAACAAATGGATATGGTATGTGACATCTGCACCGTGCACACACATGTGGCAAACACACATTCAGTGAATACTCACGAATGCATGTGCACCCACGCACTTTACATGACTCAGTCAGTCACTTCAAGGCATAATTTTAAGGTTTCATGAAACTCAATCCCTGGAAAGAGGAAAAGATTTGACTTGTGGGTGAGATACCAAGACTGTGGTGATGTAAAATGAAACTTTCTCAGAGACAACCTGTGCTCTGAATACTAGCGTCAGCAGAGACAAAATGGCTAACTGAAGTTCTACAGAATTACACACTTGGTTGCTACTTCCAGGATGTCGAGACCAAAACAAAGCAGCAAGCTGGAAGCAAAAGACATTGCTAGAATTTCTTGAGGGTGATATTTCCAGCATCATGTCTTTAAAAGTTTGTTCGACAAAAACTCCAAGATCCAAAGAAATTCCATTAACTATCATACAATAAAAGGAAAATGGCAATAAATAATTAATGAAGTACTAAAATAGTTAATTAATAGCTAATTAATTTTCTCTTGACTAATTAATTGACTTACTGTTTTAGCCAAGGTTATTTTAAATGTTGTCGTGAAAGAGCTTCAACAAATCACAGTTATGTCCTTTAAATGCTGGTGAATGTTTTACGATTGTTTTGTTGCCATAAGCCTCAGGGCTGCAATACAAAACTGAAGTTTCAAATAACATAATAATGATAATATAATAAGCATGTAATTACCCAATATAGTTACTGGAAGTAATACAAAGGTTTTTTACGACAGCAACAGTTCCAATGAAAACTCTGCAGAGTGCATATTTCCCTCAAGAACTGGGACATCGTTTCTGGAAAGACACACTGATGTTAAGCTTTTGAAATGTCAGTTTTCAGTGCTTTGAGGTGTTAAAAAAATAACATTTTCATTTCACAGAGTCAAAATCTGCATGGATAAATGTAACAAAATATGTATCCTAATTGATTTGATTTGAATAAACTTAGCCTGTATGTGCAACCAGGGACTATTTGAACCAGGGAAGTTTGCTTTTATGAACTCTCCTCTTTTGTAAGAACTCTACAGACACAGAGTTAAAGAAAAGACCTGCAGACACCTTCATCTCTCTGTCTGTCCTCGTCTTTACTAGCTTGTCAACCTAACTGTCGGTCTGTCTTTCTACATGTCTCCTGCTGTTGTGCTTCCTGTATATCTCATAGCTGGTTTCATTCTGCTTCTGGTTCAGCTGACTGAGGCCCATGTGTTCGGGGCTTTAGTTGTGGTATGCAACGAGAGCCAAATTAACGCTGCATGTTGCCATATGAGAGGCTGAAGTACAATAAGTAACGCAGAACAGATGGACACCAGTGTCTGCTGTATGGAAAACTATTTTCCACTGATGTTGCATACTCCTCTTTCACTGTCAGTGCAAGAGGGGAAAAAACATGAATGAAAGATAAAGATAAATGCATAAATATGTATCACATACAGAAATGCATTTTGACATGCATAAACTCCAGATGTGTTGGTTTAATGACCCATAACTCCACATAAGATTTTCTAAGAAGGTCTGTTACTGGCATTTCTTCTATTTTCTTTTCTCTGAAGGCTTGAGATAAGGTATCACATGACCCTGACAGGATGGAGAGGCAAAGACAAAGCTTTTACCATATATGCCAGTGTACATTAAAAAAATAAAAATGTGTGAGAATCTACAGCGAGAGCACAGACACATTCAGACAGAGAAGGACAAACTCCAAGAGCAACATGATACACAGTGTAGGCACATGCACACACAGGCATGAAATGAAACCATGTGGGAAAGATTAAGGCTAGAAGAGCTGGAACACACGCACGCACGCACGCACGCACGCACGCACGCACGCACGCACGCACGCACGCACGCACGCACACACACGCACACACACACACACACACACACACACACACACACACAGCTGAGACGAGATGAGATGAGATGAGAGGGGTATGATTAAGATGAAGTTTACAGGAGGTCTGAGGAAACATATCCGCCATCAGACTGTAGAAGTCTGTGGGAACTCGCACTGAAAGACAGAATACCACGATTTTCCTGGCAAGACACTAACCTTGTCTGTAACCTTGACTACTGAACGTCAGATGAAAGGAAAATTTGGGCTCGCTGCTGAAGAAACAGCCTCTTTGGTTGAGCTAAATTCAAGGCTGACGAAGGTAAATAACATAATTTCAAGACATGAAGCAAAGGGCACACTGAAATATAATAAAATAAGCCGTATACTATAATTGAATTCACACCTATTGCGTCGGCTAAATAATCTAAATTAACACCAGGAGAGGAATAATCTGGGTCACGGTGTTAGTTTGTCCTTTTGGAGGTGCTTAAGGCCAGAGTTAGAGGCCGAGACAGAGATAGAGAATATAAGGATAGGAACTCAGACAACACGGTGGAAACTGTGGAGACTTCTGCTCTTTTCAGCTGACATGACAGGATTCACTTCTGCAATAACACAAGAAATTGCATCGCCTCAGATTTGTTATTTTGTCATTCTATCTGCAAAACAACATACAGACCGAAAACCTGCTCATCTAGCTGCCACTGAAGGTAGAATGTATGGACAGTGTCTTATCATTTTTTTCACAGCAAAAAAACACTATAATAAGGGAGAATTGAAGATTAATTTTTCATCCATTACTGTCAAATTCAGATAGGTAACTACTGTTGGTTATGTTTGCATTGCATTGATGACTGCACAGCTAAAATATAACTTCAGATGTATTAAATGTTTTATCTGTTGTTTTGTCTGTTTTTAGTTTGACCCACAACTTCAATGACATCTTTGTAGTTGTCTTTCTGCACTTTTTTTTCATAACAAATAACTAAGCTTTATTAAACAAATCTGGTTATTCTAGTAATTTGTTGACAGAATAAATGCAGGCACTCGCATCTAGAATACAAAATGTCATTTTTTTCAAAAACAAACATAGAAGCAATCAGAGTCGAACTGACTGGCCATAGTCTTCCTTTCATGTATTTCCACTTCCATTCTCCTGCAAAAGTCGGGAGGTGTTTTATGGGTCATTGCTATGCTTTTACCTTCACTTTTTATCTGAATTGAGCAGGCATAAGTTGATTTTAGAGCAACAATGCCACTGAATCAAATACCTGGCTTGAATTTCCATGCAGGATGAACTGAGAATTGTAATGCTCAGTGTTAGTCAATTAAATATTTCATTTTATGTAGATTATTTAAAATCTTTTGTATTATTGCAGTTACACTGTGAACATGGAGGCAGAAAACAGCATGATGACTGATCTGATAATTCTACAGAGAAAAATAAAATCCTGTATTACAAAGGGCTTTTCAGTGTGTTGGCTTCTGATAAACCCTTAATTCACAGATCAGTCACTGAAACTGGCCTTCCTAATTTTGTCTTTACACCAACACCTATAGGCACACATACCTATAGAAACACTAAAGCATCTGCTTCCATTTTTTAAAAAATACCATGTTATTTTTGGTCTAAATGTGGACGAACAATTCAGATCATGCAGAAGTGAAACTGCACTCAGTTGTAAGTAAAATTACAGGACAGAACAGACAATTGTTAGGGCTTGCCTCGAGGAGGACTGCATCTTTCACAGCGGAAAACATGTTTACTGTTGTCTTTTCCATTTTAAAGTCTCCGCAATAAAAATAGCCAATGATCATGTAATGTGTTGCACAAAATCTGACAGGAGATTATCTTGTTGGTTTATTGCGTTTTTGGGATAATATTAAGGAACTAGTAGCTGCGTCTTTACTGCTGCTTTCTCACGCGAACGCATTATCAGTTTCCATGCAGCTTGCTCTTTTGTGCTAAATGAGTTCCCTGATATTACTTCTGCTTCTCACACATAAAGACACACACAGACAGACAGACAAAGAAAAATACACACATAAACACTACTCGTAGATAATTATTTTCTGTGCAGCCAAGACTCAGTACAAGTGCTGCATGGAGGCATTTAAAAAGCCCATAGATGTGTGAAACCCAAAACTGACATGCACAAAAAAGAAAACGCACCAACACAATGCACAACACAAACAAAACTAGCACATTGCAGGTTGGTGTGTTTAAATCGCGTCATTCAGGGCGTTGATACATGTGCTTTTTCTTGTGTATGTTAAAATGTGAGCATGCTAGTGCACCGCTCTCCTTCCTTTTAAGGCCATTTTCTGGGCCTTAGCTCACTGCCCTGCCAAAATTACACACACACAGACACACACACAAGAGGGAGAGCACTCATAGCATCAATGCAGCTGGCTAACTAAAGCAGCACTGCAAACAGCCAGGCAAATCCTGCCAATGCCTTCTCATTCTGAACAAACATGCGCACGCACACACACACACACACACACACACACACACAATAAATAAATACACACACACACACACACACACACACACACACACACACACACACACACACACACACACACACACACACGTTTGTACTTCTATCTTAGTGAGGACATCCATAGGCGTAATGCATTTCCTAGAGCCTTACCCTAACCTTAACCATCACAACTGATCGCCTAACCCTAATCCTTACCCTAACCAAACCTCAATTCATACCTGTTCTCTAAAAACAAGTCTTCACCCTCAAACATGGCTGTTTCAAAGTGAGGACCGGCCAAAATGTCCTCACTTTGTAAAAATGTCCTCACTTTGATAGTTAAATGCAGAAAATGGTTCTCACAATGTAGCAAGTACAAGAACACACACACACACACACACACACACACACACACACACACACACACACACACACACACACACACACACACACACACACACACACACACACACACACACACACACACACACACACAACTCTGGCTCTATCATCAACTGAATTACCTCACGCACATGGTTAGTACTGCAGCTGGCTGAGGAGTTGAGGGCTGCTAAATATAAAGCACTACAAACACACACACACACCCTCAGACACACACATGCATGCTACATCTTTTTCACGGCTCTCGGTTTGTGCCTGAAAACGCATTTGCACACACCCTGATGAGACTGAGTTCTGCTTGCAGTGACCTTATAGATGGCGGCCACTAGGACAGCAGTCAACCGAGCTGCTCCGATTACTGGTTTGGGGATCTCAGGGACTGGGTGTGCAAGCATATGCAGCCTTGCAGCTGGCCCCATCTGGAAATATTGCAGGGTTTAATGCCATGAGGTCTCATGTGGGGAACCAAGCATGCATTTGAGAAAAAAAAAAAAACTACATCCTGCTGCGCTGTGATTAGCTGTCAGCAAGCAAAGTCAAGGAAGGCAACCTGATATGTTTTGTCCCAAACTTCAAAATGCAAGGTAGTCGCACTGATATATTTTACATGTGACAACTATACATTTTCTGATCGTTAAGTGGTTGCATTAATTGTGAAGTGAAGAGTAGAAAAGCTGCAACTGGATGAAGCAAACCCCAAACAAACAGGAAATAGTGTAGGAGGCATATCTTCTCACTAAAGAGTAAAAAAAAGACATGACTGTTACAGTTTCTTTAATGTAACTGTGCACAATGTGCCACAGTGGGAAAATGATGTGATACATTCATGTATAGAAATTACTGTATTATAAAGACATGTGCAAGAGTGATCAGCAAGGCACATACTAATCAGAATCTGTCTTTAAAATTCTGAACAGTAACTCCATTTCCTCATTATTATCATCAGTGCTAAACAAATGATGGAGTTGTATGTAATGCAGTGCTGTTACTACTCTGCACACAAAGCAAGAGCAGACATGATGCTCTGATTAGCTTTCATTAGACCAAGCTGTGACTTGACTAATAATATTACTCTTTAGTGTTTGCAACCTGATTAACAACAAAACCTGTTCATCATCACAGCACACTCTGTAGCTACACATGAAAAATAAATCAACCACCAGAGGCAAAGGTGTGATGAAAACCGCCCATAAAACAAGCAGTTGTCTGAGGCAACGATAAATGTCATCACGGCTTTTGTCTTTTTTTGTCATGTGGCAAACTGTGTACCAAGAAGAGCTTCTTGGATGCTGCAAAATACCATTTATGAAAACAAAACAAACACAGGCAGAGACAAGAGATGATTTTTAAAAAGGATGGGGGGAAAACCCCTGCGAATAAAACAGCTGGAAACAGGAAATGACTTTATGCCTTTGTGTGTGCATGCTTGTGTTTGTGTGTGTTAATTTAGAATATGTGACACTGCTTGGCAACTTGTATTAACCAACCCTTTAAAGGCTTCTGTGGCTTTCCATCTAAGATCTACAGACTTATCTTGTACAGATATGACACACAAGATGAGGAACCTGCCAGCTGTTAAAGGTTTCAGTGCTGCGCAGAGTTCTGAGAAGAAGTAAAAAAAAGAGTTTGCAAGAACTGCACACACAATCCTCTGAAACACAGTCCTACGAAAGCACCAAGAACAAGTGTAACCGAAAATTCTTAGACATTGAAAATGAAACGCGAGTGAAGTGTTCATCTGCTTGATACAGCTAAAATGAATATGTAAAACACAGTGCATACATTTGTAGTTTTGGATTTGACTACGAGTAAATCAGCCCAAAATCACAACTGTGTATACTAGAACCTGACTACGCAGCTCTACAGTGGGACTTATTTTGCACTTAACACTGCTGGACTGTGCTTTTTTTTTTGAAAAGTCAAATCCAAACTCATCTACAGGCCCATCTTGAAAGAACAGTTTTACTTCTTACAAGGATTCAGGATGTGCTTGCAGATGAGCTAAGTGTCAGATTCGTAGCCGGTAGCCCATAAAAAAAACACTCCTCTCAGCATCCTTGAGCAACTGCTGCATCTTAAGTTTTTGATCCATACATGTACAGAAGTGTAAAAAAAGCAATCTGTGGTTCTAGGAGGGGTTACATCCTGATTCCCTGGCAAACAAATTCCAGCGTAGATGTGATATAGTGCACAAGATCAGTCTGCAGGGATTGCATGGTATCAATCTTCTCACCTCATTTTCAGAAAGCAAGTAAATCATTTCTAGAAATATTTGACTGCTCCTTTAATTTGTCATGTCAAGGCATATATTTCGAAGTAAATTGCATAACCGTCTAAACACTGTTACTGTGGCCTGTTGTCTAAGACACACCCTCCACTCACTCCATTTGCATTCAACAGAGACTGTAAGAAACCTATGACACGTGTACTGTTTACACAAACACACACTTGAGCTCTTATTGTTTAACTATTAAAAGTATGTACACAAAGTTTACATTAATGATGTTGCAAACATATGGTTCATGTGAGAAGTGCCATTTTGTGACATTATACATGCAACATATACATTGCAGAGTCCACTGAACTGGGTGTGAAAACTCACCAACTTCCCCTTTGTGACCAATGTTTGGAAGCTTTCTGTTATAAGTTATCGCATTTTCTTCGCATTGGTAAGTGTAGGTGACATTTTTGTTATAAACAAAAAAGTGTTGCTTGTGTTATGTTTGATTTTACAATATTTTAATAACTTTACAACAGTGTGCCTTCTTACGGGAGATAAGATCTAACTTGAAAAAAACCTCAAGTCACTTCCTGGTTAAATAAAGGTTAAACAAAAGCAAAAATGACTCTGAAAAGCCAGTGTTGGATTGTATTGGACAGCAAACCTTGTATGTAATGGATATAAAGTGTGTATGTGAGATTGTGTTTATACCTTTGGAGGATCATAGAGCTCCAGCTGGTACCTCTCCCCTCCTCCTCCTCTTCCTCCTCCTCCTCCTCCTCCTCCTCCTCCACTTTGAGCATCTCTGATCCTCCTGACCAGCAGGCGGCAGCGTTGCCAGCGGGGCTGAGAGTCTGAGATAGTGTCATCCACCAGCAAGTACCTCAGTTGGCCCTCTTTACAGCAGCCGCTCACCTCTGACCTCCTCTGCCTCATGCTCCTGCTGCGTAACCTACGGAAACGATCCAGGAAGTGAGAGACAACTCCAGTCATGGGCCGTTGCGAAGCAGCTAAAGGCGTGGCTTCGGAATTCAGACAAGAGGATGAGTGGGAGGAAGAGGAAGAGAATGACACCTCCTCGTTATTGGAGGAAATTCCGCCCACTCTGTCCCCATTATTGGGGGGGTTGTTGTTGTTGGTGGTGGGACTGGGGTTGACAGGAGACAGGTCCTGGGATGAGCGAGGGCTAGGAAGGGGCCGTTTCTTTAAAAGTCGTCTTACGGTCTGCTGGATTTGGCTGACGGAGAAATGTGTGACGTCCGCGTGTCCGAGATTGGAGGTCGAGGAGTCAGAGGAGTACCGTTCAGACACCTGACGTCGATCTGTGCCAGAGATCTCCTCGTTGCTACGGCTACGAATCAGCAGGGACCCGCTGCCAAAACTGCGAGATGATGAGAAGGAGTTTCCTGCAGAGCATCTCAAAGGCTGCTCCTGCTCCCGACTCACCACCACCGGCTCCACTTTTTGTGACACGGTCAGTGGAGCAGCTCCTCCACTTGGTCGCCCCGCCTCCCGATAGTCCTGTACCCCAGATAAAGATGTGATTCGCAATCGACCGATCACAGTCTGTGATGGAAGAGGTGGGGCCGCTGGAGATGTGGAGGAAGCACTACCGGAAGCGGTAGAGAATGTGTTCTGGCTGAGTGGAGTGCCATCTTTGTCGACCTCGCAGCAGAAGTGCTGTTGGAAGAGATCGGTGAATTGCTTGGAAAAGGTCTCTGGTGGGAGCACGTCATGTTGTGGCCGCTCTCTGGCAAAGCTCCGATAATGTCCGGCCAGCTGCCGGGCTGCAGCGATGGCGTGCAGCTCACAGAACTCCCTCCAGCCTCGTGCGGGCGCTGCCACACCTGGGCCTCCTCCTGCTGTTGTGGTGTTGGCTGGATGGATAGTGTTACCATTCATTGCAGTAACCAGACTGGCTGAGAATCACTGCTGTGAGACAAAAAAGAAAGAACAGAAAGAGGAGAAGAGAAATGAATCATTGGAGAGGGGGAAGGGGTCAGCTTGGAGACAAGAGTCAAGGGACGGTTTAGAAAAAGAAAGAGAAAAACATGGAAGGACAAGAGAGAGATATGGAAATGTAATTAGATCAAGAAAATGTGGGGTATTGTTCAAGAACTAGAGTACTAAAGATGCAACTTGTAAAACAATCTCATCTTTTTTTAACTACTTGAAAGCTGGATGCAGTTCAAACACTGAGAGAGGATAGTCAAAAGTCTGATTTTATCTGTGCTAAATCTTCAACAGCACAAACTGGATTACATGGTCCTGTAAAAAATCTCCAGCAATTAACCATTCCTAGAATATCTCAACAGATACCGACAGGACAGCCGCAGTTCTCACAAAGGACAATCAGTTCACATTTAGTTTACAGAAAAATTATTGACTGAATCAAGCAAAAAAACCTGCAAGTGCATTTGTTGAGGAAATCCTATCTTGCAGTGGAGATGAATAAAACGAAGTGAAAAATGATGATAGTCAAGTGGAGTCAATGAAGATGACTAAATCAGTTCCAAACTACACTGAGATGGATGACAAAGAGTGAAGCGTTTTGAAATGAATGAAAAAAGCAAAAAGTCAATCAGACAGACTGTGAATGAGGACCTGACTGAGGAAGTACGGTTAGAATATTTCTCAATCAACCACGCTGCCAGCATGGCCATCTGTGTGTTTGGGTGTTTACACGTGACCCTTTTCAATGTTCCTTCTGCTTTTTTTCTCCCAAGATGTCAGTCATGGCTTGAGGCATGAAATTTCACATTATAAAGTAAGACCATTTAAACACCTAGCCTGATTTGAACCATTTTTTTTTGTATTTTGCCCACTTTGACATCAAAGTAAAGCTGTGACTAAAGGCAGATATCTGAACCTCTTGGCATCATCACGTCGACATCGTGGTTTTATTATAGGTGTTTTAGTCCCTTGGCCACCAGGACATTCTCTCCCCATTTCTCTAGGTATTTTCCTTTGCTTCAATCATGGTTGTAGTGTTTAGGTAGCCTTGGGCAGCTTGGCTTACTACACTATGTCTCTGCTACTTGTTATTCTCAGGTCTGTGCTTCATTCTACTTCCCTGCTTCTGTTGATGCACAGTGATGCAGCGTGTGCTCATTAGTTTTATGTCTGAAGGCTTTCTTTCTTTTATAAAAATCTGTAGGTTTTCTTACAATAATATGGACATAAGTATGAAGGTTTTGATGTGTTTCACTTCACTGCACATGCTCTGACCTGTTCACCGCAGTTAACCAACATGCTGTCGTTATAATTAGACAGAGACACGTCGGTGGTTTAAAAGCTAGTTCAACAGAACTAGCTTTTAAACCACCCATGTGCTATTCTCTGATGTGTTTATGCTTTGCTGACCCTGAGTATGCTCAACCCATGGTTACAGAAGATTAGTGTAAGTAAGAAGACACATTCAAAGAACCACAAGAGGTCTTAGCCGACACAAGAGTGCAGCTTCTGGGTTTGTACAAACAGCAAATGACTGATGCAATAAGTGTGTTTACATGGATATCATGCCCCGGCTCTGCCCAGGTTTTATCTCGCTTTTGAGAAAACTAAAGATGCTGGCTGGAGCACTGTCTGTCCTGCACTACAATTACTGCCTCATATTTGTAGGCTTCTGCTGAACAGTCAAGGTTGCAATTTACATACAATATATGCTGTGAAGACTCTGAAGTGTGAGTTCATTAAGAGAAGCAACAATATAGGTCCATCCATCCATTATTTATACACCGCTTAATTCTCATTAGGGTCACTGGGGAGGCTGTGACTTAGGGTGAAGGCAGAAGACACCCTGGACAGGTCACCAGTCTATCACAGGGCTACACTGACAGACAAACAATCACACTCACATTCATACCTACAGACAATTTAGAATTATCCATTAACTTCAGCATATTTTTGGACTGTGGGAGAAAGTAGAGTACTGGCAGAAAACCTATGCATGCACAAGTCAACCATGCAAACTCTACACAGATCCCAGGCCCAGGCTGGGACGCGAACTGTGCTAACCGCAGAGCCACTGCGCAGCCCAACAATATATGTATGTGTTTAAATGCTCCGCCAATACAGGAAAGTCTGATGACAGCAGACAATGCTTCAAATACGGATGCTGCTGTACATAAACTACTAATTCTAGACTGTGGGTGTTGTACACACATGATGAACATGGCAGCACAGAAAATCTACACAAGCAGGACATATTCAGTATCCAACTAATTATAAAATATGGTCACAATCCCTCCTTCTCCTGTTGAGTTACGACGTTGAAAAATTACCAAAAAAGTGAGAACCAAAATCTAATCAGTTTATTCTTGCATCCAAGTAAACATTTGTGCCAGATTCGAAAAAAAAAATCCCTCAAGGCGCGTCAGAGATCTCGCACACAAAAAGGGGCAAATGGACAAACAACCAAAAACTTTCGCCTCCACGGAGGCATGAAAAGTTAAAGATACTTGCTCATTTAGACAGGACAAAAGTTTTGAAATGCTGACCTAGTCAAGCCTGCAGGACAAATGACACATAATATACAATGCACCAAATACACAGATGCAGTCTAATTATATAAAGTTAAGGTTCGAGAAAAGTCTGAATAATGATTTCAAAACTGCAAGTCTGCAAGCTATGCAAATACTAGCTATTAGTCAGTAATAGATACTAGTATTCATCATGTCTATATGCAGAATCACACTACTTTATGTTCACAAGTTAAATGTCTCATTCCAAATAAGATCATAAAGAGGAAAAGCCTCTAAGTGTGTCATCAGTCGAACATCTGCTTTCCAAAACCCTGTGATGTAGCAAAACAATGAACTTTTAATGTGTTTAAATGCAGCTGTAACGTCATCCAGTTATAAAGTACAGAGTGATGTGATTTTTTTCAGTTTAAAGAAAAGCAATGGATCAGGGTACAATATCCCAGCTTGAAACACTTACAAGAAGGAAAACATTGCTGTCTAAAGAACCAGAAGGCGAGTAAAAACAAGACATCAGCATGCATTATATAACAACTAAATCTCATTCTTTTACTGCTCTGTGCATGCTGCCCATACGGAGCTGCAGAACAACAGGTGAATACATCCATACTAAGGCATAAACTGCAGTAGTGCCTTTAAGGGTTTATCATTTTGTGCCTAGAGTACGTACCATCTTGCTCCCGTGCAGCAGAGAAGGGTCTATTCTAAATACAGGAAGCATGAAGGTATGTGTGCATACGGGTGTGTGTGGGCGGTGTGGAGGGGGGGGCGTCACAGACTGTGGTCCAACAGATCACAGAAAACCACAAGAAACGAGAGGTGGGGGGTAGAGGGGGTCGTTGTGGTCGGGCCAAACATGGAGCAACATGTCTCGTTATCTTGCGGCTAACATCTCTCCGCCGTGTCCAGAGCGGCGACATTCGACATTCGGAGATGAAAATTAGCAAAATCCTGACATCATATCTCTCAGTGAGGCTTCATTTTTTTTCACAAGTATCACTGAACATACCAGGGGACACATGCGTCAATCAGGCAGCGAGAACTTGGCTTCATGAAATATTGCGTCACTAAAGTTCCTGGATGTGTCCTGTCACAACAACTAATTCCCTTCCTGTAGTTTTCGGAGCATGCTCAGTGCATGCCCCCTCGTGCCCCTCCAGCTGGCCCCCACAGAAGCCTGTTTCTATCTGCCTGGCCAGCCCAGCGATGACTCAGCACTGGCTGACTACAGAACATGCACGCACGCGAACACACACACACACACACACACACACACACACACACACACACACACACACACACACACACACACACACACACACACACACACACACACACACACACACACACACACATGCAGACACACTTCCTCTCGCTGTGTCCCTCTGGGGGCTTGGCCGTCTCTGTTCCCAGGGTTTTCCCTTTCTTTCATCCTCTCTGTCCTCTGCTATGAGTATCTCCAGATGTGTTTGCATTCATGCTTCCTTTACTTTTACCTCAACTGAGAGGCACATTCAAGTTGCGAGGGAAAACAAAAAGGCCAATACTGTCTAGTGCCTCCTTTCTCTGTTCTTATCCAGGACCTCTAACCTCATCTTGGTGTTTTGTTATTGTATTATTGTTTTGCTAGACGGCCTTCAGCAGGAGATGACAGAAAAAAACAGGCCAGTTCAAATACACTATCTTGCGAATGAAAGACATTCCTGCACAACAGAGTCCAAGTTCCCGCATTCCTGCCTTTCTTTCTTCCTCACCTTACTCATCACTTCCTCCGCCTCCTCTTCCTCTACAATGCCTACATTCTTCTCTGTGACACACTCGTGCTGGTACACTGATTGCTTTCTTCATCGCGCTCATGTGCTCTACAGAAATCTGGCACAATTTTTTTTTCCTGCACCGTCGACAAACACAAGCAGCCTGTGAAACTGCTGCACGGAGCAACTGCGGCCAAGTGGCAAATGTCGACATCAGCCATTGCCTAAATTCTTGTTCTTCTAGTTGAAAAAAGTCGAGTGCTGCTGAGTGCATGACTGGAAACTAATGATGCTGCAGCTCAGCGACTGCTGTTGAAAAGAGCAAACAGGCAGTGACATCTACCACACATTTGCCTTTTATTGGACAGACAAACGCATCAAACCCACGTGAGAAAAAAAATAGGAAAGCAGCTGTTGATTGGCATTTAGAGAAAAATAGCATATTCTCTTTTGTTCTGTACCTCTGACATGAGATCTACAAACTGGAAAAATAATTAGTTAATCAAATTGTCAAAACAATTTGCTAATAAACCAATTTATTCGAGCAACATAAAGTCTGTTTACTCTGATTGGAACTTTGCATTAGTGGGAAATTTAATAAAAATAATTACTCTGATGCACTACTGCTGTTAATGTTAGGGATCAACTCAGCAATGTAGTTGTTACTTTAAAATGAAGGTCACACTACGATACTAGATTGAGATAGGTTAAAAAGTCAGCCATTTAGCCAAGTCTGGATAAAAGACATTAAATGGGTCATAGAAGTCTTACTTTCCCTCATGACTTTGCTGCTCCAGAAGTACAACTAAACTCTTTTTTTCACTGGGAACAGCCTCAAACTGATTTTGATCAAACAGGAAGGAAACAAGATGCGTGAAACACACTCATGAATTGATCTTGTTAGCACGACTAACCTCATGATTAGTGTCAGCTCACTTAGTTGATTTGTAGCACAACACAACCTTGAACCAACCTCAAGACATGCCAGACGTGTGATGCTGCGGTACAGCTCGTTCCCACTAAATGCCCAAACACCAAAATGGAAGAGACAGCAGTATGCCTACAGTAAACAATATCCTGGCTGTGGCCTACTGGGAGCAGGGCCAAAATGTAATCTCCTTGAAACCAGCGTTGCTTTTGAAATACACATACACTGCCAACACAAACACTGTGCCATTAAAAATTGGGAAAAAAGGGAGACGACACTCATTTTTATGCAATACCAAGAAATGAAACTCTACTAAGACCGAGGGTTATACAGCTTGTTGATAATTATCAGTGCTGTCGGTGGGAGCCTGACTGCAGGGAGGTCCTATTTATATCTCAAGGGTCTGGTATCAGCTCTCACACAATACTGTGTGTTCCCTGTTGTCCCCAGTTGGAAACAGCTCATTTGATGCACTGAACACACACACATGGGCACTGAAGTGGTCTCTCCGCTTCCAGGTCATGTATTCATAGCAGGCAGCAACCACTACAGCTGCATGCTAATGTCAGAGTGGCTGAAGATGTAGTACTTCTAACGGCCACTAGATGCTGGCTGCATATATGATAGAAATAATAATAGAAATCTATCCGCTGCTTAATCCCCTTTAGGATCTTGGGGGAGCTGGAGCCTATCCCAGCTAACTTAACCACTGTTGGGTTAGATGGAAGGCAGGGGACACCCTGGACAGGTCACTAGTCTATCTCAGGGCTACACATAGAGACAGTCACACTTATGGGAAGTTCAGAATTACCAATTAACCTTGGCATGTCTTTGGACTGTGGGAGGAAGTCGGAGAACATGCAAGAAAGATGCAAAAAGATCCCAGGCCTGGACATGAACCAAGGATCTTGGAGCTATGAGGCCACGGTGTTAACCACCGACCCACTGTGCAGCCCACAAATCTGATACCCAACCAGCTAATTTAACAGTTAACCCTCTGAACTCAAAGCAGATCTTGCCTTTTTTTGCCTCTGTTTTTACGCAGAGTAGTTTTGATATGTGTTTCCTCTCTGCTTTGTGTAAACACAGCCTGCAGTTCAGCCAAAGATTATCTGAATTTCCCATGATTTTGATCACAGCAGAAACACCTATGGCTTTTTATATGCATCAAGGAATACAGAGTTTTCTACTTTTTACAGAATCTGGTTATCACTGTTAAATTTTGTGATCATCTTAATGAGACATGTAGAGTAAAATAATTTGGATTAAATGTCCTCACCTCAGATGTGGATAATTTTGATTGAACTAAATGTCACAAAGTTGGAAAATCTGACCAATTTCCTACCTTTTTATAGTTTCTGACTGACAAATTTAGTAATTTTGGCAATTTTTAAAAAGATAATGTGCATTTCAAACCTGCTGGCAGGTTTTGAGGTTCAAAGGGTTAATGTAGGCTTCAATTAGTGTGTGGAAAGAGAGTTGGTGATACTAGTAGTAGCTACTATAAAGTAGTAATTAATTATCATTATGACAAACATTGGGTGGCTGCTTCTCAAATGTCAGATTTTGCTGATCTTCCTTGTCTTACATTATACTTAACTCGATCTCCAAGTTTGCACAGTTAGTTGGACAAACTAACCAATCTGAAAGTGTTCTCCTGGGGTCTAGAAATATCTGATGAGCGTTTTTCACATATTTTTGTGGATGAATAAAGGAAAAAATATGCAAATCATAAACCTATATCACTTCCAATGCAGGTGTGAGGGAAGTTATCCCATGTGCAAAGAAGTAGTCATAATGAGATTATGAACTGGATGGATTTAAAAGGGAATAATAGCAGAGCTCCTGTCTTCCCTCATAACTTGACTACTTCTCACAGCAGAAGTGAAGATAAACTTATTTTCAACTTTTAGCTGGACACAAAAGCAATATGAAGATGCCACCACAGGACGTTTTACACATTTTAAGACATTTTAAAGACAAAGCAGTCAATTGACAAACCAGCAAAGCATCTGTTGGATTAATCAACACCAAAAATAATCATTAGTTGCTGCCTGGCTGCGACTAAATCTGGCATAATATGAGCAGACAGTACATTCAACCTCAAGTGTCCCTTGTAGAAAACTGTGTATGACATCACAGACACTATCTCCATGTTTTTACAGTCACACTTACACACGCCAACACATCTCATTGTTTGATGATGAGTTAAACTCTTAACACATACAAAGATGCAGATGTGTGAGCAACTAGTCTGAGAATGTGTGTACATGTACACCTCCATGTGCTGTTTGCTTGTTCATTACTGACAAAAATGCTATGTGCTCCTAACTCTCATACTCATTAAGTAAAATGCAATTTACAGCAAGCCACATCCGTCTGACCTTTATATAGCCCTGGCCTTATTACCCAGATCAGCCGGATCCAATCTATTGCTTATGACTCAATTAATCTGCATGGCATCAAGGCTCACTGAGACATCAAACACTCCAGCTTTTCCCGTAAAAGCCGGAGTGGAAAAAATAAATACATTAGAAAAAAACGCAGCAACATGTGCATCACAGGGTCTGGGATGAAAAACAGATTTTGTTACCACCTTTGAATTTTCATTCTCTGAATCACCGAATGAATCACAGAGCTACGGATAAATTTACAAAGCAGGGAGAGAGTACGGGAGTTTTATTTAAAAGGGGAGAGAGGAATTAGAAGGCCGTGAGGAATCGAAAAAGAAAAGGAAGAGGAGGAGACAGAGAAACAAGAGTCACAAGAACGGAGAGAACAAGGGGATAATGAGAGAGCAGACAGGAAGTGAGAATAACAGGCAGGAGAAAGGCAAGAGGAGAGGAGATGATGCCAGATTTGTGGTAGAAGGTCCAGGTGGCAGAACAAGAGAGGAACAGAGACCACAAGACCCCTGCTCTGCTCTGCTCTGCCTGGGCAGCAATCACAGCAACAGGAAGCCCTGCCCTGCCCTGGCAAGCAGCGACCGGTGCACACATGCAAAGACACCACGCACACACATGCACACACATCCACACACAGCACACACAGCACACCGACATGCAGCCTGACATCAGCGGTGGAAAGACTAGAATATCAAGTGCAAGAGCTGTTAAAAAATTTTACTGTGAGAATGGAGAAAATGCACAAGATCGAAAAACACAAGTGCCTCCACTGAAAACTTCTCTGCTTGCATGTGTTCACCATAAAAACACTAAGGTGGCAACATTTTATGAATTCCTCTTGTAAAATCTGTTAAAAGTGTCACAATTGGGTATTCACATAGCTAAATTCTTGCTAGATTAATCTGGGACAGCTTATGTTTAACTTTCACAATTTCTAAGAACCGAGGACAGATGGAGGCTGCTGGTGCATTTACTTTATAAGCACTTTTTCAAACACTATACTGCAAAGCAAAACTAATTTAAATGAATAGTTGAACGACACAGTATGTTTGTTAGCTTTCTCCAAAAGTCAGATGTATTTGTAGCAAAAGCTAGCAGCCAGTTTGCTTTTTTTTTTCTTTACTACCGGAAAACAGCAAAAAAACTAACCAGACTCTGAGTAGCACTGCAACAAACTAGTTTTTATTTTAAAAACTGATCATTTGGTGCACGGTTTGGTCCAGGGATGTCCTGAGAAGTAGCTGGTACCAAATCGATACCAGAAGTAACAAAAGTACTGCTGATACTGGACTAAAAGAACTAACGGATGTGAAATGATGGCAGCAAGTACAGCTGCACCAATGGGAGAGAACAAAAAACACAGCAAGACATGAATCAAGATATTTCCCATTTGTCTCAAATTATCAGGGATACATGCAGCCAATAGCCAGTATGCTAACAGTGTCACAGAGCACTTTATAAGAGGTAAGAAAAGTAAAGAGGCAAGCTTGTCAAACTTATCTAAGCAGTTCAAAGACAGGCATTCAGACGGCACCTAGAAATCAAGTTGAGCAATTCTCAGTTGTTAAGTTTATATTAACAACATGTCATCAAAAAGTTCATATACTGAAATGTTTCAGTTATCAAACATTCACAGAAGTTAATACAGATAGCTCATAATGTTAGCAGACTAATGTCCTTCAGCATTAAGCATACAACACTGTACATGTGGAAGTGTGTGTTAGCACGTGTGTTAGAAAATAAGGTGTTGCTTAAATAATATTCATTCGATTCGTATTCTTTTTAGATGTTGAGAATGATGGAATTTAAATGGTATTGGTAGCGACTACCCACATTTCTGGTACTGTCACATCCCTAGTTTGGTCTGTAAAGTCAGAAAAAAAAGATCAAACAATGTGGTTTTCTCACTGCCAATACTGAATTGTTACCTGTATTTGAAGCTCAAAACCTTGCAAAAACGCCTTCTATACATTACCGAAGATCACAGAGTAGTGACAGAGAGAGGCAACTGCAATGGTGCCGAAGTAGTGTATTTGGTAGAAACACTTGAAATGACATTACAGGAAAATGGTTAAAAATGAACAAGGCAGATAACTGGAAAAATACTGTATATCAGATCCAAAAATAGGTCAAACTTCCAATTAATTTTCTGTTGGTCAAACAACAGACTGCTTGAGTAATTAGACTTAGGTAAAGTGTGCACATTTTTAAAATTGGGAAATACTAGAAAGCAACATCATGACTGTGGTGGCTGTAATAACATGCATTCTGTCAAGTCTCATCTTTACCTGAACATAAACAAAACTAAAGCAAAATGCAAGGTGGACATATATGAGCACAAACCCACAAGCCACTGTCATGCAAGTTCTGTTTTCAGGAAAAGAATGCCAGGAATTCCCACCAATACAGTCACTATTCAGTATTGTTATGACAGGCAAAAACAGCCTGTTCCACTAGTAGCCAACGCACCAGTTAACACGAACTGACACCATGTGACCTTTTTCATCCCTTTCACTTCATGTTTTATACTTGAGTGCAAGTAGCTGCTATGCATCAAGCAAGAGTGGCACAATCTGGCGTTAGCTACATGGAACTGACAGGGATTTCTCACAATCTGTTGCCTGATATATCAGCTGTATAAAAGAAGAGGCTGACATGAAAAAGGTCTACGGTTGAAGGGTTGGGACTGGCTGAGGCTCGGTGTTCCTGTTTGTGTGAAGTGAGATGTGAAAGAGCTTTGATAATAAACAGAGCAGAAAGCGAGACGCACACAGCTTACATAATTGAAGAACATATTGTAAAGGAGGAAGTGCCACTGAAACACGAGATAACTTCGGTTTTAACTTCCCAGAGCCTGAGGAAAGCATCAGCTGATTCAGGGTAAAACAAGAGAGGGAGAGCCTGCAGCTACAAGGCTACAAAACACAGCTGGAGTCTATTACAAAAAATAAATAAATAAAAACGTGTATCTGTAGATGCACAGGTATCACAAAGATATGGACGTGTTTAGTTTGCTTGTAAACCCTGTGCTGAAAGCTAAAATACCTGCAATTGTTGCTAGATAAGAAGAAATAGCTCGAAATCTTTTGTGTAACACATTATGTAAAAGCAAGTACTGACATTACAAAAAAAAAGCTAAGGGGAGAGAACAACCTTTAATCCTCTGTGTTTGGCATTTACTGGAGCTTTTACAAAACGAAGCAGTAGGGAACACTACAGAGAGAAAAAGTCACTTTTTTGCTTTAAAAAAATCTAAATTTTGCTTTTAATATTCTGCATCTTAAAACTGAAACTATCTTTTAACAAAAGACAACAACGAGCAGTACAAGTGGTGAAATTGTGAGCTGCCGTTTCTTGTTCTACATTTATGTAAAATACTATTGGGTGCACAGGGTTTTTGTTTAGGCTAGAGTATTCTCTACCTCAGTCCTACATTCCCACAACAATAACACAATGCTGCTATTCTTAAGACACACAAAAATAAAGCCCAGCCACTTTCTGGCTATTTCCTGTGGTCTGGGAACGGAGGCAGGTTGGGAAAGTCGCAAAATTAAAGGCTGGATCTATGACGATAAGAAGGCTTTCAGTACTGTAACGGAAAACAACCCTGGGGTTTACCTGAAGAGAAAAAAATACATATGATAATTATGTGTCCAGTAAGTCCTAATAACATTGTAAAATTCTGACTAAGAAGCATCCCTCCAGCTGTCCGGCATCCTACCAATGACTAATACAAAACATCTTTGTGCAGCGTGCAGTCTATCATTATCCTGCACAGGAAATATAGGGCTCCCATAATGACAGGCAGAAAATGAAAACAGGGGTTAAGTTTTGGCCCTGGCTGCATGGATGTGATGTGTGAAGAGGGGAGACTCAGGGAATGAGGTCAGCACCGACTGTCAGGCATCACAGACACTAGAGGCCTCAGAGCTGACGAACTACAACTGATCTGTAATAAATCACTCAATCACGGCTGGGGAAAAGTCAGGCTGAGCCAATTCATCATTTTCAGTCTTAATCAAACGTCACTAAATCACGAAGGAGCAAAAACCAAGTAGGCACACTCATGCTTTCATAAACTAAATAATACCAGATATAAAGTGTTCTACAAGTACTTCAAAACAACGAAATAAGGAAGCAAATTATTCAGCTGCCTCTCCAAGGAGTGTCTTGGCCTAAAGACAAAGTCCAACTTCACTGGCTAGACCAAGTGACGGTTGTCCCGGGTGATAAAACAATATTAATATGACATGATATAAAACGACACTCAACCTTATAAATAGAAATAGGGAAATGGTTCAACAGAATGTTCAGTGGTTTCATTTCAATGCATCCGATGCTAACAGGCACAAAGGCACATAACAAAGTTTGTTATGTGCTTTAATGTTTGGTTGCAAAAGCAAAACAGAAAGACACTGACAGAATTATTTAACATAGAAACATAGGAAATCCACAGCTTGGACAAGTCAGACAAAGAAAATGTACAATGTCTTTGACGGTAATATTAAATTATGGGGTTCACTGATTATAAGAACTGTTCCTTCTTTGCTTATTGATGTAATCATAACAGCATAGAATTATTCTCAGTAACATTAGTTATTCTTTTCCCGAAAGCAAAGAACTGCGAATTAATTCTAAAAAGCATCTGATTTATGAAATAACTTTTTTTAGTATTTTTACTGTGCAATTACAAAAAAATAGATCTCACTGTTGTTTCAAAAGCTCAGACTTTGCACACTGGCACCATGCAGTAAACTGCCCTGCACAAATCTGTTTGTTCAGTGTTCTGTGTACACTGTTAAAATGCAGAGCAACCGAACACAGACAGAAATGTTTCCCTGCACGCACACTTTGAGTCCCTGCAAAATAAACAAAGACTGGTGTGCATATTAATGAACATTAAACACGCACACATTGAATAACTTAGCAGTTTAAGTCTGTTTCTCAGCTACAAAGCCATCAAAAGCTGACCTCAACTTCTTACTGGAACCCCTAAACACAGGATTAGTTTCTGAAAAGCTGACAACAACAATCCATCATTCACAACTCGGTCGAGTCAAATCAATACAATTCAGCCAATTCAAGCATTTAAAACTCCAATGTTCCAGCTGGGGAGAGTGCGACAGACAACTCTGTCTGAAATCCACAAGCACTTTATGAATGAGTCATCCCTACTTGTAATGCGTTTCTGATCCATTGTGAATTGTGAAGAAGCATGGCAATATTTAAGATGTGTGATACTATACTGTGTGCGTGTTTGTGTGTGTTGTGGCTGTGTGCGACTATGTGAGCGTTGTTTAGGGGATTTGGCCGAGAGATAATTGGCTCCTTCAGTCACTGATCGGCTGTGAATCATCTGACTTCCTGGAAAGCTAATTCAGGCATTATAAACTTTTCCACATTGGGAATCATGAGGAGCCAACTGAGTTTCAGTGTTCGCTCTTACAAAATACCTCTTTCTGGCGCACAAACATTACCAAAGAATCCTGTTTTTCTGCAGAGATAGCAAATTCTGGGACGAAACTCGTGTGACATGATGTAAATTGGGTATTTTGCGTGAGAATGTGACCCTACTTTCACTTCAGCTGAGACACGGCTCCCATTTCTGCTAAACACGCCGACTACAAGCTGTTTGGTACGTGTCTTCATGTAAATCTTACTTATATTATCAACTTATCTCAATTGTTTGGTTAACTGTCAGTAAGAAAATAAAGCAACAAATACACATTCACAAATACAAATTCACATTGGAGGACCTAAAACTAGTAAGCATTTGGCATTTCTACTTGGAAAATGCAATCAAGCAATTAGCAAAATAGTTGCAGATATAATCGCATTAGCTTTGTACTGTGCATTTGTGGCATCTCAAGGAACTTGTCATGACACAAAAGCAAACATTCAGGCTGTTTGCTGACGTCAGATTGGACAACTTCAGAAAAATAACAACACTCATAACCCCATCATACATGCTCCCTGTGCGCACACACACACACACACACACACACACACACACACACACACACACACACACACACACACACACACACACACACACACACACACACACACACACACACACACACACACACACACACACACACACACACACATTAACGTACTGCAAATGCAGAGCCTACAAGCGCACACATGTTTCAGGCAACATCCTCATACTGCTGCAGCTAAATCGGGCCTATAATCAACATTCTTCCGACAAGAACAGGGGCGCATTGGGGTAAACATGCGCAAAAACACACACACAGTCTCTAATTATTGCTGCTTTGGAGAAAAAAAACTCATAAGCACGCATGTGTATCCCCCCGAAACACTTGCACAAACACATTCATACACAGGCAAGAACTTAACTGTATTGCATGTGAGTGTTTGTGGTGAGAATCCACAGCTAAAGCTGAGATTTTAGGCTTCGGTGGTTGAGTTTCTGTGCAAGTCAGGTTACATAAACACACACCAGCTGTTCAGTAATGTACGTGTTATTAAGGTCTCCATTGTCACCAGGAAAGAGCTCAGTTTTTCTTCTATTTTGTGCCCTGATTCGAGTCTCCTGTCTTTCTCTGTCATTTTCTGTTGCAGAATCTGACTCCTGTCTGCATGCCAGGTCATCTCCCATGTCTCTGCTCTTTCTCCTTTGCATCCGCCTCCTTCCTCTCTCCTCCCCTCCCCTCCCCACAGGGCCACTGTGGGTCAGACCTCTCTCGTAGTCTCATCAGTGGATTTCTTAGAACCCCTGGGGGAAGCGGAAGAGCTAGCGTCCAATCAAATCTTAGTTAAAGACATGGGACCATGACATTGTCTGATCTATGGCTGATAGCCAAGGCTGCAAGATTCACTACTTTTGCCTTTATTTTTCTGTCTGCACAAAAATACGCACTATGCTTTGAAAAACCTACAGAAAAGCTACTTCAAATGTCTGAATTCCAAGAAGCTGCACTCTTCTCTTTCAAGGAAAAGTCTCAGACAGCTTCCAAGATAATATTGTCTCGTGGCGCATAAAATCTCGAGCCAAGTAATCATGTCATGTTGGAGAAAATCATGTTATAATCACACCGAACAATGTCATGCCCTTCTCTGGGGAGAGTCCAACATTTTTTTGTGGCGAAAATGCAAAGCAGAGTTACTACTATGCAAGCAGAGTTACAATATTCAGATGGTCTGTCAACAGGAGTCATATTTTATAGGTTTTACTTTGCAGAAAAGGGCTTCTCTAAGGAGCAAAAGAGAAGTGAAGACAGAACCAAAATATCCCAGTTTCAGTAATCAAGGAAGTCTGTAGAGAAGTTAACACTTTTCTAAAAATTATCAGAATCCTTTGTGGTTGCATGAGCTGATTAGGAATCTGGAAATCCACCAAGCCTTTTAAATTACAGACAGCAGTTTGCCTGTTGTGCTGAAGTGACTAAAGGCGTGACAAATGTCGTATCTGAATGACTGAATCATCAAAGAATGCAAACCTCAGCTGGGTGCCGGGATTACTGCAGATGGTAAAAATACGTATCTACGCACACATTACCCTGTGAGTGTGTTTCCACGCATCTTACATCATATAAGATGCGTGGAAACTATTGAAGAAGGCCTAATACATGACACAATGTAATGGTGGATGGTTGACACGATACATTTGTCAACCATCAGAGATTACTGTTTGCACAACAGCAGTTATTTAATTGTATTTAGGAGACTGTGAGTAATAATCGTTATACATAATATTCTACAGCATTTCAGAGTATTTTATGTCTCCTAAGTGGATTCGTATTGATGATGCATTAATGTGTAAGCAGCATTTCAGTGTAATAGCTCGCTGAGCTGGAGCAAATTTGAACTTTATATCGTGTTGGATTTGTTAAACCTATATTAAAGCACTTCTTTTTGCTGCGGGGTAACTAGCAACTAAGCTGTCAAATAAATGAGTACACAAAAGATCTCAAAATTAGCTGATAAAATGTATTTGGAAGCAGAGCCTAAATGGTGTATTGATTGACAAATGTTTTCATAATACGCTGATTAGAAAACTTTTTTACAGAACACAATGCAGAAAAAGATGCTTGGGGTATTTTAGAAATTATGTCAAGTACACTAAATCCCTGTCTGCAGCACTCGTAGCAGAGTAGGTATCACAGTTAAGCAGATTTTCATGCAGAGTCCACTGAAGTCTTGCTAACTAGTTTGTGAAATAAACTGTGTAGAGGTAATCTGCAGTGCACCAACCTGTATTTACACACATATTAGTACTTCTATCTCTGTGAGAAGCTGCATGAAGCATTCCTTTGACTCTTAACCATTGCAACCAAATGCTTCACTCTGAAGCCAAGCCGTAACCTCTCAGTGTCCTCACTTCTGAAGCTGAAACTGATCCTAACAAAGACAGACAAACAACAGCCAGGAGCCACAAATAGAAGTGAATCCCCTCCAAAGCACACACACACCAACACCGAAACTACTGCTTTGACATACAAAAACACTGGAGTGAAACCAAGTCGCTGCTCTGCTAACGTTCCCACTCTTCATCCAGCAGTCGAGAGGAATGACCACCAACCTGAACACGGGGATGTTCAGTGGAGCAACACAACCGGCAGCAGCGTTCACATTTCGAACAGACATATTTTTTTGAGAAAAATGTTGCCAAGTAACTTATTTCAACTTTTTAAACTACTCTCATTCCTGTCTGCAGCACATGCAGCACACCGCATATCACAACTGGCGCAGAGTCAAGTGATGTCTGAGTAACTTATTTGTAAAATAACAACAATTTAATAAACAATCGTCCCTTCAATTTTCCCTTTACGAACATAATACCGTCCCTGACAATCGTCATGTTGCTCATCTTTATCACATCTACTGTATTTGCTGTCAGTTGCTGCACAGTTACTTATTCAACACCAGACTCTATGTTTGGGAAATAAACATAAAATATGAAGAAGAAGAGCAGCTCCATCTCCATTTTTTGCACTTCTGCTATCCCATTCAGCAGCACATGTAGCAGAGTACATTGGGAGCCATGCATCATCTTGCTCCCAAAAACTGTGGGAAAGTTTCTTATTTAAAGGTTTGGCTCCATGTTTGGCAAATGAAGACAAAATATTACACATAGCTTGTCCAGAAGAGCAACTCTGTCTCCATTGTTTGTGCTACTGCCATCCCTGTTGGCAGCACATGTAGCAGAGAGCATATGAACAGATGGTGGTGCGGAGCTAAGTGGTGTCTTACTAATTTGTAAAATAAACTGAGAGAAAGTTTACTATTCAAAGGTCAGGGTACGTGTTTGGAAAAATAACAATAATTACTACACAACCCCACTGTTTAAACTACTGTCATTGATGTCTGCAGCACATGTAGCAGAGAATATATCACAGCTGTGCAGACGGTGATGTGGAGCCAAGTGGTGACAAAGTGTAGGAAAGTTTATTACTTAAAGGTCTAGCTCTATGTTTGGAAAATGAACAATAATCATTAGTACAGTTCTTCCAACTTCATTGTTGAAGCTACCCTCATCCCTGTCTGCAGCACATGCAGCAGAATACATGTGGAGTCATGCAGGGTCTTGCTAACTAGTTTGTGAAGTAAACTGCAGTAAAGTTAATAAGCAATGTCCCTATCCCTTGTGTTCATCATTATCACGTCTGTTTGCTGCATGCACACTTTTATTCATGCTGCAGTTGCTGCATGTTGGGCAAATGAACATAAACTAAGACAAATAAGGTTTAGTACTGCGTCATCACCATGGTGACCACCGCTGATAAATTTGCGCCAAATGGTGGTTAAAAAATGCACATACACCTAACTGCTAAAGCACGTGTTGTGTACACAGACGATGACAACTGTGCTCGCTGATAGACTGAAAGCACTGCTTGGTGATCGGGCAGGACTCTGTTTTTAAATTAGAAATGTAGTTTTAGGGTCATAAATAAATAAACAAACAAATCTGCGCCAGCACCGAGAGGCATGACCCTTTAAACTCCACAACAGCACACTTTTTTCCTACGATTATTATTAAAGAAAAAAGTGTGACTTCGGGCTGCAGCTTCGTCCACATTTCCACTGCTTCTAGTTTCTCAACTTTCTGTATTAGTGCCCGTGTGGTCAAACAAAGAGTTTAGTGATGTTGAAAAGCAGTTTTAAAGCAGAAAAGAGCAGAAGTTGACAGGCTCTTAACAACATACTCACGTTCTCCGTTATCTCGGACGGGCATCCACCGCAGCACGACGACTAACCAACAAGTTGGACTTCGCATAACGGAAATGTGCTGAGAAGTAAATTAAGTCTAAACACTGTCGGCGGGCGGCAGCAGGAGCTGGACCTGAGACGAGAAGCTGAACGCCGAAAAGCCCGTCGCTTTCTCTCTCATTGTGGCTGCATGGGACTGCTCCTCCGCAGAAAAAGAGGAAAGAAAACTTTCAGCCACGAAACTTGACGCGGAAAAAAAAGTGGCGAGTCCTCGCTTCCGCTGTCAAAAAAAAAAAGAACTGCGTCAAAGTATCGGAAAATAAAGCCCCACTTCCGTCTTTCGCTTCAAAATAAAAGCTCGTAAGCACCAGAAACCAAAGTTCAGTTATAACGTGCAAAATACACATAACTTTATATCTGTGGTGACAGCAAAGTTTTGTCTCTGGGAAATGTTTCTTGTAAATACATAATTGCACTGTAAAAAAGTATATTTGTATTAATCAAATTTTAACTATAATTTTTGGAAAAAAACATTAATTACATTAAATTACAGGAAATAAATAATAAAATCACAGAAAAGGTGTGAATTTGCATTTTAACTAACTTTAAATCTGACATATTTAATATTAAATATTATTTAACAGCTTTTAACTGTAACCTGTTGAATAATTTACTGTTATTGCACAGATCTTCCCTGTTTTGTTGAATTACAGGTAAGAATTAGTAAAACCAGAGGGAGGGGGAAAATATTAATTTTCACGTTCCATCTGTAAAAACAAGCCAAGACTGTAAATAGTGTCTAGTGATAGCAAAGGTTTGTCTTTGTGAAACTAAAACGTTTCTTGCAACTGAATACTTGTGACTTGAATTCTTTTTGCTACACTGAAAAAACAATGTTTTTAATGAACAATTTACTATCAATTTACAGAAGAAACTACTTCTTTTGCATTTATCTTATATGTTCTAATCACACACAGCACAGCTAAAATAGAGGCATGAGGAAAATTGTTTTTGCAAACTGCAATCAGTTTTTGCCTTAATGCTGGTTTAGTGCCAGAAAGTGAGTCTCTGCCAGAGATTCCCACATGTATGTAGGTAAAACTCCTTGTGCAATATCATAATTTAATTACAATACTACTACAATAAACAGTGACTAGAAATATAGACTCCCGTGTGTAATGAAATGCAGTCTAAAAGTGTTTCTGCACAGTTGTGACCGAATTGATCTGAATCTACAATATAACTGTGCTTTGTAGTGTTGGGTTGTCATCAAAATGACTTGGTTTAATTTGTGAGTTCTACATTTTAAACTTTAAGGAAATATTGGGTAAGACGCTGCTCTGAAGTAAGAACCCCGCTCCCTAAAAACTCCCCTGCTGACCGATTATTATTGCTAGATAATATGGATTTGCATGCAAGTAATGTCTCAGAAATAAACTTTGCTGTGACCATAGACATAAAGCGCTGTGCATTTGCAAGTTCTCAGTGCTAAATCCAGATGAAAGCAGCTGTAGATGGATATAAAGTGGGTGATGTAGCTTTAACAAGACGGGCGCAATCAGTTTTTGGCAGACAATCACTTTTTGGCACGACACCTGATACCCACTTGGGAGGTTGAGGGTAAAAAAAATGAGCACTGGATCCTGAATGACATTAATGGATGAAGTATTCTGGTATGTAGCAATCCCACAATTTCAAAAATATAATCAAAATGTGACTTGAACTCCCTCTCCAGTCTTTTATTTAACCCCTAAGCCTCATCTGTGTATCAAAGTTACATATTTGTAAGTATTGCATATGAAACTATGTGCACTCTCTTTTTATTGTGTACTTTTATGTTGAAATCCCCAGTCAGGATGCACTTCCCATGTTGTTTGAGGTTTTGTGCTGCAGCCAGCAGCCCTGTGGACAAGTACACTGTGTGCAACGTGCAGAAACTGTCCAGACTAGAGCAAGAACTCTTTTCAAATACTGCTGTTAGTTTTGGTACCTGTAGTATACAGATGTTTATCAGTCCATAAACAGACATGTATAAAACAACATCTGTATTTCATATCACATAGCCATCTTTTGATAGCTACTCCTTAAATTGGCATAGAGAAACTTGAGTGGCGTAAACATGCTTGCTGCAAATACAACCTTACAGATCTGCACCATACTGGTGAAGACACAACTTAAAATGTCACATTTATGTTCTGTATTTCTAATGCTACCCCCAAGAACAACAAATGAAATTAAAACAGTTTAGGTGAGATTCCGTTGGTTAATTCCTCTTTTTCACTCGCTGGAGACCTATAATCCTGTTTTGTTTGCTGCCAGGTGGTTATTTTTATTACCTGTCCCACCAGGTGTGAGGCGCTGATAGCCCTGAAGTCAAACGTCCACAGTGTAAAATTGTTGCACAGTGACACCTGGTGAGAAACAGGCTGCAGAGCACCAGGAAAGAGTGCATGAATTCAGAGCTACTCTCAGAAAAACCACAATGTAAAACGAAAATATGATGCCCTAACAACCCATCAGACTGACTAAAAGCTCCCCGCAGCGCAAAAAAGACCAGAAATATCACACAATAAGACATGAACATTGTTTATTGAACGGTTTACAGCAAAACATTTTTTCAGAGTACCATAATAGGACAATGTATTAAATATTACTGGTTATTCAATGTAATACTTACTCTACAGCATTGAAAAATGTTATTAGAATGATAGAAATTCATTGAAAAAATCTCATTGTGCTTCTTCCCTTGGCACTCTTGAAAAACAGATTGGTATTATTCTCATTTACGTGGTTAATTTGACATGTTCACATATTCATTTAGTTTGTAATTACAGTAACACATCTAGAGCTGGAAATGCACCAGCTGTAATTTTAGGTAATCTGTGTCAAAAGGATAGTGTTTCAATATTGGCATTTTCAAAAACAAAATACAGAACTCACACTGTAGCACTCATTCCCACGGTGTCGTTTCAGGACAAGCCAAGAGTGTAACAGTAATGATAGCGCTGTGCACCGATGCAGACTGAAGTAACTGAGCCATTGTCAAAAAGTGATTGCACCAAGATGAGCCTTTGGCAAGAAAGAAAAGAAAGAAAAAAAAATGCTGTACAGTTGGAAAAGAGGATGAGTCAGTCCCTCCCATCGATGTAGTCACATGGAAATGTTTGCTAGTGCATTAACCGAGTTATAAAGATAACATAAGGCACATATAAAACAAAAATGTAAACAGCTCTATGATTGGATATAGAAATTCAGTATGAGCAACAATTTTTAAAGGCCCACTGTGAGGACTGTTAGTGTTAATTTCCAACATGGAATAGTAAATATATATAAACCAAGAGGTTAGATGTTCACATACAGTGCGGGCCGACAACATTTACACTCATTTAGTAACCTTAAGGCTAATCAGTTGTAACAAACAAGGGATGATTTGATTGTATAAAGTGAAATGATCGCGTCAAGTTCTGCAAGTTCAAGAACAAACTTTCTTCCTTTATTAAATACAAACGTCGACAGAGAACTAAGTGACAAGCTCTCTTATGACACAGCATCATCTGGCCGCTGGCTAACAAGGGCTAAAAATAAAGGGTGTGTTGCTCTGAGCCAGACAGCCAGCTCTCGCCACGGTCCCCGGTGACTGTCGAGAGGATGCTCTGACATTAGCAACCACAAGGACTCCCGGGTGAGCGATGCCCCAGTGGGAAACTGGAGGAGAATCTGGACTAGTTTGTTCTTATTACCAGGGTATCCTCACTTCGCTTCAAGTCACAGCATTAAAGCAATCGAAGAGTTCAGGAGGTTTGAAGTTGTAGGAAATGTCATGGATTTGTATCTTGAAAGCTGCTAATTGCTCTGATGTCCATGTTAGCAAACAGTTTCTTTGCTCGTTCTTTAATTTCCTTGGTTCAGAAAAGCACTAAGCAGTTTCCTCACTACACACAGATAGCACCAAATAGGAACTTTAACCATTGAGCTGCAGCACTGTGTGTCAGCTTCACCATTGTATGTTGTGGTTATTGTGTTATAACAATGGGATCTACATGGATTTGTCTATTTTTGTGGCCGTCAAGAAACAGAAACCATCTCAGGCTTTTCCTTTCCATTAGAAACACAATTAACTGTAGGGATGGTCGCAGTTACTTATTGTTTACTGTATTGTCCAGGTGCTTGACCAAGTAATTTTCATGTACAACTTAAGAAAATATTATAGTTCCAAGGTCCTTGGAACTTAAATGGCCACAAAGCAATTGCACAAGTACATTTAGATATATAGGAGCTAGAAGGGAGGAGGACACTTGAACACTGACAATATAGTAGCATATTTTTTCTGAATTGTACCGACTGAGACCACTCAAAGCCAAGGTCACTGGCATGTTAGACAAACTGATTATTTTTAATAGATGAGTACCATTTTAAACATTGTATTCTCATCATTTTTATTGTCCCTGGCAATAAAATGTCCTCGTGTGGAAAAGAGCACATGCTGTATTTCCTGGATTGTAGAAAGGATAGTGTTAACGGTTAAGACAGATTGTTTCCCCTGTGCCAGACAAGATTTGGAATCAATCTAAAATTTATAGCTGTCGTTTTTCTAACGGCAATACGACCATAATTTGCAATTAAGACCCTGTTTTCTCGCCTTTCTGTTGGGCTCAGAAGGGTTTAACAGTGTAGAATGATCAGGAAGGAATGGAATAAGTGTGGAATAAAAAGATTATCCACCTCTGTCAGTTCACTGGCTCTGCAGCCACTGCACCCTCAGTTCCTCCACCTCTCTGCCGTACCAGTCATGGAGTTTGGAGAAGCAGCCGGTGCCTGGAGAGACGGGGCTTTCCAGAGATGCTCCTCTTCTCCTGGGGGGCACCGGTGGAGCTCTAACTCCATCAGCCCCAGAGTCTGCACAGCCTTCCCAGGCCACGCAAGACGAGGCCCCCTCCACAAAGCCGTTAGCCAAGGCAGCAGGTGGTTTACTCCATGCAACCCCATTCTCCTTGGAACACCCAGAGATGAGCTGCACCTCGTCCTGGAAGCTCCTCTGGCCAGATAACGGGCCTGACATGGGAGGAGCACTAGATGATGATGATGACATGGAGGATGAAGAGGATGAAGAGGATGATGCTCCAGACCTGGACCGTGCTACATGGTTTCGCCTGGAGGACTTAGGCCTGGCCTGCGGGCCTCCAACTCCAGCCCCAACAAAGCTGCCTCCTGCAGCCTCCTGGATCTCCTCCAGCTGCCTCTCCAGCTCCTTCACCACCAGCCTCATGTAGTCAAAGCTGGCCCTCGACAACGCTTTCACCCACGACTCCATGGCTGCTTGGTTCTCTGCGGCCATCTTGTACACCCGTGCTTTGGCACAATCAAACTTGATGGCAAAGGCGAACTCCTCGGCTGACTCGCAGAGCTCCACAGTGCATCCTTCAAGAACAATCACACCGATGGGCTCTCTGCTGTCGCGCTCCTCAAAGTAGAAAAGCATGTTTCCCTTCAGGACGAACCAGCGGCGGTGATAAGCTGTGTTGCGCTCACCCTTCTTGAACAGGAAGCCCGTCTTATCTGGCGGTGAGTCACAGGTGGCGTAGTGCGCCACGCTACGTTCGTTCAGCTTCATCCTCTCCCTCCTCCTTTTCCGCAGCAGATTCTTTATTTACCTAAAGAATATTGTAAAGACAAAGGTCACGTCCGAAGTTGGATTAGTCTAAACTCGAGGATGCCACAAGAGCCTGCAGCTTTTCCTTCCTGCAAGTCGCTGCACAGGCAGATTTGATTATTAGTTGCTGCCTCAGCTTTAAAGTTGTGCTAATCTGCGTTTGCTGAAAGAAAAAACCTGCAGCGTCTCTCAATGCCACATTATTCTACACTTAAGGATCTGAAAAGTTTAATGGTCAGTAAGCAAACAGACTGAGCACTGTTAGAAAGAGGTCAGAATACAGCATCGGGTATTAAAAAGTAAGAGACTGACTCAGTGTTGTACTTGTGGGCTCTTTAGAGGGCAGATGCTTGCCAAATGGACTTCAGTCGGCATGCTCTGGTCTCCTTCCCACTGACCCATCCTGTCACTGCAAACACTGTTCTTCTACTTTTATTCTAACTCCCACAATACAGGTGTTTATATACAATGTCAAACTTAGTGCTGAGAAAGCACAACTATAGTATTAAACACATTAAGTACTGCATAGACTTGATCCATTAAAGTTCAAGATCAATTTATAAGTCTAACTTATACGAGAAGAAGGAATTGTTGGGTTACAGGCCGTGTGATCACATGTTCAGCTGTAAAGTAGGACTCAGACCTTCCCTCTGTGTAAACAACTACTAACCCAATTTTACAGTTAAGGAAAAAAGTAAGGCTGGATCCCGGTGTAACTTCATCTGTCACTTTATGTAGTATAACTTTTTTGTATCTATACCTACAATCTGACTGGACAAAGCTGTTAATAAAACACATATTTCAAAATATGTTTCTACTTACGTGTTTATCTCATATCCAGCAGACATCCACCTCTGTCCTCCATCACATCTGGACCAAGTCTCCACCTCCTTCTTCTTCTTCGTGTGACTTTTTCTGTCCCCTCAGATGAAGACTAAAAAAGGCAAATGTTATATTACAGTCTCATTTTAAATGCATGGGAAGGACAGAGGAAGTGGCGGCTAACATGTTACAGATTAGCTAGTTTTTTCCACCTCTGCCAGCTAATCGTGTCTGCACGAGTGATTCAGTTTCCAGCGAGCTGTTTGGTCACAAGCTTTTGACACATCAGCACTTTGCCGGAATTCATCCTGGGCCTGCAGTAACTGTTTCAGACTCACGACCACAAAACAGAGGCTCAAAAACACGCCTGTCTCTGCCAACTTAGCTTCATGTATCCAGCCACTTTGGTAGACACAAAAATGCGTCTACATTGTGGGCTCAGATCAAGCTAGCAGTCAGAGCTAAACTCACCCGATTCGACATTATTTTACTTTTTATTTGAGAGTGTCGTTTGTTTATTACCTGTACATTAAGGCGTTTCCTTCTTCTGTCAGTCTTTTCGCTGTTTATTTCATTTTTCTCTCTTCCTCCCTTCTTTCTTTCTTTCGTCCCCTGTCACGTGATCAACCGGGAGTAGTGCGCGTGTTGGAGTGTACACAGCCACTTTAACCGGGCGGAGTTTTCCTTTTAACTCAATGCCGCCCCTGTGAGGTGTGCTGTACAGATATGCGGTATTTTAAAATATGCGCACCCCGGCTTTGCCCTTGTAGAGGTGGCTGCTGTCTGCAGCTACACCTGATGAATTGCACCAGCTTTCATGAATCTGAAACCGGCTTTTGGCCTCTCGAAGGTAAATGAGGTCCAGATTTGATGAATTTAAATAAAACTCTATTAGAGGTCCTCAAAAAGACTGCAACTACCATTTTATGTGCAATAACTGATACCTCTTCCTCTTGTATAGTCTTCTACATGGCATTTAAAAAAACATCTATATATAATGTTCTCTGTCATTTTTGCACCGTGTTTTTTTATTATCATTATTAGGGTCCGAGCACCGACGGTGCCGAAGGACCCCATTGAAAGCCTAGGGTTTCTTTTTCTTATTCTTCACTCTTTTTCCGTCTTTTCAAACTCTACTTTGGTGGCCTAAACATACCCCACAAAGCGTCAAACTTTGCATGCACATCAGGACTGGCGAAAAAATGATATCTCATGGGAGTTGTGCACATGTGGCAAAATGGCTCCATAGCGCCCCCTGTAAAATTGAAAAAGTGGTCATTAGGCCAACTGCCACAACGTTGTATCTACAGCCACAATATTTGGGGGGTATATGCAGCACATCAGTCTATGATCAGGACATATGAAAATGGTGTTTTGCTCAGGGACACTTCAACAAGAGCTCTTCATGATAAGGATTGAACCGGCAACCCTCGGGTTGCAAGACGGCCCCTCAAGACGGCCACAGAAGACCACATTCTGGGTTGCTGTGATTTCTGATCATCAATAACTAATAAAAAATACTGTATTTCTAAAATATGCTGCATTTCTGACAATGCTATATGGGGGAATGAACAACCTTAGCAGAGTCTTGCACTCTATGAGTGCTTTTCTTGTTACTGTATCGATATACAAACAATATTTAAAGGTTGTAGCTGCTGTTGATTTCATTAATCTCCACTAACGATCATGTTTTATAAGATGACCCAATGAAGATGATCTTCAGAGTAACTAACGGTAGCTGTTATATAAATTGAAAGCAGAGACACTCGAGTAAAGGTCCCAGTAGTTAAGTCTGTGGTCTACTGGGTCATTACCCATTCATACATTTAAACAATTCTATTGGAATTATATTAGTAAAACATTCATTATATTACTAATATAAGCCCCTACGGTCCAGTTTATTCTGCTTAGACAAAATGGTACAACAAAAGCACCCTAGATTTAAAGGCATTTTGTCTTTAGCACTGACTTGCTACTCATTGACATATGCTACAAACAGCTGCACAGCACAACCTCTGTCCTCCTCAGAGTTTGTGTACCTCACTGGAGGGCACCAAGGCAGTGAGTTAAGAATGTACTTTTCTTATGCACATTTTCTTAGCATATTTTTCCGGTTCATAGGTTTGAACTTATGATGCTCCAGTCTCAAGACGACCTCTCTGTCCCTGCGGCCACAACTGCCCTGTCCTTCATTTTATTGAGCTGAGCTGCTGGCTGCAGCCAGTGTTATAGCGTGTATGACCATGACAAACCACCATGAATTCATTAGAATATCTTCTGGAGACAGTTGATGGCCTTTAGCACCGCCGGCCTGCTATCTCGTTCCACTAATCTTCAATTAACTGATGCAGCTGCTGATGCCAATGAATGCATTTTTCTTTTTCAAACAGCTTTTTGGTAACTTTGATTAAGTGCGGTGCTCTTGCAGTCCGTTTAATTTCCTCTATTTGACACCCAGTTCATCGAGTCTTGGCATTAGGAAAGATTAATCTGCAACCAGTGCAGTTTAGAATAGAGAGTACGGACATAAAATCAACACTGAAGTTATTGTTCAGTTTAAAGTACTCACACAGATACACACACGTTAAGTGCAAAGTGTTTACTTCTCACAAGTTATTTCCCAACAGTTTGTGGACACACAACAAAGCATCACTGACAGCTTTTTGAGACATTCCACTCATTTTTAAAACTGTTATTATTATTATTGATCCAAAGTCTGGTTGTGAATTCAGTCTAGGTGAAGTTGTGTTGTTCACCAGCAAACATTTCGGAACCCTTTAGAGGCTAGAATGGCCTATGAATATGTGTTTGCTTATTTATAGTAATATTCTTATTTTTTTATTCATTATATTTTGATTTTGTCCTTCTCTGGTTTCGACAAGTGCTATATAAGTAATTGTTTTTAGTATTATTTTATTACCAGTGGCTCATTGGTCAAAGCAACATGAAACTTTATCAGGTTTACAGTGACTGTAGGATTAACCTGTTGGACATCATATGAGGAAATGAGAGAGAATTACTTCTTAACTCTATATTATGGAGAGCAGAGCACCCTGCATGTTGGATCCACCAACAGACAGCCTCTCCACAGAAATGCATAGAAAAACACAGTGATGGCAGGACAAAGTGAAGAGTCAGTCATGCATTCATTTAGCCCCATGCCACCTGTCTGATAAAGCACAACTAGGTATTTGGTTTATGCCACTTTTCTTCACCACCTAACATTTTCTTTCTCACAATGCAGCCCGTGCTGTATATTTTCCTGTCGTGGTAATGCTGAAGTTTTTTCATCCATACAAACACTATCCTGTATATATAAATAACTCATCCTGCTCTGCCCTGCTGAAAGACATGTACCTCGAGGGAATGTCAGCTTTCGTCAAAATACCTCTCAGTCATCCAACACAATATCAAAAATATCATCTCTTTAAATGTTAAAGTCTCTGTAGAAAAATGCCTGAAATATATTGATATCAAACATGTATATTCGTATACAAAGAAAATTTGATGCAAATTATTACTTCTTCAATAATCCTTAAAGCTGTAACTTTATGCCACACTTTACTGAATCTCTGTATGTTGTTGTGGAGAAATAAAAAGGACATAGCTTGCATGGCACCAGTTGAGCAAACAGATTTTGATGTACAATGAATATAATGTCTGGACACAAATCAGTGGCCACATCATCATTCATTTGAAAACATTAGTTTCTCCAAAAATACACTGTGATTGTGCACATGGCACATATTGTTTTCTCCTTATCTACAGTCCAACAGAGCAGCATTTTTGCTCACAGGCGGACCTGTTGGGCTCTCCAGATACAATTACAATTCTAAAAAGGCAAATTCCATCGGTTGAGTGGAGCTATTGATTTCCATCTGAGTATGCACAGAGTGAAAGTCTGCGTAGACATCTATCAAACACTGGCTGACATCAGTTCACTCTCGTCTTGTACCTCTTCATCTAAACTCACCTCTGTCGTTTCGATGATAGAGAGTCAGCAGTATTCAAATCTTTAACTTAACCATTTATATGAACAAAAAAAAATCACTTCCATAACTACTAATTCATCTGTGTGCGCTCACATACAGAGCCCGCTCTTCCCGTTTGCACTATTTGACAGTAACGTTGCCCAGCACAGCTCTGCCTGAAGGTTGTTTAGTGCTCAAAAGTCAAAGTGTGAATTTGTCTCCTGTCATTTGAGAGCCATTAACACTGCATGTAGAGAAGGTTGATGCTTGGCCCCAGAATCGGCTCCTCCCTCCCTGATCAGCCAGGGTCGAACGGCGTATGAAGCGAGCATCTCTTCCACTTGTATCTCAATGGGCCCTGCAGAGGAAACAGAGGAAATGCATTAGTGTGAATATCTGACTGCACTGAGGAGAGCCACTTGGTAGAGCACCAACAATTGCTTTTCATAGAGCAGAGTGAAAATATACCAAGGTATCATTGCCCAGACACAAGCATCCAGCAACACATACACAACTCATTAAAGTTAACAAGACTGAACCATCTTGCATTTTCCTCTGCAGATTAAAAAGCCTCCCAAATACAATTGTTAAACCTTGTGTCACTCTTTAAACAGCTTTCACTTTTTCACTGTTTCTTTGGCACGTCTGGAGAGGTTCAGTGAGCAGAGGACCTCATCTGGGCCACAGTGGCTCTTACAAATCTGATCCAGTTCTTGAGATATTGTTTACCTTCCCAGAGTAAGGTGCAGCTGATGCCTCTAACTTTTAACAATCTCCAAGAGAGCATGAAATCCTCAGATTAAGCTTGCTTCACCACCAAAGCTTTCCTAGTTGCACTGAGCCATCTCATGCCCTCTGACTATTTCTTCCACACATGGCTGCATGTACCCATGAGTGTCTTTTTGTACTCTCATACAAATTTAAACACATGCGCATGTATCTCTTTAACATTAAAATATATGCATGTGAGTGTGCGCACACATTTTGACAACACACACGCACACATGCCCACTCACTTTCCCACATCATGACTTTGTCTGAGTCACTGATAAAGAAGCACCAAGACGAGCCAGTATTCATGGTTAATGTGCACCAGATTTACTTCTGAATGCTCTGATGTTTGGCAATGTAGGTCATGTCTATTTTGTATTCTAATGAACTTTGCATTCGGTATCTCCAATACAAATGCGACGCCTCTGGCACATAACACCAAAATTATTTGGTTTTCATTTTGTTTAATGCCTCCCTCACAACGTTGTCATTTCCGATGATCATAATAAAATGTAATCGATTGAGGAAAACAAAAGTCAAAGTAAATGGTGCATGGAGAATGGGGATGAGCAAACAGACAACTGTGTCTCTTGACAGACTATCACCACCAACAATCAGGCAGAGAAACAACAGCTAATTAATATTCACTGGCAAAATGTGTGTCTCACTCTGACACATTTATTGAGTTCTATTGCACGTTGTGCACTTGCCAGGTTAGAAAACGAGATGAAGACAATACAGTCAGTGGAAGTACTATAAGCACACATATGATTATTGTATTATAATAAACAGATCATAGTAACAGGTTTACATTTAGAAATGCAGCCATTCAGATCTAAGAGATTTTGAATGCATCATAGAGGTTTACTCATGGACCTAATGAAATGACATGAGCAGGACGTGGGGTTGAACTCTAAAACACATGAGCTATAAATGGAGGAGCTACTGCACGTAATAATTTATTACTGGATTCATAACCACCATGATTACATAGTTTCATCGCTAGAAGGTCACTTTTAACGCAAAGGTAAGGAGTGAAAGATACGGAGGTTGCTGCTGCTTTGAGTAGAAAAAAAATCTGTGAAGTATTTGATTAAAACATACAAATGGAAATGCTGCCCAAGGTGCTTGCTGTACAAAGTGCGATATGTTTTAATAATAGCTAACTCACCCACATGTATATAGAGATGCATGTGCACAAAGAGATTGTTATGCATACAGATGCTGCTGAGTGGGAGTGAAGCATCATCCAAGGGGAAAGGAAGAAAGAAAATGAAGAAATAGTGAGAGGGAGACGGGCAGGGAGGGAGGGAGGGAAGGAGGGAAGGAGGGAGGGAGAGAGGGAGAGAGAGGGAGAGAGGTGGGCCATGAACTAGAACTGTGAGCTGTAGGGAGTAGGTCAGTGCAGTTGAGTCAGTCCTGACTCACAATGGAGGCGGTGAAGATCCACCTCCTCCCTCCCCATTACAACTTCATCCTCAAGCCTGAAGCATTGAGCGCAGATAGCCTTTATAAAAACTCCTACACCTATGGTCAGAGGAGCAGTGGTTTCAGTGTTACAGGAACAATCTGATAATAACTCGCAGATGTTTTATAGGTGGAGTATTTCTGCAGAAAGAGTCACTGCGTTTTTCTCCCCATCCTCCTTCCAAGCCACTTCCTTTCAGTGCCAGGGCTGTGTACTAACACAGCATTTTTTTTTAACTGTGCATACACAACGGACAACAAGTGGACTGTGATTAGATGTTTGTTGAATTTAAAAAATGTGTGTTGGATTAGAATTGCAAACTTCACCTTTAACTATGACTAACAAATCCAAACATTTTTTTTAACAGTAAGAATTGGTCAGACAAATGTCCAAACTGTTTCTACCACTTCACAACGGCATCTTTCCCTCACTTTGACCTTTCATATGTATGAGTAAAGGTATGAACTACTGTTGAAATGTAACAATATCTATTCTGAATCAGTACCAAACCCTCCTTTTTAGGTGCAGTGCACTGAAGTACAGTCTACTAAAAGGGAGCAGCAGCCTGTTGTAGGATTTGTAATCTTCCTAATTTGAAACAACGTATTGTTTATGCAAGGTTCATGTATATCTGCTTGTTCTTAGACAATAGGCTATTCATTATTTCTGAACTCTAGCTTCTTTTGAGAAACTAAAGCAATGTTTTGCAGCAAAATATATTGTATTTCCTTAAGTAAATCATGGAAAAACCTCTTGTTTGATGCTGAAACTCAGGTACCAGTATCAAAGCATTTCAAACAATATCCACCTCTAGCAAACACTCCACTAAAGTAGTAAAATTCACGTTTGTGCGTTAGAAAAGTGAAATATAGATATCCACTGTAATAACTCAGAGACTGCACAAACATCAACATTTGTTGTCAAAGCTTTTCAAACTGCGTCTCATCTCTGAGTTGTAGTCTGTACACATCCGCAAGTTTTTTTTAGCTTTAGTATTGTGGTAAGAGGTTAATTAAATCCAATAAATTTAATCTTAGTCACAAATTTTAACTCAATAGAAAAGAAGACTACTTTTGATTAAAAACTTCAATAAAAAGTCAGAAATACTCCAGTTGAAAAGAGGATACTGATGTGCCTAAAAAGGGGGGGATTATGGATTTAATTTATTTTTTACAATTTTCAAACACTGCGCAAAGCCTCAATCTGATGGTCAAAAAAGAGGAGTACACAGAGGGAAAGAAAAGAAGCACAAAATGCCTTTGCTTTTTCAAAGTGTTTTCCTTTATCATACAATGCCAAGTCCACTGTGTCGATTTCCTCGGTTCGATGAATAGTACATTAGCGAGTAAGGCAGTGCTACAGTAGCATAAGCTCTTATGAGCTGCATCTATTGATGATGCTGGCTGCACTCCATTCTGTTTTGTTCAGCTCAACTCTCTCTCCCTCTCTGTCTCTTTCTCTCTCTCTCTGTGTGTGTGTGTATGCTGCTGCTAGACTCATTAGAACCCATTAATACAAGGTAAATACAGTGAATGTTCAGAACTGGGAGCAATTATAAAGGGGACAAACATGCATCCACATATGCTCCTACATGGCAGCACAACACAACGCAGCCAAAACAGAACCACTCTCCACTGCATCCATCAGTGTCGGCCTTTCACCATCTCTCTCCATCATAAATTCTCGCTTTTGCCTGTTTCTCTCTTTCATTCTGTCCCTCACTTTCCCTCCCTCTTCACCCCTCCACATTCTCACTCTTTCTCGTTTTTCTCATGGCTGAATATCCGCTGATCCCTAATCCAGATGCTGATTTTAGATTGTAGGGCCAGCGAGGTCGTGCATTGGATTAAGTCATCAGTGTGTGTGTTATTTCATACCCTGATTCTTTCAGCCCTTAACCATGAAGCATCCCACCACCACAACCCTTGACGCAAACATATCAATAATATACATATTAAGCGTGCTATTTATATAACATCCACACAGAACTGCCCCTCCTTTCCGACATCTTTACCTTTCTGTTCTTTTTCCTTCTTTCCTTACTTACTTTCTCTGCTTGTTAGCTTGCTCTACCCCTCTGTGTTTATCATAAAAAATATGTGCAGCAGCAGTTCAGAGCTTTGTCAAGGCTAATGTTGGTACAAAGGCTGTCTGAGGCAGTGCTGTTATCTCCCGTAGTCTAATCCAGCTAATTAAGGGCATTGCTGGGAGGAAGGTGCTACTATTCTCATCTAACTCCAGGATATGCTGTCTCTCCAAGTCTGCCAAGCTGAAATGTGGTTTTAGACACACCTATGCAAATATGAAGATGTGTACACAGACACTCAAACAGTTTCAGATCCTTTGACATTTGATTTGAAAGCAATTTCTTATGTATTTAAAATATCCGCACACATAGCTCACACACACACACACACACACACACAGAGCAAACGCAGGCTTTATTAAATTTGCTTCTTAATAGCAGCTAATAAAATGGAGACTACCAACTGCTCATATAGACTGAGACAGTATGATATTACTGCTGATTTACATTCCCTTAAGGAAATAAAGTTCAGCATTTTTTCCCTTCCTGATTCTCTCTACTTAAGAGCAGAACTGATTAGATTACTGTCCTTGTAGTCTCATAGATATCACAGCTGGTGGTATAGATATCACAGAGGGTGGAGGAGTGTGGTTGTCCACACAAATGAGAGTTGTATTGCTAAACATAATTTATTAGAAAACGAAATACGAGACTTTTCAATTAGACTGTGCTGTAAAGACATTCGTTAACACAAATCAAAATGGCAGTTGTGTCATCTAACACTTCTCTCTCTCTCTCCCCAGCCCACCACCACTCTTTTTCTCATTTTCCATCCCTTCTTTTACTCCTACAGTCCGTCACACCGAGAAAATGGAACTTGGAAGGTGATGAAGGAAGAGGTAGTCTGAACTCATCTATCTGTCAACCCTAATTGTTTATCTGAGCAGGTATAGATACCACTACTGTCTGTAATTGTTCCGATGTATTTGTGCATCCTCAAACTACCTTTATGAATAGCAACTTGTTTATATAGGTGTTAGTGTATTGGGAAATCTTTAGGGGTTTGGAGGAAGTCTGAGGAAAGCAGGTTTACTTGTTTCAACCAGAAGGACATGAATTAATCAGAGTTCCTCTCTGTAACAACTTCTTGAGTTTGAGCCTTGTTAGTACCAAGAGCTTCCAGGAAGACACAGATACAATTAAATTTTAGCTTTGTCAGCTATTCTTCAGCAATTCTTCGTGAAGTCACTGTATATTTAGTTAGTGGTCTTCGCCTGCAAACATCTCACTGCACATATTCACCTATGCCCACAAACACACACACACAAATAAACTTGCAAACAGACAGACTCACACATGTGCATCAGTGCACACATGCAATTGCTCTTTTTCTTCCTCCCATTCTCTCCCTGACAAACACACTCAGACATGCATAAACACTCACCGCTTCTTCCTGATTTCTCTGTGTATGTTTCAGCGCCCATGGCGATGCCTTTCTCTCTATTCCACTCTCTTCATCCATCCTTTTGTTTCCTAATTCCAAATCTTTCCCCTCTCTGTTTGGATAATCCAAAGTTCAGCTGGAGTAGAAAGCGCTCATAAAGTAGAAAACACTATGAATGATTCAAGAATGTTTAAGTTAGACAGAACGAGGGGATTCGGTGTCAAACCGTGGTAGTGGTTGATTTGCGTAGGATTGTTTTCTGGGGTTTGAGGGAAGATGTGTGAGGAGGCACACAAGGCGGAGGACTGTTTGTTGTCGGCGGGAAACTGTGGCTGACCGAAAGCCCGCCGTTTTCCAACATCAGCTCGTGAGAAAGCACGTGGGGAGGAGGTGGGGAGGAGGAAGAGCAGCAATGCACTGGGCTGAGCCTCAAATCATTCAGCTCAGCCTGCAGGTGTAGTTCTGTGTCGTCTACATCATACTGGAGGTCACAGTCTGGGCAGTAGCCATGATACTGGACCTTTTCACTGAAACGGACACGTTCCCTCTCACGAGGCTCCCTGCCAGGGGCCTTGGGGCATTTGTTCTTTTCATGGCGGAGAAGTGGCATGGGCCTGGGCAATGTAGGAACAAGACCTGACTCAGGGATTCCGCTGTCATTAGAAATGAAGCACGGCGTGGAGGAGAATAAATCCCTGCTTGGTTTCAATGGGAAAACCCCACCATTCCTTAACAGAGACCCGTTAGCCTTGGATATATTCCCTGATAATACTAATGTCGGATGAGGCAGATTCTTAATGTTGTGATCCTCGGCTCTCAGTGGGGTAAGTCTTGGAGGTGGTAGGGGTGGGTGTGGTTTCTTGAGTACAGTCAGGACTGCTGAAGGGTTGAAAGGGACTGGGGTGAGGGGCACAGGTGTTTTGAACAAGCAGTCATCAGGGAAGAGCTTCATTTTCTCCAGGCTGGAAGCAGTGGTGGTGGTGGTGGTAGAGCTTGAGCTGGAGTTGAGTGTGTCCGTCTTAGAGCTGTCTGTAAGCCCGTCCTCCTCCAGTTGTAGGTCACAAGTCAGGGTGTCAATGTCATGAACAACCTGGTGACAAGAAGAGGAAAGAGTCACTGTGACAGCTGAAGTCAAGAATAATAAAAAAAAGTGACAATGTGGCATGAGTGAAGAAAATATCGCTGACAACAATCTTAGCTAGAAAAACTTGCAAATCTGAAAAGAATGATGATCTAGATAGGAGCCTGAAGCGCAAGAAAGTAAAGATTAAAAGTCTGTTCTTGTGAGGAGCTGATGGTTTTATGTCTCCAAGTTCTTAATTAGTCAATTACTTTCAAATTAAATTTAAAGAAGACACACTTTGATTCAAGATTTATGGGATTATAGATTGATTATGACATCAAAGCCACAACCGGACTGAAGAGAAAATAAATATCACTACAATTTATTGGAACAGCCATGAGCCTGCCAGATTTAACTGATACATGACAACAATCTCATGCACTAGTAGATCCAGAGAAGTGAAAATAGCAAACATATCCTGTAATGCATGACAAAAAACAAACTATCATTTATAATATAAAACCAATGTTCTGGAAGAGTGAAAGAGGACACAAGATGAAGGCAAAGGGATATAACAAAAACAAAAGGGTATTCGGAAGAAAAATTAATAGACTGCTGGTCCTTTATGAGGCAAAATCGGCATAAAAAATAAATACTTAAATTACTGAATGAATTCATCATTTTGAAATGTAAGATCATTTATAAATACAATACAGTGCAGGGATTGCTATAAAGAGGACACAATAAACAACAGAAGATGGCTGGAATGAAGTAGTGTGGTAGAAATTAATTCAAGATACTGCCAGATCACATGTATATAGAAGATATTCAGATCCGAAGACATTTGCTTTGTCCTCCAAAAAGAAATTTGCTTTCACAGCCTGCAGGAGAATTGTTGCAGCAGATAAAAACTTGTTTTTTGGCAGCAAGTAATACTAGAGATACATATCAAACATGCATATAATACATACTGTCGAGACATGCATAGAGACCAAAACATGTGTAACAACAGATGTTTTTCAGGAAATTATTAATTTCCACCAATTGACCAATCACTATGTATCATTCTAAGGCTAACTAATGGCTGACTAGACAACTAATGAGTGACATACTGTGCTATACTTCCACACGTTAGCTCCTGTCCAAACAATGGATCACATGTCTACAGAAAGCAAACGTGCACATTTTGCACATCCATGGACAAAGCTAAACTCCCATACATTTATGTCTGCAGTGCTCTGCCAATACCTGTAGGCCGGATGGGTTTAAATCACATTTACACATAGCAAACACTGGCCAAAGAACCATTAGCATGGGGGATTAAATTTAATAGTGGTGCTAAACTCTGCTGGAACAAATAACTGATATTCAGTTAAATAATGCCCATGTTCTTCAGCCATTTTCAGTAGCCTGTCCAAAAATATTCCCTTTGGAGAAGACAAGCTTCCTGGTTCTCTTCCCTTTGGTTGAGTAGTTATAGCTTTGATGCCCAGAACTGAAGTAGTGTTGGACATTTTATTAATAGTTGCCTGACTGCTGTGGATCCAGCACTCAGCCAGTCTAAGGAAAGTCTAATAAAAGTTGAGCTGAGCATGGCTAAGTTCAAAGCACTGTAGATGAAACACTGTTGAAATAACCACGGAGAGAACCTCACCAGAAAGGAAAGTTAATATATGTTTCCCTTTACAAAGCAATGACAAGTGCTCACGTTGTTTGAATTCCAGATGCTCACCTCAGAGTACCCAGTACATTCACCTACTTTAAAACACGATTGCTATCATCAACACTGGCTTGGAAAGAGACTAAGAGAGAAAGTGATGAGGAGAGAAAGGAGAGAGAGCGACTGAGTGGGAGAGATAAAGCGAAAGATAGAAGACTAGGACAGAGAAGGCAGTGGAGCTAAACTCTCCGTGCAGCCTTTAAATGGATAATTTGTTGGGACACACACAAGAGGTAATACCAGTATCCCAGTGTGCAGCCCCTGCTGTAGGCCAGGCAGCTCGAGCGGCTGTGCCAAGCATCTGGGCAGGGTCCCTCCTCAGAGCCAGGCTCGGCTCCAGCCCTGTCTGTGAGTTATAACAGATAACTGCATTTCAAATGGATTATACCCCAAACACTGGCTTTGATAGTAACACCCCCTCGAGGTATGTGTTTAGTGTGTGCAGTGTCAGAATAACTGATTCTCTACACAATTTCCTGCAAGCAAAAAAAGAAAGAAAGAAAGAGGGAAAGAAAGAAATAAAAAGTGCACATCACAAAAAAATCACAATAGACAGATTACAATGCCTCCTTGTCCTCATTTATCTTTGGCCCCTGCTGTGAGACATTGTAAAGCGCTGAAGAACACAAAAGAAGTCTAATTCAGCTCAAGTTGCAAAAAAAAAAAAAAAAAAACGAAAAGAAGGAGAGTATGGGGAGCAGAGAGGCAGAAGGAGACAGATGCTGTGTCGACTAGCCATCCATAATGCAGGAACCAGAGGCTGTACGCAATAAGGTTTTATTAGAATGACAGCTTGACATGTTAAAGTGAGAGGTTTGACATGGCAATGCTGGATGCCTGCTGTGTGGCCAGCAGAGGAATGTAAACGTAAAAGCAGGTAAGTCTGCAGGATATTTTAACTGAGCTGGCAGCATGGGATTCAGTAATGGGCATTAGAGGGAATACTGATTCGAAGCAAGCATTGTAATATGAATGAAATGAAAGAAAAGGTCTCTGAAATTATGTCACTGCTAGGTATTACTGCCTCTATGAGAACAGCTTGCTGTGAATGGAAAAAAAAACATTGAATATCATCTTATAATCCCTGAATCCTACAGGGACCTCCCCGACTCACGTTCAGCACCTCTGTCTCTGCATTTCTGAGATTTAAAAAAGGCCAATCAGACAGCTTTTCAGAGTTCTGATCTTTAACAAGGACTAGAGAGAAGAGAAAGAACGCAGGCGACGAGAGATAAAGAAGGAACAAAGATGAGTTGCTGCGATATACAGACATGTGGTGAAGACATGAAGATAAAGACACCACGAGAGACCTGAAAGAGAGATGACAAAAGAAAAAGAAAGGACTACTTCTCTTGTTATTTGGCAGGAGATAATTCGGAGCAAACAATAGTCAGCATTAAGATGATGAAACGCAATGCAAAAGCGCCTTCCTGGTTGAACCAACTTGGCCATTAAATATTAATTGTGATTAAAATGTTCTCACTTTCATCAAAGCTTGTGAGTCAGGGGGGCAAAGACGGTGTTCTGTCACTTCACACTGGGCATCCTCCTCTGCCACATGTCTTTCATGTTGGAGATAATGATCACATACATCTTATACATTAGTGGGCAGGAGGGGGAGGAGCACAATCTGAGTGTGTGTCAGTGAGTGTGTAATCTTTTCCAGGCCCCAGTGAGGTGGATGTCAGCCTCCCATCTCCTCTCAAGACAGGGATGCTTAGAAAGAGCATCCTCTCCCAAGGGGGAGCCTGTAGGAACAACATAACACATGGGAGGTGATTTTCCCTGCTTTGAATTTTTCTTTTTTTTTTTTACCTCTTTGAGCTCTTTGGCTACATCCTTGAGGTCTCCCAGGATGGTTTCCAGATTCTCCACGATTGTCTTGATCTCCTTTTTCACTTGTACTTTGGAGACTACTCCTTCAGCGTCTGCATTTGGTGTCCCTGACATTCTTCAGTTTATGGCAACAATCTAGTTCGCGAAGGATCTAGTGTCAAATCCTTTGGTCGCTGCCACGCTGCCACTTTGCCAACGCATTCTTAAAAAAAATAAAAAATAATATTTAGTCCTCCGCTGCCTCCACTTTTGCTCCTACATCACCAGGACGGAGCGAAGCGGCGTCGGGCAGCATTCTATATCTACCACCAGGCATGCGCAATAGAGCAGAACGCGAAAAAATAACGGTTATGTCAAAATATTGTCTCATAGTGTCTGAGAAACGGCAGGTCGGTGCACCTTTATGTCCAACGACAGCGGAGAATGACGTGCCACGAATATCCCTCACGTCGACAGAGCGCTAAATTCAACATTTTTTGCGAGAAATGCGCTAAAAACAAACAAACAAAAAACGTGTTAGCAACGGCAGATGCAGAGAAGAACTGAGAGAAGACGAAGAAGAAACAGGCAGCTATCCAAATACCGCCGGTCGTTATTGTAACGGTCCATAATCCTCAGGCATCGACAAAATGGTAATATACTCCTCCTCGTTCCGCAAATACACGCTTCTGGTGGTGATAAGCTCCGGAAAGCCGCCAGCTAACGACACTCCAGAGGCACTTTCCTCCGAAAAACAGCCCATCAGTTTCATCGTGTCTCCATCGCAGCGTCCTCCGAGAGTCTGAACAGCCAACGTCCAGGCGCAGATGATGCTCTCTCTCTCTCTCTCTCTCTCTCTCTCTCTACACGACCCACACTTTGTTTTCTTACGTGCGTGCGTATATATATATATATATATATATATATATATATATATATGGCATGCCGTTTAGGAAATTATATATATAATGAAACTTGATATATATATAATGAAACTCGATATATATATAATGAAACTTGATATATATATAATGAAAATTGATATATATATAATGAAACTTGATATATATATATAATGAAACTTGATATATATATAATGAAACTTGATATATATATATATAATGAAAGTTGATATATATATAATGAAAGTTGATATATATATATAATGAAAGTCGATATATATATAATGAAACTTGATATATATATAATGAAAATTGATATATATATAATGAAAGTTGATATATATATATATAATGAAAATTGATATATATATAATGAAAGTTGATATATATATATAATGAAAGTTGATATATATATAATGAAACTTGATATATATATAATGAAAGTCGGAATATAGAATGTTCAGATTTTCATTCCATCTATTCAAAGTTTCATTCCATATATTCAGACTTTTTCCTACTGAGCCCTGGAAGGACATGGCAAACAAAAACAGGAACCTTATTGGACATTTGCTCTTCAGATGAGCTCTTCTGTGATTATCTATCTGTCTTCATGGTTGTCACAGGGAACGGCGACTACGTTTGAGAAAACAGGTAATTTTTAGAGATGTTTTGATTCTGAACACTGAACGTGTTAGCATTAGCTTAGCTACTTAGCTTCGACTACATTTGCATCCCTACATAGCTTAAAGGTTAAACACATGCACCATATGTTGATGATAATGATAATATCTATGTTTATCTTTATAGCTGGTCTTAAGGCTAATTACGAGGCAGAGGTCAGCTGCTGCCTGGACACATCCATGATCACGCCACTGGTGGGACACAATTGTACTGGATTTCAGCTGAAGGCTGCTGTTCTGTCCAAACTGAGACATTTTTATTGTGACATACCCTCCACTGTTGTTAGCTTTTGATTCAATAATTTTTTTTGAGATGAGGAAATCACTATTGCATGTTTCTAGTTAAATACCCTACTTTTATGATATATCACTACAGCGTGCACTTTTTATATTTTCCATCAATTTCACCCAAAAGTTGAATAACTACTTGTGAGCAGTGTATGTAGACACATAATAGAAGCACATTTCAATAATATGTCTGCTGCAGTAGTGCAGTTTATCTACCTAGATTGGTGTAACAGTAAAAAAAACAACAATATATGCTACTGATGTTTCTGACTAAAATCTGCTTGAAAAGCACAACTGCTTATCTGTCAAAATGTGTGTAACAAAAGTGTGCACTGAACACTGAATAAAGTCTCTGTAGATTATAGACAAAATTTGCATCTCTCATCACAAATTTCTGTTCATTCATCCAAAGTGCATGAGTAAAATACAAAACAGGTGAAGTACTAAAAAAGATTTATTTTCTAGAAAAGCCAATAGTCAACAATGCAGTTTAATTCTGGGACAGTTGCTCCAGCACCGACACCATGCGTCCCATCAGTGCAACCAAGGTTTTCATTCATCTTCTGGATGTTCTGGAGCATGGCAGAGGTCACGTCTTGGTGTCTTCCGATCTGTTCCAAGAACCGTTCCTCTGACCTCTCCAGATACTGCAGAGGATCCACAGCAGCTTCCTGGTTCCCTTTTCCTGCATAAAAGCACCAAAAAGTACGAGTTGTCAGTAATTATTTTCTATTTTCATAAACACAGTTAACTTAAAGTAAATGTTCTATTTTGTGATTTTAGGATGGGTCAAAAGATAACATACTGATCATGTTGATGTCTGCATAGTCTAAACAGATCTTACTTGATTTGGTCTGTAGAGAGGAGGACAGCGTGGAGGAGCTGCAAGACGGAACCAGTAAGCTGCAGACTAGTGCTCCTGGTAACTGGACCTCATCATCCAAGGCCGACAACTAAATAAAATGAACAAGACATGCTGTTGATAGCATCTGTAATACAAATGATTTTATCCATTAACTGATTTATTGCTTTGTCCATACAATGTTAGAAAGTCTTACAAATAATACCTGTAATAATTTCCAACAGTGATAAATGCCTTGTTTTATTTTACAACAAAAAACACCAAAAGCATCTGTGTATAAGAAATCAGTGCATTGGATTTCCACATCTGCAAAGCTAGAAAATCACACATCAGAATTTCACCTTGAAATTATGAAAATAGCTGCAGATTACCAGTACTCTTTACTTCATTGTGTTAACTTGATCATTTCAATCAGTTTTTTAGACTTGTATTACTGATACGAAACATAATCAACACATAAATTAAAATGTGTTCGCAAAGAGTTCACTGGTTCTTCAAGGGAAATTTCAATGATAACCATATAGTTCAGTAATATGATTAATGGGTCATTGTGTAACAGCGTGGGAGGTTCTGAATACAGGTCTTGGACTGAAATATTGCTGCTGCTTTCCTCCGGTTTTATAAGGAGTTGTTTCATAGCTTGTTAGCTTACCAGCGGCTAACTGGCTGGCAAACAATAGTTGAACGCCAACCTCTAATCACTGATCCGGTGTCCGGACCGCGTTAGCTGGCGGAACGTTCATAATACTGATGTGGGACTGTTGTAGCTAGCGTATTCATAGTAGGATAACAGCAGGATGTTGGAGAAATAAAACTTACCATTATCAGGATCGCTGGTCTGCATGGCAGACTCTTAGCGCATCGCACTGCTTGAATGTCTGTGTGTTTCAGGCCGATTTTAAAATAAAACTCAATAAAATTCTCGTCCGGGTGAGTGTCCTTCGTTGTCGCTTCGCCATACGGACATGTCCCTTCCGGGGCTCGGTAGGAAAAAAAGATTTGATATATATATAATGAAAGTTGATATATATATATAATGAAAGTCGATATATATATAATGAAACTTGATATATATATAATGAAAGTTGATATATATATATAATGAAACTTGATATATATATAATGAAAGTTGATATATATATAGTGAAAGTCGATATATATATATAATGAAAGTCGATATATATATATATAATGAAAGTCGAGATATATATATAATGAAAGTTGATATATATATAATGAAAGTCGATATATATATAATGAAAGTTGATATATATATAATGAAAGTTGATATATATATATATATATATCAACTTTCATTATATATATATCAAGTTTCATTATATATATATCAAGTTTCATTATATATATATCGACTTTCATTATATATATATCAAGTTTCATTATATATATATCAAGTTTCATTATATATATATCGACTTTCATTATATATATATCAAGTTTCATTATATATATATCAAGTTTCATTATATATATATCGACTTTCATTATATATATATCAACTTTCATTATATATATATCAAGTTTCATTATATATATATCGACTTTCATTATATATATAATTTCCTAAACGGCATGCCATATATATATATATATATATATATATATATATATATATGTGTGTGTGTGTGTGTGTGTGTGTGTGTGTGTGTGTGTGTGTATTTATTTATTGTGTGTGTGTGTGTGTGTGTGTGTGTGTGTGTGTGTGTGTGTGTGTGTGTGTGTGTACTGTGCTTCGTGCATTCCACCTCTCATCTTTGGCTTTCACTTTTGAAATGTCAGCATTTGACGTGACTGGCAGTTTGGTTCTATTTCAAATGAACGAATAAATAAAATAAAATTGATTTCAATTCTATCAAACAGTGGATGCAAATTCAGTGGTGGAATGTAACTCAGTATTCAGTTACAAGTTCAAAATTGAGGTACCTTTACATTAAACAGTTTGACCCTACTTTCTACTTATATTTCAACACAATTCTGAGGGACATATTGTACTTTTTGCCTGTTACATTAAATGGATAGTCACTAGGTTAACTCAGAAACAGCCAAATAATTAAGCTACCCAACACTGTGGACAAGTATACACTGTAACAAGTTTCTGTAGTTTTTACAATAATACTACTGTAAAATGACCAACTACTGTAGAACCTGTTTACAGTAAGTTGCTGTTGATCTGCAATGCGTCATGGTTCAAATTTACCGAGAGGCTAAATTTACAGTAGAATTTTTTTTATTTATTTATTTTTACTGTGAATCACATTACAGTAATTCTGAGCATTTTGCATTATTCGAGGAGGAGGAGCCGGCACCATCTTAATATTCTCTGGAGTTTAACAGGTGTCTGCTGGTGATGGCCTGTTTAAGTTAAAAGTCGTTTTCTGGACCTTACTCCGAAAGAATCTACTCTATTTTGTCTGTTCCTTCAGGAGGTAAGTCACTTCAATATTTTAGAATTTTATGTTAAATCGAGTTTCGTCAGGTAATTGTCCGGCATGTCTAACGGTAACAGAGAGAAGTAAAGAGACAGGCTCCTTAGCTAGTAAGCTAGTGCACTGAACTTCAGTAAACTACTAGCTAATGAAATCTTGGTAAGAGTTTGGTTTTTACATTCATACATAAAATGAAAAATATTTAGGAAATGAAAAAATATTTACAAAATGAAAAATGCTTAGGAAATAAAAAAATGTTTACAAAATGAAAAATATTTATGAAATTAAAATTGTTTACAAAGTGAAAAATGTTTATGAAATGAAAAATGTTGACAAAATGAAAAATATTTAGGAAATGAAAGATGTTTACAAAATGTATGGATCTGTATATATGTGTCTATGAATTTAAAATTGAAAATCTTGAAGTTGAATGAATTGATAAAATAAATACTTTTTTTTCACAACAGTGTCTTTATTTTACAACTGATTAATTAAAGCACACACATTTAGTTCACTTTTGTATGTTCAGCATTGTTTTTTAAGTTTTACTGATCTATTCTCTGTCTTACCGTTTCTGAGGTATCTGGTCTGCTGCTGTGGTCATCTGGTAGCCGAGCCGCGCTAGACAACCCACGGCAACGAATTTAATTCTCTGCCAGGGTGGGTCTAGTTACCCTCCATAAGGCTCGAGGTTGGATGCTCCTAAAACTGGCCGGACGAATCACCAGGAAGTGTAGCGTCAGAAGGCGGGCGTAACTAAGTGACGACAGAGGTGCGACGATTCTGACTGACACAACCAGTGCACAATAAATAGTTATCTTTGAACTTGGCTTTGGCCACAGCCCTTAAAGATTTGAAGCTAAAATTCAACTTGAAAAATAAAAAAAAAGGACGGCACTGAAGTGTTTCATTGAGAAGAAAGACGTATTTGGACTTATGCCGACGGGATATGGCAAATCCTTAATATACCAGTTGGCTCCGCTGGTTGGGAAGCTAATGGGACTTAGCCACAATCCGGCGCTCTAGGAACTACGTCAGCCTATTCGTTGCGCTGATTGGTTGTATACCTACCCAATTGCTGCAGAGTGATTTGAAAGACAACCTTTTAGCCCGCCTCCCTCCCTGTCGAGCGTTCCTAGACCCTTGTGTCTTAAGAGCTGGGTCTAGCGTGGCTAGGCTAGTCATCTGGCTGAATTCAGGAAAAAGTTGTCACCAGGGGCGCATCAGGCTTTTATACCAGAGGTGCCAATCAGACCATACCAAGTGCCTGTATAGTCAAGGGGTGGACCTGGTATATTCGATTTAAATATTACTTTATTGATTTGATTTCTGTTGGGTAATTAGACATATTATGGGTTTGTTTATTGTGATTCTTTTGATTAAGGAAACCAACTGTACTGTTTGTTGTCAGTTTAGGTGTAGATGTTTTACGCTTCCCCTATTGTGTGTAACTGGTCTGCTCAGCTAGTACAGTATATACATCCCATTTTGTTCAATGATTTTTCAGGTCTTTCTTGAGTTTGTTTGATCAGTTGTTGGATGATTAGGGTTTTTGTTACCTATAGCCAATAGTGAAATTCCATTCTTTTGAGCTTTGTTATGGTCCAGAATTTAATATTAATTTTTTTAATTGTGTCAATTTTTTGTGTGAAATAAAAACATGGTTTTGATTTCGTCCCGTGCTTTGCACTTTGGTCTCTCACAGTTGTGAATGTAACTCCGTTACAAGTGCAAACCTGAGGTACTTTTACTTAAATCAGCATTTCTATTTCATGCTACTTTATACTTACAGACCACCACAACTAGGGCCGGACTGGGAAAGAAATTCAGGCCGGGAGATTTCCAATCAGTCAGGCCACTTCCGCCACCGCAAGGGTTGTGTCACGTGGGATAATGCACCAAAATTTTGTTTTTTTTCCTTCCAAAAATATGCCTTTTACAGTTATGTTATAGCAATTACAACACTACTAAACAGACAGTAAGTCTATTAAACACAACCATAACGACAGCTCCATACAGTCCAGTACTTTTCTCTTCTGTAATCTCTTCACTACCCTCACCAATTTTTCCAATGTTTTCCTTTTCCTATTATTTATATAACATGTGGAATTAAAAAAATATATATTATTTTGTCAGCAAATCATTTAGAAGTCAGCTGGTCATAGCTAATAGTATATGCAAACACCAATGTTCATTTTATAACTGAAAATTGTAAGTCAACTGCCTATCCTACCTGAAGAGGGGGTCTCAAACGTTTTCAGGCTTCCTGCAACCCACCTGACACCTGTGGAGCTTATTTGGGCCAGACATTTTTTATTATATTTTGGCCTTTGAAGTCTGATGATGCATTTGTGAGAAGAACCGACCGTTTGTAAACTTACTTGAAGTATGAGTGCTCCATAATCTCTGCTCCTTCCACTCTCTGGCCTCACTCTCATATCACCGCTCTGCAGTTCGTTTTCGCCATGAAGGGGCGGGCCATAAAGCAACTAACCAATCATGGCAAGTTTCTTCTAAAAAAATGTCACTTTGACCAATCCCTATCCTTCTGATTTAGAGCTCAGAGCACTTGCTTTGTGTGAGTGACAGGAGGGTGGGCGTGTACTCTGTAAGGCTTCAAGCGCTGCTGTCTCTGGCCTGTCTGCCAAAAAGCCGATCAACTTTTTTTCATTGGCCTGCCAGTCCGTGGCTGGCCTGTCCAGGCAGGCCAATAAGGAGGCAGGCCACCGGGAAAAGTCCCGCCTCTCCCGATTGCCAGTCCGGGCCTGACCACAATTCTGAGGAAAATGTACTTCATGTCTGGTACATTAAATTGATAGACACTGGGTTAAAACACACAAACAGACAAATAATTAAACAACTCAACACTATAGATAAATAGAACTGAAATTAGTTGATTACTCAAATATTTGGGTTCAACAGGAAGTGAACTGACAACTATTTTGACTGTTTAACTGCTTTTTTCATGCTGAATGTAAAACATTTCATACATTTTGTCTGTGGTGATTTTCAGTCATCTAGGTCGTGGTTTTTCTGCTTCAGTTCTAATTTTCTTTAGTTTCTCCAGGACGTGTCACCTGTCAGCCAAGAGACTTCTTGAGAACTGAAGAGAAAAAATAACAACTTGCTCTAAAAAGAAAGAAAGAATAGATACATTACAGCATGAACCACCAAAGTAAGACCAAATATTTCATGGCTTTGACTTTTGAAATGTGATTTTTTTTTTTATTTTGTTGGTCAAGCGTGCTGCAATGTTGAAAATATTGGTCTGATTTTAAATGAAAACATTATATAATGTATATAGTGCAATAATGTGATTAGTGAAGATAATCTAAATATGATCAAACTTTAGCTCGAAGTACACAGACTTGACACAGTTAAAAGTCAATGGAGTGAAAGTGCAGTGAAATCCTGCTTTCTGATTGGTCGCAGCTGAGAACCTCCTCCCGTAAATGCGGAAGTGTAACTTGTAGGAGTTCACCCTGCTGTCTCTGGAAACCAGTGCTGCAGTCGTAGCCACTGTGTCAGGACTGGTGAAAAACACCCTGTGACATCTCACAGCAATGTCTCTGTCATTCGAGGGAAGAGTCGTGCTTATCACTGGGGCCGGAAGAGGTAAAATCACCGTTAGCAAGGCTGTCAAGCCTGTTACTAGCTTTTGTAACGTTAGCTCAGAATGCTAACCTGCGAATTGTGTACTATTGTCTTTTGGCTAAGTTTCTGAGCCAAGTTGTTAAGACAGCTAGTGCATGAATCTGCTGTCTTTCTGTCTGAAGTATTATCTACCCAGCAGTAAATGTGGGCATCTTGCCGATAGGCCAACACTCTCGACGGATCTGCAAGTCGCAAAGTCGCTACAAGTAAACAATTCCGTCACATTTTTATCATCACTGTAGCCTACAACAGGACTGAAACTAACTTTTCTAACAACAGATTGTTTCAGCTTCTTTATTAAAAGAGCACAGTACAAATGTTGCAGTGGCGTATAATCACTCCACTGAAAGTGTGTGAAAGTTCACATGTAACAACATCATAAAAGTTGTTGCTGCTGCGGCTGTTTTACTCTGTAAAAGTATGCTCAGACCTTCTTTTACTCCTCTGCTTTTCTTTCTACAGGCCTTGGCAGAGAATATGCACTGGCTTTTGCTGAAAGAGGTGCTTCAGTAATAGGTGAGTAAAGGATATTTGTTTCAGACTTCTTACATTTTGTGTTTCTAGACCAAAAAAGTGAATATGTTGAATATGTGTATGCTTTACCTGTTGAAAGTGAACCCTTGTAGACTTTAACCACATTTGTTTTTGTTTCTTTGCCATGAAAGACAGCCATGCTAGGATGCATGTATATATTTAGCTCAGCATGAATCTCCAGATTTTTCCCCAGGCTGCTAGCTTCATAAATCATATAACCTTTGAGTTATCATATTTAAGTGTTTACTAATATTAGGGTCTACAGCAGTTATTCAATTAGCTGTCAACTATTGACCTCATTTCTAGGTATTTTGATATTTGATTAATTGGTTTGAACATTCTTTCTAGAAAAATAGTCTAAATTCTCTGATAACTACTTCTTAAATATGAACATTTTCAGGTTTCTTTACTCCTTAATGACAGTATACTAAATATCTCTGGGTTGTTTACAAAATAAGACATTTGGCATTTTGGGCTTTGGAAATACTGAGCAACATTTTTATAATTTATTAATTAATTTATTTATTTGTACCACTTTTTGACATGGTATAGATCAAAAAAGTAATTTATTATTCAAGAAAATGGTGGACAAATTAATCAACAATGAAAATATTCATTAATTCTAACCAAATTAATGTGATTTTTGCTGACTACACACTCACAAAAGCAGCAGCAGCAGTGACTTCTATGTGCCTGACAAGATAACATGAGTAAAAACCTGCAGACTACTGTACTTGCATGTATGACATATTGGTAAAGATGAGTGCTGTGGCTTTGATTTGATGAGGAATGCACAGATTCGGTATTACAGATTGGTACTGCCAAAGATTTGAACGGCAACCGATCAGATATCGCTCTGATGTGATAGACGAGCTTCCTATTTCATTCACACTTAGTTCACTAAACCAGAAAAATATAACAATTTGTGCAAAAATATGATTTCTGGAGTTTTTGCATGTGAAAGAGAAAAGAGCACTGGTGTCAGAGACCAAGAATGTAGATGCTGGAATTGGTGCTGCTGCTGAACAAAAAGTTGGATTAACATAAGTTATAGTTCAGAATTAAGAAGTGTGTGTTGCAGTGACACCACAGTAATGATGTTACTTTTTCGGCCACACACTCGCAAATGTTGGCACAAACATTTACCCTTTCCAAAATAATATCATTTCCTGCTGCCTGAAACGAACTTGCCCTTAACTCTGACCAGGAATCAGCTCAGCTACAGTCTTTTCTTAACCCAATCACTCGTGGAGAATTGCAGAACTTACCCCATTATTGCTAATCTTTATTCTCTTGTTGCCATAAAGTGAATGACCTTGGGACAGACATTAAAGGGGGTGGAAAGAGTTCTGCAGCTGCTGATAAGGTGGTGGAGGAGATAAGAGCGAAGGGAGGCAAGGCCGTGGTGAACTATGGTGAGTAGTTTGGACTAGCCTTCTTTGTCTTTTCTCTTCTCTTGTCTTTTCTTCCAGTCTTATCTCCATTTGTTTTTTCTCCCTTTGCTTACCTTGTAGAATTCGGTTTATGAAACGCGAGACTGAAAACAGTATTGATTTCTATCAGCCTGACTTGCTCACTGATAAAGCTGTTGGCGAGTATAGAAGACAAATGTATTTTCCTCTCCTTCGAGCATCTCCTATATAAGAGGAAAAATTGTTTTAAGAGAACAATACAAGCTTTGTATCAGTGTGTTTTATTGACAGTCTTGAACATGCCTAATTTGTTTGTGGTATAGTTTTCATCCACTTTGTAACAATCAGTGATGCCCAACAATCAATAGAAGCGTTATGTCACACATCATTACTCGGTAAAAAGAGAATGTGACAGAGGCTATCAACTTTCTCCAGTACTGATAACAGTTTCTTCCTACATCTGTTGCATTTTTGTAACACTAACTGCATATTGTTTCTATCTAGATCAAACTCTGTGGCCAAGAATGTAATTGATAACTGAGAAAACAAGAACCAGGCATAAATATAGCCTACAGTTGTGTCAAATATTTTAATATTATTCACTGATCAAGTGGAAAACTGAAAATGGCCTTTTCTTTCATACACATATAGACTCTGTCGAAGATGGAGAAAAACTGATCCAGACAGCGCTGGATGCATTTGGAAGAATAGGTGTGTATTGCTTTGTATGTCATTCCAGTCATCATCAGGGATGATACTTATCCCAAATGCTGCATTATTAAAGTGGCATAACTGAAAGATTGTCTGTCATATTATTACTATGATTCATTAAATCTGAAAATATGTCTTATTTTTCAGATGTTGTTGTAAACAATGCTGGGTAAGTCATTTCACACTAATAATCACACTTTTTTCAAAAGGTTTTATCACATCATCTGCTCTTTTAATCGCCATTTGGTCGCAGTTGCCCTATTAATGCGAATGTGGACCACTATAATCACGTAAAAGAGCACCATAAGTGTTGGCTCACAGGCTGAAAAGACTAAAATCCTGTATTATCTCTCTTTGCCAAGGATACTCCGTGACCGGTCATTTGCCAGGACGAGTGATTTAGACTGGGGTAATTAAATTATGTGTGATCTTTACATTCACTGCGCTCTCATTAACTCACACTATAATTGAGTCATCTCATATCATCACATTATCCTCTTTTAATTTAGCCCACCACAACTCTATAAGTAGAGGAATATGTTTGTTTTCAACTTGGGTTTGTTGTAGCTGTAAAACAGATTGTCTGTGTGGGAGTCTTCAAAACCCTATTGTAAGCTGGATCTGATCCACGCTGTTCTAATGTGAAACAACAGAAGTGTGGATTGTTATCTGTTAATGTGTCATTTCTCTTATTCTGCATTTCAGACTTGATTCAGAGAATTCACTTGAGAGGCTCCTTCTTGGTGACTCGAGCAGCTTGGAACCACATGAAAAATCAAAAGTTTGGCCGGTGAGGAGTGCAGCTAGTAACAGCTATCGGCATGGGTAAAAGCTGTGCCATCCTCCCATTACGTGGGAGGATTTTTTATACATGCAACATAGTTACAGTATCCTCTGCAGACGGACCATTGCTGGGCCGTAATCAAAAAGTTATCGGCCCCAACGATACTCAAAATGTTTTTTATGTTCTCCCCATTTCAAGTGGACTCTTGAGGATATGTGTTTGAAACAATAAGCACACCTGCTGTCACATTATTTAAGACTGATTTTAGTTAATTAATATCACTCAACAGTCTAGATCCTGTTTCTGTGATAAAACAGTTGTGTATGTAAATGGCATGGCATTATATGACTAGATGCTTACATATGCATACTCCAGTGTGTCTATGCATACATGAGAACTGTGTGAGATTGTATGTGTGTGTGTGTGTGTGTGTGTGTGTGTGTGTGTGTGTGTGTGTGTGTGTGTGTGTGTGGGCCGTCCATGCCTCCTGTTACTCCATAGCGATGCCTGTCACTTTGTGTTAACACTGACATGTTGCCTTGGGTGGTCTGTGGCCAGAATCATCATGACGGCTTCAGCCGCAGGTATCTATGGTAACTTCGGCCAGGCTAACTACAGCGCTGCCAAGCTGGGCATGCTGGGTCTGGGTAACACCTTGGCGATCGAGGGACGCAAGTACAACATTCACTGCAACACCATCGCTCCTGTTGCTGGGTCACGCCTCACGGAGACTGTCATGCCCCCAGGTAAGTAGAGAGATTAAAGCACACACATTGGCTGCAGTTGGTCTATATAATGCATATTGTGGTGCTCTGTTTGATATATGGGTGCACACATTCTTATTGGACAGGCCACAATGGGCAAATGGATGTCTTTCGTGGCAGCCGCATAATGTAATGCTCATGTAATGTTGATTTACAAAATTTGAGGCAACAGCTCTCCCGTTTGACATGCAAATTTGTCATCTAATATTCAAGAGCTGTGTTTTCTTTGCTGTTCCAACAGCCATGATGAAATCGTGCACCCTGTAAGTGCTTTAAAAGTTTTAATGTGTCAGCCTTTGATTAAAACAGGCGACTCTGGCCTCCTTATTTTACTGTAGCTGTTAGCAGTGCTTCCAAATGTTCACGAAAATGTTACTTTACTCATGCAACATTTATATTTTTTTTGTTGAAAGTGTTTGTTGCGTTTGAAGGTCACACAGCCCTGAATACCTACAGTGAACACATTGAGATGTAGCTCAGAGCACCTCATAAACAAAGGCCACTCTATGCAAACCAAAATAACATCTTTTATGGTGACTTAGAAAATGATTTTTTACTTTTTTCCATTGACTGCAGTGTTTTCAAGGCTCTTATAACCCTATATAGACTGTGAATGTTTTTCTGAGCCACCAAACCCGGTATTTGTAAATGTCTGCGAATCATTAGCATGTCGTGCATGCTCTGTAAGGACAGCTCTTTTGACATGGGTATTAAGTGGCAAATTAAAGGAATGGTTTTGTTGCCCTGCCGTGCTGGTCCACAGTAGCATCTGTCACACTGCGCTGCGCCAACTGTCACAGGATGGCCTCACCTTAGTAAATTACTTGGTTCCATATGTTGGCTTTCACTGACTCAGACTTTTCTTTAAAACAAACAACAGAATTCATTTAAACTGAGATGAGTGCACCGAAGCAGAACGGCATCTTTTTTTTTTTTTTTTACCACCAGGGTACAGATATTTTCAGCACACATATGGTGCCTCGTGTTAAATCCTAAATGCTTCATACAGAAAATTAAAAGCTTGCGCCATATTGCTGACTTCATTCCAGCAAGTTCAGGAATCTGTTTCTTAGCTACCTAGTAGTACATGCTTATGACTCCTCCAACTTGTTTTCAGCTTTTATGAATATTCATCCAACAATTTGGAGATTTTATTTCATAAATGTTTTATTTTAGATTACCTTAAACTGATTTTGACCACTTTTGTCATGCATTCAGAAGTAGTTGTTTATTGATTCATATACTGTCAGTCAGTGTTTTTGCTATTTGTCCAGCAGGAGATTATATAATTTAAGCACACAGACAGATGGCAATATGTAATGAAAGCACTGCGACATGACTGAAGTATATGGATAAATCGGGGGCATGATTTCAGAGCATGTCGGATCATCGTACACATAATGTATATTTTAACATATCGTAAGATACGTAGAAAAACAAAGAGTGTGTTTTCTCCATTTAAGTCCTAAAAGTATTTCAAAATAAACATAAGCTTGTATCCATGCCTGCTAGCTATGCAGCCAGAGGACAAATGCTCGAAGTTTGTCTAAAAACCTAGAGCTTGTACTTCAAGTATTTTCAGAGTGAGCAAATTAGACAGACACAGCACCATTTTAATAATACACTAACAACCAAGAACAGACACTGAAGCAGAAGCACTCCTCTTGCCTTTAGTGCAGTTGTAAGACAGATGTAGATGCAATCCAATAAAAAGCATCTCGATTGTGCTTGTGTATGCTTTGTTTTATTTAGATCTTGTGGCATCTCTGAAGCCTGAGTTTGCTGCTCCTCTGGTCCTCTGGCTCTGTCATGAGCAATGCCAAGAAAATGGAGGACTGTTTGAGGTACAGAGAGAGAAAAAACACATTCTCATGTAGTTCTGCATTCTTTTTCATTTGTTATTTAGAACAATAACATACCACTAATGCATTCAGTTTCTATAATGACACTTTTTTTTTTTCAGGTTGGTGCAGGCTGGATTGGTAAATGTGAGTACTGTGTATGCTTCCCGAGGAAATGTCTGTATGCATTTATGATCCTCCATAGCACCTAGTTCACTGGTACTGTATGTGTGTGAGCTTCACCATGCAATGACCCCCTTTTTTTCTGTGTCCACATGTGCAGTGCGCTGGGAGCGTTCTCGGGGTCAGATTGTGAGAAAAAAGAACAAGTCCATGACCCCTGAGGCTGTCAGGGACCAGTGGGACAAAATCTGTGACTTTACAGATGCCACTAAGCCAGCTACTGTACAAGGTCAGCAATGCACTGCCCCAAATACACACACAGTAGCCTACAAAGTACATACAGTTGTGCTCATAAGTTTACATACCCTGGCCAAATTTGTGAAATATTGTCCTTTATTTTTTAGCAAATATGTTTGTTAATGGAAACATTTTTTCATTTAGGGCTGGTGTTCAGACAAAGCTATTTATTGTCATGCAATTGTATTTGCTCTAATCATTCGTGTTTTCATTAAAGAATAGAGCATGTTTTACAAATTCTGCCAGGATATGTAAACTTATGAGCACAACTGTATATTGGTGCATGCATGACATAGTGTCCACATACACCTTTACGCATGTACATAAGAACCATACGGTAGATGTCAGGTCAGTATTCTTTGCCGTTGAGAGAGCTGTATCTTTATGAAAGCGTAAAATATATTAATTCATCGCCATGCCTGTTGCTGTGAATGGTCATTTATTTATTCATTGTGAACATGATCATTTCTCTTCAAAGCGGTAACCACACAGCTTTATTCCCACAGATTTTCTCCATTAGTATCCAGATCACCGTTTCACACTTGTTTGACTCATTCTTTGTTGAGTCAAAATGATTCAAAATGCAGATCATTGCCTGGCTACACAGTTAGCCCTTTGGTCTGAAATAAGCCAGCTCCTTGGTGCTCCTAATACTGACTTATCTTTCATGTTTGAAAGGATTTTAGTTGTGAAACAGATCCCTAGCTTCTGAACAGTACCTGCCTCCTGTAGCTAGTAACTCAGCAAACTGTGTATCTGAAAAGTGTAAAAAAACAACAACACTGAATTCAGTTTCCTCACAGAATGCCCTGAAGCTGTTAATAGCAAACTGTTAAGTTCAGCAAAGTCCAGCTGTAGACAGTACTGTCAGTTATGTAATGTTTTGTAGGTCTGATTGCAGGCAGGAAATGTTACACACTAAAAAATAAGATTATCTGTACTCTTTTAGTAAGTTTCAGTAGCATCAAACTTATGTCAAACACTGACGCTACTGCTAGTTATAATGCAGTAAAGTTGAGCAAACACTTAGATGAACTAGACCAGCCCTCAGTAGATGGCAGAACCACGCCCAGATATCTGAACAGACATACACACATACATACTTACCCAGCCAGCCAGATACCGAAGCGAATGCAGTAACCCCGCTGACGTGTAAGTCAGGCGTGGTTAATTAAACACATTTTAATTTTTTATCCATCAATCACATTTCTACTGCTTATTCAGTTCCAGGGCACATTATTTTAATTTTGGCATTAGAAATTGTAGTTTTACACTGCTGCAAAATATTTACTCGGTGTGATGTAATAAAAAAAATAATGGTTTTCATTACATTTTCTAACTTTGGCTGGTATGCTCTTGAAAAAACCTTTAATTTCAGTGTATTTGATATTTAAATAATGTGTCAAATCCAATTTTGGACTCAGCAGAAAATGTGCCAATTGTTTAATTGTGTAAAAAGTAAAGAGAATCAAAGATTTTATTTTGTTACTGTCTGAAATAAAGAGTTTTTATGTATTCCTCTAGACACCAATTTCCAAAATTATATTCAAATGGAAAACTACACAATTGGGTTTGTTAATGAAGTGGATGGTGTCGTTAATTCCAGCTGTTTTTACGCGATAGTGTGTGTACAGTACTGGATTGCTAACAGAAGAAAAAAGTAAAATTGTCAAGGGTTTTTCTTCAATTAGGAAATACTTATGAGCTTTTTTGGAGCTGTTACTCAGGCACTTCAGTACAAGAGCCTTGTTAAATCCTCACAGTGAAGTGGACAGATTGGCTTGTCTGAGCCTATTACTAGAACGAGATTTTCACCATAAAACAAACGATGAGGCAAAGGAAGTTTGTCCAGCCAATAACTGTTCTTTTCCTAAAATCTTTCCTTCTTCCTGCTCACTCGTATCCTCACTGGCCAACTTCTAGGAAACTTACTAGGATACTTGTTAGAGATGTTGGATGTAATTTAAGCTTTGAAACATGCTTTTGCTCCAACGGAAGTTAAATTTTAAAAATCTGATCTAAACGAGGAAAGCAGAATCTGTCCTTTTTAGACCCTCCTGAAAAATGCGATTATGCGATCGCTTGAATTCCCGCATTAATCACCAAAATGCCGCTGATTATGCGGGGGTCAATTATTTCCCAAAAGGCCGCATAATCCCCTCAAAACAGCGCATAATTCCCGCAAGAATCTCACATTTCCATGAAAAAACAGGAGAAATATGCGAGTCCCGCTTGATTTCACAATTTACGCATAAAATGAGAAAATTATAACCAATATAAATGGAGTTGTGAGTGAGTTTTTATGTGACGCCCGGCCTGACGTCATCAGTTCACGCATTCACACACACACACGCTAGAAGCATGAGCTGATGCGGAGCGCGGCGCCAGTGTTGCCAACTTAGCGACTTTTTCGCTAAATCTAGCGACTTTCCAAAGCGTCCTAGCCACTTTTTTGTCAAAAGCGACTAGCCACAAATCTAGCGACTTTTTCTGCCATTTTGGAGACTGACAGGAAAACTCTGATCATTCTGCAGCTACTGTCCTCAACAAGCAGCAGGTGCTGCTGTGAGCTTCTCCCCCTCCCAGAGCACAGGCTGTCAGTCCAGTAACCCCTCAGCAGTCCCAGTGTCTGATTAGAGGACACATCCCTCTGCGGCCAGATGGCAGGTGAATCGCGTATATTTTTGCATATTTCACAACTATTTGCATACTTTACAACTTTTCGCAACTTCCCCGCATAAAATGGCATAAAAACCCCGCATATTTATTTGCATAATCAAGGATTTTAGCCCACGTTTTTCTGGAGGGTCTACCTTTTACATTAGGATTCTTTATTTTTTTTAATCTAAGTTTATCTTTCTTATTTGTCTAATAATGCAATTATAAAAATACAACTCTTTAATCATGAAAGTTTACAGTTCACCACAGATTTATTCTCCCAAGCAGACATAAAACCCAAATTTTCCAGGATCAAGTAATAGTATGAATAGTGGACAGTCCTTCTATACAGACATTTGGCATCGATGTGATGTCTTAATTTGTCCATGTTGACAGGCCATAGTCATCTTAGACAGCACCAGAAAGTGAGACAAAAGGAGAGTTGAGTTTGTGTCCTTTCCAATTCACATACTAATATTTACTTGTGGATGAAGAGTGTGGGAGTTGAACATCTGTGCATCTAGAGCTATTCTAGAGTTTTGTCCTGACGCTAACTCTGCAGCTCTCATCCTGTCTGCTCACTGATCCGTGGCCAAATATCCTGCCTCAGGTCACTCTTTTCTAACCACTTAATATCTTTATCCCTTACACTCACAGACTAACAAAGTTCAGCTGGTATCTGTAACAGACATGAAAGTGTCTTTTAAGGACACTGAATCGGTAGCAAATTATTTTAACTAAAGGCCTCAGGTATAAACTCATCAAGTAATGCACAAAATGTGCTAAATTTAATGTTTGCAAAAGCGAACAGGAACAGCCTGGAAATTTGATTCAATAAACAGTTAAAATGGTCTTTCCCTGTTTTTATCTAATCTGATTATTCTATAACCGCCTTGGATGTGTTGTGGTGTGACTGAATAAAGAATTAGTCCAAAGATTTCTAACATTGTTGATATTAGTTCTTGAAGCTGCATCATTAAGTCTAAAAGAATCTTCAAGTGCTGATGGAGTCCCTTCATCTCAGTATGGTGCCGGAGTTTACTTGTCAACAGACCAGTCGTGCTGCCGTTGCCACTTAGTCATCTTTTTAGATGACTGGTGCTTGAATTCTTCTTTTGTTGGTATTCTTAGCTTCAATCTCCTGTCTTCAGAGTGACAGTGTGTCTAGATAGTCTAAAACCTTGGTTTTTTTATGCTCTTTTAGCTCTCCCTGTATGAATATCCTGCATTATTAGATCATCACTAGTTTGGCTACCTGGAGTCTCAGATGGTGTGATCGAACTCATGATGTGCTCGTGATCAGGTTCGCTGACCAATGTTTAGGTCTAATTTATGTTGCATTTCATTAAAATATGTCTTTCATTATCAGCATATTTCTGTATCATAGTTATCACTCCATTTTATCTTAGTACTTCCTTTAAGGTTTATGACACATTAGTATGTTAATGGATCTGGTATTGGTGACATGCAGTCGGCACAATCAACTGGCTGCTCTGGATCTGGCTGCAGATACCGCAACCAGTTTTGGTTCTAGTCGTAGTTCTGGCAATTCTTTTGAGTCTTTGTAATCAGAATAGACTTACTGGGTTTCTTCCTTCTCTTTGGATGCCTCCTCTTTACTTGCATTTTTGTCATCTTTTTCTCTCGTTTTTTTTCAGGGATGTAGTAAGGGCCACCTCAAGTCTGGGGGTTTATGAGCTAGTCTAGAGACCCACAAGATCTTTCACACTTGCAGTCATGAGCTGTATAATAAGACCTCTTAACTTTGTCATCATTGCCTGTCTGTTCTTTTTGATCCACCTTTGGAGAGCTCAACTGCAAAGATTTGCCCTTCAGATTCCTCAAAAAGCACATGGCCGGTGTAGTCATCATGTAGTCACACTGTCTGAGTGAGCTTTTGTGAGAGTGTGAACCTTCTGAATTATGAATTCGGTTTTCAGCCAAATGAGCCCTTTTTACTCTCAGCTAGTCTGTATTTACAGTAAGTGTGGTAACAAGACCAGATGGTGGAGAAAAGAAGCCAAGGTGAATATGATATCGAGTATGAACACGTCCGAAAAGTCTCATGCAAACAAGTGGGTGACAAATGGTGACTGTTGTTTCTCTCCGCCTCCTCCACCCTCTCATGCTCTCAGAAGTACGTTTGAAGAGAGGGCGGTGGTGTTAACATTAACTGAATGGGGTGGCAGTCCCACAGGGTGCTAGCTGTTCTCATTAGCATGGCTTTGTAGTGCCTCCTCATTTGTAGCTTATTACTGAGACTTGTTGCTACATCTGTTCTGTATCTGTCTGCTACTCACTGACAGCTATGTGTAGTTGTGGTCTTTCCGAGCTCCCTCTCTCTGATTCTGTTGGTATTCTGGGCTTGTGCCACCTGGGTGGATATATTTACACTGTTTTTAGGCAAACTGAAAACACACAGTGTGGACTCAAAGTCTAACGTACGTAAACAACTAATTTTGGAATAGAGAACTGTCTTATTCTTCCCTAATATGGATGTCACGTCCATCCATTTTAAAGCTGCTCCTTGATCAGTTGGTGTTAAATTTAAAGTCATGCTGTGTGTTATCATCTCAGTGGAATTTAATTTAACTTTACTTAAATCCTTTTAACTTGAGATTAGAAATCTTCTGGAGCAAAAAATCCTTGCGCTCATTCCCGCTAAAGTGCAAGTTTAATCATAGTTATCTGGATGATTCCTTTTTTTCTACAGTGAAACTCATACATGAACAATTGTTAGATACTGCATGTGACTTTAAATTATACATCAGTTGAGGAATATTAGTCGTACGATGTTAGTTGAAAGAATTCACATAATTGATAAATCATTAACATGTACTAACATGTTATTATAGTTAATGGCAATGACACAGCATTAGAGCAATAAAATAACATGCTCTGAAAATGCAAAAATGTGAGTGTATCGACATTATTAGTATAAACACTATATTATTGGTTGTATATACTCGCAATATATTTAATGAAATATTTGATTTTTTTTTTAAATTCTGCTTATTCATTTTATTGCCAAGAGCTAAAAGCGATTATTGATACCAGCCTCATGCCTGTATGCAAAATATGCAGCCCATGGCAGCAGCTAGCTTAGCCTACACCCACTGAGGTTGCACTCAGGTTCTAAAGATCACCGCTGAACTTCTTGTTTTTATCGAAGAAACTAAGACAATAATTTGTCGTCTATCTCTCTTACTTTAAGTAATATAGTTTCTTCAGCTTTTGCAATAGTTCAGTGCCAGCAAACACAGTTTCAGCTCTCTACTCATACTTTCTTCACTTCAAAATGTGAGCGCACTGTTGTCTGAGATGACAATTTAACTCTCCATTTTTTTTTTTAATGAAATGAACTTGTAGGGATAGATCGACAATCAGCCTGGCCGATTATCATGGCCGATATTTAGCTTTTTTTCCACATCAGTATCGTTATTCTTATTGACCAATTACTCTTGAATTAAAGGTGCTACTTCAGGTCTGATGCGTCGTCCTCTCTCACTGTCGTCACTCTGTGGTCTCAGAAATATCTCTCAAGCAAACACTGCAAAAACTGAATAAGAAACACAAGCTGTTGCCACAAACCAGGGAATTTGCTCCTCTCAAAGTGGCTAAGGCTATGCTAACAGCTAGTGACTAAGAAGGCAGCCATAGATTATCTGGAAACGGAGTCTGGAAAACAATATATGATAATGCTTCAAGATATGGACATTAGTAGTAAATAAAAGTAACGTAACGATGGAATCTTACAAAATAGAGAAGAACAGTAGATGGACTCAAACTGATCAGTTTCAGTTAAACACAGGAGAGCGTCCCAGTTTAATCACTCCTATTTCTATTTTACATATTCAGTTATAGTCACCCTTATTAATGGAAATAGCCATTATATAACATTACCACCAGTGTATATCTGTTCCAAATGTTGGTTATTGGCCTTTCTTAATTACTGTCAGCATCGGTATTGGCCTTAACAAAAACAAACTAACAAAAAAAAACCTCAGTCGATCCTTAGTGGAGAGTTACCAGGATAATTTTATCTGACTACCAAAGTGCTAACCTGGATTAGTTAAACCGCATATGAAGGATAGTTAGGACTGATGGGTTCATGGTCAATTAGATTGTTCATACAAGTTGAATCTTTCATACAATATGTGTGACTAACTCTGTGTTTCTGCATAGTCTGAGGATTTTAAATTCCTTTGATTTAACAATGGCACTGAATCATTCAATCTCTTTCTCTCTCCCCTTTCTGTAGATCTCTGCAGTCAATAGTGAGCGTGCTGTCTAGAATGGAGTCAGGGACGTTGGTGCGAACTCGACAGCGGCTGCAGCTTCACCAGCGTCGGCATCAGGGATTAATCCTGTAAGTGTAAACGGCTATTGTTGCTTTTTCTCAGACAGAAATCAATAGATTGGTTGCAGATCTTGAACAGTGTTAAAAATCAATGAGTTTATTTGTCTTTATAATGGTTTTCTCTTGCCTGCTGTTTACTGTAATATAAGAAAATCCATTGTGTCCAATTGTGGGCTTTTGGGAAGCGTCAGTCAGCACAGTTACCTACAATAACTAAATGTTGTGGGCAGGTTTTAGCAAAAACTTTGTCTCACTTAGCCAGCTCATTCTGTCATATGTAATGACTTCATCCACTATCATTCTGCTACAGGAGGAAATAACTCTTTGCTTGTTTACATTTCTGTAATTAGTCATAATCGTCTATAGCAAGGATGCAGCTTCAGTCAAAACAATAATGAGTGGAATTGCTTTGGAGCATTTGCATATAGTGAGACGAGGGCTGTGACAACATTGATATTCAACTGAAAAAAAATTAATTAACTAATCATTTTTAAATGAACATTTTCTCTTGCTATCTGGGTTTAACTTGCGTTATTGCAGTTAATTGTTGTTAGGATGGCTGGTGACTTCTGCTGCTAGGAGTATTGAAAATGTGTGAATAAATACTTGTGTCACATGAAACAAGAATACATTTCATTCTATATGGCATTTTAAGGCCTTAAAAAGGGTTTTATTAACACATTTCACTGTCATTCTCTCACATACTGCATCTTACTTATCTCTGACATACTGTCCTTCTTTTGTTGTTTTTTTCTTTATCCTGCATTACTCTGTGGCCTCTGCAGTTCTGAACTAACCTACTATCACCAAACAAACACACAAGTGCACATTAGTCTCAAATATCTGTTAATTTTTAATTAGGAGAGACCTAACAACCAGTCGGAGCGATGAAATGTATGCATTATGGCTTTCTCATAAAGTGAAAGCTTTATTGCAGCTGTTTATTCCTCTTTTAGAGAAAATACAACTTTCCGTTCTTCTTTAAAACTGTCTTGGTTGTTTACAAAGGTGCCTCCACTGTTGCCCCTGTTTACAGTGAAAGCATCAAACCCGCTCTATAATGAAGAACATGGTTGTGATAGGACTGGCATGGGCAAAAACGGGTGTAAATCATTTTGAATGGGAGGGTGCTCAGGTGCATTCTGCCAGAGCAAATTAAACATGACCTCTCAGATTTGTGTAGTTACCCAGCTAGTTCTTAACCTCATTTTTATCAGTGGTACTTAATGTCCATCCCTGTTTTTATCCACCTCATTTGCTAATACCTCGTAATTCCTCCAACTGAGGACATGTTTTTAATGGTTGCTCGGCGATGACTCCTGAAAGTGCACAGCTGTAAAGTGAGTGTTTCAAACATGACAACTCATGACTTTTTAATGCCGCCACACTGTATTTACTCAGGGATGATGAGAACCTTCTCAGCAAAACTCGACAACATACATAAGTGCTTTGATGTCTCCTGTAAATATGACAAGTGTCTGCTCACATTAGCTCTTAAAACTCGATGTACAAAAGATGTCGGAGCACAACAGTGTAGCGGTGAAGACTCCCTGGATAGGTGCTCCTTCACTTTACTGTGTTCCCTATCACTGGATCCCACAAAGCGAACTAGTTACAGCTCACTTATGGCTGAACTGCTTAAATAAAACATCGAGCCACAAGTAGAAGTACATTGCATGAAATAGTTATCGTAGAGACGGCCACTGTCTCTGCAAAAATCTAACTACGTTGACAGTAATATGTATATCATTCAAGCAGATGACAGATCTTATTGTGCAGATACTTAAGAACATTATTCCGAATTGTATTGAAATTTCTTCTTTAGCATACCATCTGAATCATCACAATTAGAGGATGGAGGTTTATACAAATGAATTTCTTGTTTAATCCATCATGGAGCTTTCTAAATATAGTACTGCCTGGTAAGTCTGTATCTTAAGCATTTTAATTACTGATTTCCAGACTCAATTTGGGTAGCTGCCTTACTAACTTAAGCTGCTAGCCCATATAGCGTAGCCTTAGCCACTGTGATGAGGTAGCTGATTTCCTGTGTATGTGGCAACAAAGTATCTACTTCGAGGGACTGTGAGACCACAGAGTGCCTAGAGCCAGACAGAGCTGTCTGCATCAGGACCTGAAGTGGTGCATTTCATTTATCAATAATCAATCAATAATAATACCAACACAGATAATCAGAAAAATGCCACATTAATCGTCCAAGGTGTAATATACTGCTCAAAGATCTAAAAATGATTCACTGCTGGACCATCTTATAGCCATAGTTGCAGTTTACACCATATGATCTAAAGTAGAAATGTGAAAAGCTGACAAATTTCTACAAATATGCAATACATGTGTTTTCGCTACATTTAAACTCATTTATGCAAATATTAACCTCACAGTGCAAAAGACACCAATTTCAATCTTAATACTGGACCCAAAAAGTAAATGTAAAATGTAATAAACCAACTATAATTTGCAATATAACACAAAGAAAATGTGGCAATAGTGCAAGGATGAAGTGTGTTGAACTGTGACTATCTGCACGAAAAACCCCTTCTTCTACAGCCTGTCAGGCATCTGCAGAGCTATAATATCATGATCCAGTACTTAAAATGTTAAATGATTTACGCTCACTCCCGGGTATCACTGTCCTCTCCTGTGTGTGAGTGTGTGTTAGTGTGTGCATGGTCTGGACTGGAGATTTGGAACGGAGTCACACTGTAGCCTCAAGACAAACATCACCATTGTGTCCTCATCCGACTTGGATTTGTGCTCCGTGTGTGTGTGCCGCGCACGTGTGTTTTTTGTATTCATGCAGCTCTATACACACACACACACACACACACACACACACAGGCTCTTTCAGATGCATTCGTTTTTCTGTCCTTGTCACGGTTTCTGGAGCACGTATTGCTTAAGTTATGCCGCTCTCTGCTGCTTTGCTTTTATTATTTAATCTCCTGCACCTCTACAACTGCTCAGCTAACAGTTCTAAAAATGGTTATATGTTACATTAGGTATTTGCAGCAAATCTCAGAAACAACAAGGTTTTAATGTTGGGTTTGTGTTTTACAGAGGCAATGACTCAACTGTAATTACACACGCAGTAGCTGTGGTGGCATTGTGCTGTGTTGCATTGAACACAGAGGTGTTTCTGTGTTGCTTTCTAAATGGGATGGAGAAAATATCAGAAACGGCTTTTTGTATAAAGCAATAATGCTATTCAAAATCCATAAACTGATCTAAGCTGAGCCAACATTTCCCAGACACTCAAAGAAGGAAGGCTTTATAGCTGGAAATGCTGGTTGTATATAATCAAACTACTGGCTCATTATTAGTCAGGGAATTATAAAGTGTGCTTTTAGTCAGTCAACGGGAAGTTTAACTATATTGATAACTGACATTTTATTGTTAAACTGGTTAACAAATCAATCATGAAAATACCTGTCAGAATAATGGATAGTGAATTAATTGTAACAGTTTTCAGCCTTAATTTCAGTTAACAAAGCTGTATATTAAAATACCTGACGGAGGAAGGAAAAACACATTTAATGTATTTTACTTTTAATAAAATAAGCAGCAATAATGACGAGACGAGATGAGAGAAACACGAGGCTTTTCATCAGCATCTAGTATTAAACCACTAAAACACCAAGATGCCCCCAAAAGCTGAACTCTTTTACTTCAGGGTTAAATTTCATCTTGATAAAGGGATTTTTCTTTCCTTGATCTTCCAAAGTAGATTGACTTTACACCTGCGTGAGCCAGCACTGCACCGGTTCCTCAACTGCAGCTTTAATCTAACAGCATATACCATTAAATCCTCAGTAAAGGGATGTAGGAAGAGTTCTGAAAACATAATATTTCCCACATCCACATTTAAATGCAGTTTTAATTAAAAACTGGCCTCTAGAGACTCTCCAACAGCTGAGAGGTGATATTATGCAGAATGTGAATCACACCATTCTGCCGAGCAATATTGTTTTGCACAATGGCTAGCAGTGGTTGTTAATAAGACAAAAGAGCAACTGCAGGACGACTATGACTGTTGTTTCCACAGATGTATGTTTATAGGGTTCTTTATGGAGTATCTTTTAATACAACATTCACCTGACTTAATACTGGTCGACATAAAAGAGCCAGCCGAACCGCGGCTTTTCACACATTTTTCTGCTCTGTTTGACTCAACTGCTTCATTTCGTTTGCACTCTTCTGTGTGTCATGTCAAGGTTCTAAACAAACTCCTTAATACTGCTGCTTTCAGTGCAATAATAAACAATCAGCAATTCTGTAGCTCAGGAACGGGGCTGTAGCTGCCAGTGAGGACCCCGAGGGCCTCGGTTGTTTTTTTGGGGGAATTTAGCACCATTGGAGGATTCTTATACTTCAAGCGGTTTGTTTTGTGCCAAGAAGATTGTTTCTTATTTCTTTAGCTGGAAGGAGCATTGTAGTATGCCATTTTTGGACTGTTTTGTGCACAAAGAATATTACACTTTAGTTACTTTAGTTACTTTTATAGCCATCTTGTGCATATGAAATAAAAGGATTGCAGTTTTTTTTGTTGAAGGTAAAATCCCATTTGAAATGAGTCACTGCTGCTACAGACCTACAGCTCATACTCTCCCAACAAATGTGCTCTTCTGGCATGAACTGCAGCAAAAATCACACAGTTTTGTTCTTTTTTTCTCCTTCCCTAATAAAACTACTTCAAATAATGATGTAATATGTAACCCAGTCGTGCTGACTGCAGCTCCGCTAAAACAAAGACCTCACCACATTGTGCAAAAATATATTTATAAAGAAGACCTAAAGAACTAAGAAAGACATCAAGAAAGACATCAAACATACTGTAGATGAGCCTAAACTGTAGAAAATTTAAAAAATGGTATTCAATTAGTTTTGTTGCTGCAGGTTTCTCCAGCTTCTTTCAGCGCTGTGATGTAAAAATAACGGTCAGTTTGAGTCTTGAACTATCAGAAAGCCCTTTCGGACGATCTCGCTCTGGGATTGATGAGAGCTTTTAAAACATTCACAGTCCAGCTCAGGGCTCCACTTTACTGAGCTTTAAAAGGTCCTTGTGACTTTGTGTCATTAACGCTTGATTACTGTGATGGTCCGTTCAGGAGCCTCGGCCCGTTTCCTGGCTGCTCGTTAGCAGAAGTGCAAGCTCAAATTGAACGTCGCTCAGTTTCTGGCCTCTCTGCATTGGCCACCAGTCAAGATCAGGAACCCGTATTAAAATTGTGCTGATCACTCACAAAGCTCTGCCTGGTCCGGCCCTCGAGTACATTTCTGAAATGCTGATTCCTCTTAACTCTGCGGGATCACACGGGTCCTCAAACTAATGACGACTGATGATCACAGATTTAATCAAACACATGGTACGGCCAACTTTAAGCTGATAAGAAGCTTCTAATATTTTCTCATCCTAAGATGCTTTTGTAGCCTTTTGATGGTTGTTTACTCATTTGTGTTTTCTACTTGCAGCTTATTTTTTGGCTTTTATTTCCTTTCCTTCAGTCTATCTTTTCTCAAAATGCATTAAAGAATAAAGACGTCTTTCTTAAAACAGTAATCGGGCGCCAACATGAAGAGTAAAACACCTTTTGTGCTTGTTGTAATTGTTCCTCCTTTTCATGCTGAATGTTAAACCTCTTAATGCGCCTTCAATGTAAGCAATGGAAGACAAAATGCCCTGTCTTCGTTTTGTTTGAAGTTAGACAGAGTGAGTGGAAGCTTTCCAAAGTAGCAGCATGTTTAGTACAAACTCCTTCTTTGTCTTCCTTCAGACGGTGTTTCCAAGACAATGCTCAGCTGCAGTGCAGAGGTTTTAGCAGCAAAAAAGGGGGAGTTTTGTACTGAAAAGACATTAATTTTGGAGGATATCCACTTAGTTTGTTTAAATTGGCCGGGTGCAGTCTCATTATCTGCAGAAAAACTAAACATTTTAGTAGATTCTGACAAGGAAACTGAAAAACTGCAAAGCTATCCTTGAGGTTATTATTATCGTTAAAACTGCTTTTTAAATATTTCAGCTGTACTTTGGTGTGACCTTGATCGCTTTTTGTACTTTTGGCACCCTGAAAACACATGAAACCACGTAGAAAGTGGCTCTGGCAGGAAAGAAAAATTGCAGATTGTGTATGTTTCCAACTACTCTGATCATCCACAACATTAAAACCTGCACAATGTGCAGCAGGAGGCTTTAGTTTCATGGCTGATTGGTGGATACACAGTTGCAAGATTCATTAAATCACTGTATGTGGGTGGCTGTATACCTCATCATTTGTCTTGGCTGTGCAGCTAAACTACAAGCGCGTTGTTACTTTTCTGCAAACCCTAAAGTTGCATGTCAGAATATCTTATCGTTTTCTCTTCTCTCCCCTCAGTCTTTGGCAGTGGGACAAAAACTACCACCGACCACGTTCAGCTTCACCCACACCCAGTGCATCCTCTATGCGCTGGGCGTCGGCATGTCCACCAAGGATCCGGACCATCTTCGGTGAGCTTCTACATGTGTTCGTGACTGTAGCTTCCCCAACTTGTGTGAAACTGAACAGAGGAAAAAAAAAAAAAGAAGATATAATCACTGCTTTAGTCATAACTTTTACTTTGACCTGCTTCAGAGGGAAAATCACTGGAGTCCATCCACGCTAACACACATGCCTGTGCGGCCATCTGTGCAGTTATTTTTGTTTTTATTCATCTATGAACCATTCCTAGGAAAGCATGTTTTTTTTCACAGTTCACTAACACTTGCATTTTAATGTAGGTTCCTGTATGAAGGCTCTCAGGACTTCAGCTGCCTCCCTACCTTTGGGGTCATTCCCTCCCAGGCGGCCATGATGGAGGGCGGCCTGAGTTCAGTGCCTGGACTCAACATAGATTTTACACAGGTGAGAGAACATGTATGTTAGCGTCTACAATGTGTGTGATGCTGCCTGTGCGCTCTGTGCAGCTGAGTTTGCTGTGCATATGTGCATGCATATTTGTATCCATATGGTATCATTTGCAGTAGCAGTACACACATTACTCATGCTAATGAGGCTTTAAGACTTTGGTGTGATTATATATCACAGCTGGTGCAATGTTTTCTGTCAGGTATTGCACGGAGAGCAGTATCTGGAGCTTTACAAACCTCTGCCAACCTCAGGTAATTCCTCTCTGGCAATAGAGTACATCCATTTTATTGCGTTTGTGGTACTTATTGGAATGACTATAGGTTTTGCATTAAAATAAGCGCATTAAAGGCTATTTTGGAGCCTTACTGAGTCGTTATATCTGCATTCATGTCACTGTATGTCATAAAAGCAGGACCAGTCTGAGTTTAATAGATAATTTAGACCAGAAATTGATTAACTTTGCAAGTCCTTTCAGGCCTTTTTTATGATTCATCTAATAATCTTATGTATAAAATGGGCCATTTAATATCTTCAGCCATGATCAGTATTTAACTGTATGATTATACATCCTATAATAGCATATCTGTACTGAGGTAAAGTCTACATGTGGATCAGTCTGAACCCAGTTTGTGCCTTCTATATTGCCGTTACATTCAAGTCAGAGAGGAAGGTTTTTGTTTTTCAAAGAGATAAATCCCTGACAATCCATCAGGAAGCCGGAAGGTCGTTTAACAGCGCTCACTGCTGTTTTTGAAGATATTTCAGGAATCCTCAAAGACTCCAGAAGCTCTCTGTAAATTGTTTAGTGCATTGTAAAAGAGTTTTTTTTTTTTTTTTTAACCTTTGGGACTCCGCTTTTGAATTTCTGTTTTTAAATTTCAAGCAAAGACGTTAGTCGACAGTGACACAAAACTTCTAGCTTGATCTCTCAAAGGCGAACAATATTTTTAAAATGGTATTCATTTCCCACATCACTCTTTTGGGGAGGCTGATCAGCTTTGAAAGACTACAAAATATTCTGGTAACTATGGTGTAAAACAAGGAAAAGTGGCAGATCTTTAAATTGAGTAGGATGTACCTATTATATGTTTGACTCCTTTTCTTGAAAATGAAATTAACCAGTTAATATTTTGAGGATTCATTTCCTGATTGACTTATTGATTAATTGAGATTGAGCACAAATCAAAAAAGAAGACAAACCTTCGAGTAATGTGGAAATACTTCAAAATTATTATAAATCACCTACTGGATTTTTTCGACAGTCAAAGATGCTTTGTGACTTAAATGGAACATCATGAGTTACACAACCATGTCAGTAATCCTCACTGTACTTGAATAAAAGTAGAAAGTAAAACAAATGAAAATGATTCAGGATCAACTCCATTTTCAGGTAAACTTACCTCTGAGGCCACCATAGCAGACGTGTTGGACAAAGGCTCTGGAGCGCTCATCCTCCTGGATGGTGAGTTCTTTCATCCTTCGGGACGCAACTTTTATTTTATAATGTATTTATTCCATATTCATTTATTGTTATTGCTTTAATGTGTCTTTTCCTGAAAGTTGCCTCTCAGGCTGAATTAATAAAAGTTAATTTACAGTCTGTGTCTGCAGGGACTGAAATAATGGACTGAGAACGGCTCATATTTTTGTTTGACAATTCCGAAGAGATGGATGATATTAGAGCCACTCTGATCTATAATTAATCCAACCAAAGACAAATAACACAGGACCCGTGGTTCCCCTGAGCACTCGCACAGGGGGATTCTATGAAATTTCTTTATAAGCTATCAGCTTCTGTTAGGGTGAATATGAAAATATTTCTGGGGAAGACAGCGCGCCACACTAACGCCCTGCAGAAGCGGCTGTATTTGTCTTTATGCCTGGTTATACTTTAAATTGGCCTAATGAAATTAATCAGCCAGCACGCTGACTGTAAAGTGGACTTGATTCCTTTTGACAGTTACTAATTGTTTCTTCACATTCAGTTTTCATGGCGCTCTTGCCTCCTGTTCTGATTGGTGTCTGGCATGTGTTCTCCTCACAGTTTGTAGTTAATGTGACGATACGTGGCATCGTGGGCAGCTGAATATCATTCGGGTTGATTGCCAGGCAAAGGACACTCGATGGTTTTATCACTCTGTAGTCGACATGCACTACACGCCCGTATCTTTAGCATTCTGAAACGTGACAAATTATCACCTCAAAGCTTCTTAATGATTAAAAATAGTGAGAATATAGATTCTATTGTATTTAGTACTGTTAAATGAGCACCTCTTACTTAGCAGGAACAGCAGCTAGATTTTACATTTCTAAAAATGTGCATTAAGTCTGATTTATGAGATGCTTCCCTTCAATATTAACTTTCTTTACACTAGGAGATAAATGTCATAGTTTTTACTGCACTGCATTTATTGCAGGTACAACACGTCTCCTTGTTAATTTGTTTCCATTCAGTGTTTCTTACCAGAACACAAATGTCTTTCCAAATGTAATTTTCCATTAAAATGATACAATCACTTTGGAAAATCTTATGGATTTTATTGCATTAAACTACCAATGATTATGTGCATTATTATTATATTATTGTATTTAAATCAGCTGAAAGTATCATTATTTTACAGATATTTTCTGTTACGTAAAAGAAAAATTGTGTATATTATGGATTGAAAAGTTGCTGCAACTTTACCTGTTTTGTTAAATTACAGACAAAAACCACAAAATGGTATAAAAACTGGATGTTTACATGTTGACTATAAAAGAGAAAAAGGATGGAACTGTGTGATTGTGTTTAAATCTTCTCTGCTTTAGATATTAGAGCATTCATATGCTGCTTACATATTAATACTATAATATTGATTCTGAAGAATTAAACATGAATATACAACTGGCAAGAGCTGATCTGATGTGTGATGTCTACTTTTTTGCGTTATTTGTGTACTATATATATATGTTCTTCAGGACATTTACACAATTACTTATTTAGAATTTTATATACAAGACTTAAAATGTGCTGTTATTACCTTGCTTTTCTGAATACTTTTAGTGCACACCTACAACGGCAGTGAGCTGGTTTGCTACAACCAGTTTTCAGTGTTTGTGGTCGGAGCTGGAGACTTCGGAGGAAAGAGAACCTCTGAGAAAGCCAAAGTATGTTTTCCATATTGGAGTTGCTTCGCCAGAAATACACAGAAAAGAGACATCATTACTAAATGTTGCCTCATATTTGAGTTATTTTTTTATTTGTGTTTCAATTCCTCCAGGCTTCTGTGCCGCCTCCTAAACGGGCACCAGATGCTGTGGTGATTGATTCGACCACAAGAGACCAAGTGAGTGTGTCTGTGTGGGTTTTGGTGCAGAATAAATCAGCTGCATTCTTAATATGCGGGTGAAAATAGGACATATTGTTTTGTGCCTCTGAAATAATCATAAAGTTCTCGACAAAATGTTCCGCAGAAGTGTTGAACAAGGTTTTCGTACTGTCTCGTACATTCAAAAAAGAACGCTGACTGTATGATGCAGCAGAAAATAAAAAGAAAGGGGAATAAAAAAACGAAATCCCTTAAGCGATTTAAATGACTCCAACTATACTACTTCAAAGACATTCTTATTTTAGGTGTCTCCTCTATTGCCTTCATGATAATTTCATTTCATCCCGCATCTGTATATGAAAAGTTCAGGCATTTATGAATTAGATATAGATCTAAACAATGTCTGTCTCCCCTGCGGTTCCAGGCGGCCTTGTACCGTCTGAGTGGAGACTGGAACCCTCTTCATATAGACCCCAGCTTTGCAGCCATGGGAGGTGAGAGTCTGCACATCTGTTGAGGATTAATGGGTGTCAGGAAATGTTGTAAATTATTTTAGTCGAGGCTAAATCTCTCCCTGGAATTTTAGGTCAAATGATGTGTTTTGATCTCATTTATACTTGAACATGCTTGTACTTAGAAATGCTCTTTGGTCAGGTTTCAAGGCTCCCATCCTTCACGGCCTGTGCTCCTTCGGCTTCGCTGCGAGACACGTCCTCAAGCAGTTTGCCAACAATGACCCCTCCAGATTCAAGGCTATCAAGGTGAGTGTTACTTTTGATTTATATGCTGTCAAACATTTTCTCTTGTTCTCACACAAGGACCTCTTCTAACAGTGATTTAAGAGAGTTTGTCACATTTACTAATTTTCTCTTACTGATGAGTGCTGAGAAAAGTAAGCCAGACCTGTCATCACAGGAAGTCAGGTATTCTTCAGAAAAGGGCCAAGTCTACAGATAAATACACGAGTATTTTTCCTTTGTTCTCAAAAAAATCTCCATAATAAAATGCAAACACTCAGTTGAAGTGCTGATAAGAGCATGCCAAACCAACACCTGGCAGCAGAACCCGAATGAGATGGTGCTGGAAAGAAAAAAGCTGTTCCTGGTTCCAGTAGGATAACCGACCACGGCAGCATCCAGGAATACGGGGAATCGATTGTTGACTGATTGTGACACCTCTGTTCTGCAATATAATGAAAGAGTACCTGCACATTTACTGTTTTTCTAGTTGTTAGCACTGACACTACCAGGGCTGATTGAAAAGTTACTTCAAAAAGTGTACCTGGTTTAAGTTTGACCAACTGAAGCAGTCACCTTGTGTAGCAAAACAGTGATCGCAGTACTTCTTGAAAGAACTGTTATGTAAATATATCAAGCACCATCTGAGTTGAGTGCCTTCCACGTAACTTCAGAAGAAGTCGTAACTTCACCCATCCTACCAGTCACAGCTAGTTGGGTTGGGTGTGGAGTAACGATCGTGTTGTTGTATGACCACGGACCCACCCACATGCCGTTATGCCAAAGTTCAGGTTGCGCCGAGTTTTTCTTCCTCAAACCCCTCGGGACATTCAAGTAGACTTCTGGCTTGACAGTTTGAGTCTAGGGAACTAAATTCCCAGTGCACGAAAATGCAAATCTTGAAGAAAACAACGAGGATGATGTGCTCCTGACCTGTCGCTTGTTGTCTGATTTTGGAACCTGTGGGCTCTTCCACTCTGAGAACTGCTGTTTCTACTTTTGGTGGTAGCTGCAGACCTTCCTCCCATCACCAGTGATGATTCTTGACATGAAGGTTTGCTCATCCTGGCTGCTGACTAACTCAGAATGAGTTAGTAACACTTACTGTCTACTGACTTGCAACATTTTTAGAAATGTTTTTCTCTGTGGATTGTAATGAAAGTCAGTGGGTGCTCTTTTCTACATCTTATTGTTTTACTGTTATGCACAGAAACACCAAGTCAAATTCAGTGTATTTGAAAACCTACGGAACAATAAAATTTATTCTGAGTCTGCCATGCAAAGTCAAAACTCTAGTCTACCCGTCTGCACTTCAACACAGCAAATACAGTTTCTGAATATCTTCAAGTTCACTTTTCAGTGAGCTAAAACTGTGTGGACAAAAGGTCAAAAAGATTAGAAAAGCTATGCTTTGGATAATATCCATGTACATATGGACAAGGCCTAGAGTAACCATCCAGATATATGCCTCCACCAACCAGTGCAGTTTACATCCAGTTTCCCTTCAGTTCCTGAGTTGTGCTTTTGAATAACAACCAGAGAAGCGTTTTTGCAGAACATCGTGATCTAACAAATGAAATTGACCTTTTGGACTTCAAAGGTCATCACTTTCTAATTGTGTTATATTACACATTGGTGTGAAATTGTGTTGATGCACAGATATTATGGCCAAAAATGTATTTTTTCAGATTACAGTGACCTTTGACCACCGGGTTTTAATCAATTTATTTTCAAGCCCAAATGAACATTTGTACAGAATTTGAAGAAATTCCCTGTGGGCGTTGAGGAGAAATTGCATGAACAAAAACACTGTTGTCATTGTTACAACAGTGTGTTCACTCACTAGATAGATGGATGGATAGATAAACTTTATTGTCTGTCCAAACGATGACATAAATTCTTCTTTGACAGGCTCCAACAATAAAAACACAACACATAAAAACACTGAAAAGACAAGGTGACAAAGTAGATGTCTAAAAGAAATGTTAAAAAGAACAGCAGCCGATAGAAATAAATATATATGTGTGCTCTCAGTGTCTTATTATATTTAGTTCAGGGTGGTTATTGCAGTGGGAATAAAGTTTTACTTGTATGTGTTTTAGCGGGTCATTGGGACTTTGTAACATCTGCCTGATGGCAGTAACTGGAAGGAGTGATGAAGGGGAGAGGTATTCTGCCATCAGGGTAGCTTTCCTCTCACAGATATGAGTTGCGGTGAACCGATGAGTTTGCTGGCCTGACTGACAATATGCGAGTTTTTAAAATCTTTATTGGCCAGAGATGTAAATGAATACAAGAAACTGGACTCTTATTTCTTCTTTGTCTCATTTAACTCGTACATCTCAACATCTTCACTACATACAAGTCTGAACTGAGATGGATGTAAACTATGACTTGGCTGTTGGAGAAGAGCATAAAGTGGCAATTGTGAATGAAATTTGCAAAAGTAACACAGGTGGGCTGATTTGAAAACAGGAATGTGAAAGTAAAACCTCAAAAGCCTGCATCTACACATGAAGCAGTGGCACATATCAGGTTAACACAAGCAGGAAATTGGCCCAGTTTGAGGAATCGGGTGAATCCAGGTGGTTAAATGTTCTAAAACCACTTAGTTACGGATCCACTGACGCCATCACCCTCTCTTATCTTAATCCCTGTCTGTCTTGCTCAGGTTCGCTTTGTGAAGCCGGTGATGCCCGGTCAGTCGCTACAGACTGAGATGTGGAAGGAAGGCAGCAGAATCCACATCCAGTGCAAAGTGAGTGCTCAGCAGCAGCATGGTTCACCGGATAAATGAGTCTGATCCGTCGTTTCAGCGCTGCTCTCTGGTCCCACCTGAATGTTTTGCATGTGTTGTTCTGATCAGCATTCGTCTGTTTCGTACAGGTGAAGGAGACTGATGCCGTTGTGCTCGCTGGAGCCTACGTGGATTTACATGGTGCCTCAGAAGCTTCTCCAGAAAACCTCTCACAGGTACGTCAGTCTGAAAATACTCAACAGACCTCATCATGGAGCTTTAAGTCTCGTTTCCTTTTAGTTCTGTTGATGATTTAGACTAAATTAGTTTGTGCTTTTGAAACATCCACAAATGAGATTTAAGATGAATGTTTCTACATTTCTACCTTTTGTGTAGGGCGGAGGCCTTCAGAGTGAGCTGGTGTTTGCCGAAATCGGTCGTCGTATCAAAGACTTGGGCTCGGAGTTGGTGAAGAAGGTGAATGCTGTGTTTGGCTGGGAGATCACTAAAGATGGGAAGACCGCTGCACAGTGGAGTGAGTGCACTGAACGCCTTGTAACCGCTTCACACACTACGCTATTGCATTACGGGGATGATATCCGTTCAACTCGGATCATTACTTTCCTGCAAATGAAGTAGTTTTTGTAGCAAGAAAACAAAAAACAGTGAAATAATAAAGAGGATTGAAGATATTAATGTGCTGATGCTGTATACCCAATGCAACACAGAAAAGAAAAGAAAGAAAAACAGCTGAAATCAGAGCACGGAAAGATAAATCTCTCAGCTGTGTGGGGAGCTAAGAAGTTTGATATATCAAAATTAAATTCGATTAACTGAAAACTTTTGGAAGTAACTTTTGTGCTCTGACAGGAAGGAGGGTCCTTTAAAGGCCACATATTGTGCCCCTTTTAAGCAAATTAATGAAAGTCTTTTACATTTCTCCAGAATGGTTTCATTTTTCGGTCAAAACACTGTAGAAATGGTTCATTTTAACGTTACTCTGCAACCCTGAGGTTTAGCCCTGTTCGACAGTGGGCTGCTGTTGGTGACCACATGGCAGATCAGGACTTTCCATAGCTTCTAAATTTTTCTCATTTCACATGGAAATGCTCCTAAATTCACAGGACAGCCGCTGTTTTGAACTTGTGTTTATGGTGAGTTTACCAGACAGCATCAAGGCAACAAATCAGTATCTTAGCGATGTTTGGAAATGGCTCTTAAAGGAGTTCCGGTAAATATGTTGCATTAACAAGCTGCAATTCAGTTAGTATTTTTTACTTGTTCCATTTTCTGACAACAGAAACAGAAAAATATCTAAATGAGAACAGCTATATAGGGAATTTGGTTATGTTAAAATGCATAATATATGAGCACAGAGAGCAGGAGAGAAGCACACAGATCAACAGTCACCTGAAAACACGGCAACACTCAGTCCTTGGTTTTTTTTGTTTCGGACTGTCTTAAATTTGCCTTCAGCATTACTTTTTTTTGTTTTTTTACATAGTTCTGACCTGTGGGCATATGATCAAACTAATGGTAACTTTAGCTACACAGAGGATTTCACCATCAAAAATTAAAATACTCTACTGGATCTGGAGTTCCTTAGATGCTGGGAGTGCATGAAGACTCTTGTGTTCAGCGTTGCAGCCAACAGACGAATATTTGTTGTGCTTTGTTTGAGTTAGCAGAAGCAGCTTAAAAAAATGAATAAACCTGGCAGACTGTGAGGCAGCTGCTCGTTCTGAACGGCTCGACTCAGAGGCAGTAGGCGGTGAGGGGGCACAGACTGAGCTAAAAGGCTAGCGGTTTGTCAGCTGGAACATAGCAGTCCAGTAAAATTCTTACTGCCGTGTAAAGCCGGAAGGTTATCTAGCTTCAGGGAGGCTTGAGGAACGGCGGAAGTAAACGTCTTCGTATCTTAACGGCTTCCATTTTACACTTCCAAGTTTGCGTCAACCTCAAAACTCAATAAAAATGGATTTTCACCATATGAGGCCGTTAAAAGAGGAAGGTCCAGGGGCGAAATGATAGGAGTTAGACTGACACCACATCATCCCCCTGCTCTCGTCTGCTTTTCTCTGTGCTGTCACTATTTAACAAGATCGCAAAAATGTCGGAAAAAAAAAGAAAGAAGATGGCCCAGATTTGCTAAGATGGATATAACTTACCCTGTGATTAATCTGCTAAACACATCTGACAGAAGAGGCTGCTGCTCATGTTGCTCAGATGATTCATGTTTCGCTCGTTTACATTTCAGGGTCAAGACTGACGCTATGATGGATTTATAACACCACAAACCTCCTGTCAGCGTTAAATAATGGTGCTGCAGCCCGCTGGAGTGTCTCCTACTAAATTTGTTGGTTCCCTTCACTTCTGTTTTAACCCCTTGTCAGTCTCTTCAGGGCTATACTCTCACGCCAAGGCTGAAATATCAATAAAATCGACAAGTTAAGTCGATCCAAATTGACATTTTGCTCACAAGCTGTTGAACAAACCATTAAAACCAGACAAGATCTGTGCTAATGACTGAATAACGACTCTAAACACAAGTGAGTTGTGGAAGCAGAGCAGATGAAGCCGTCACAGTGAAGTTTTATTCCCTAATCCGTCTCTGTTTGGCTTTTTTTTTCTCTGAATAGCCATTGATCTGAAGAACGGCAGTGGCTCTTTGCACAAAGGTCCTCACAGCGGAAAGGCAGATGTGACCTTCACCGTGTCCGACGAAGACTTCATGGAGGTGGTGCAGGGGAAAGTCAACCCTCAGAAGGTGAGCAGTCAGTCACAGTTGCTGTCTGTTATGTCCCAAACAAAAAGGTTAATTAGCTAGCCCATTACTTTGTTTACTCCAGCACGATTAACCCTCCTGTTGTCTTCATTTACAGGCAACAACAAAAAAATTTTTTACTTGTCTGAAAAAAAAAAAAATCCAAGAATCCACAAAAAATTCCCCAAATTTCTGAAAATTTGCAAAACCTTCAGAAAAAATTCCAATAATTCCTTAAAAGTTTTATTTTTTTAAAAAAATCCACCAAATTTGTGAAGAAAATTCTTGTAAATGTTTTCAAAAAACTAGTAAACATCTTCTAAAAAAATCCTTAAAAAAACTAAATTGATTACACACATATATATCAGTAAAACTTCTATTTTCTTTAAGAACATTCACAAAAAAATCAACCAAAATCCAGCGAATTTCGCTGATTTTGGTTGATTTTTTGTAACATTTTTTTTCCACCAAAATGTTCAAAGATTTCCCAAAAATGTTGAAAATGTGGACATCAAAAGTTTCACTGTGAAAAATATTTTTTTTTTCCCCCACATTTTCAAACTAAAACGGATCAATTTTCGACCCGCAGGACGACACGAAGGTGAATTATTTATTCGCTCTCGTAGAAGAGAATTGCGGCTGAAGTTCTGCCAAATATGCCAAAACAACTTATCATAATAGGATTCTGATGAAAATGTAGCCTCGTGTTTTAAATCCTGTCTTCTCTACGACGTTAAAATTGCCCCCTGTACATTTTAATTAAAGAGAAAGTGCCTTTGAAGGGCCCTTCAATCGGCATCGACTTCATCCTTGATCTCGTCATGTCTGATTAAAAATGGAAGCGATGATCTATCAGACCTACTTCAGAAAGCACTCGGCGCGGTTAATCAATCGACACTGCTTGTTATGTCTGTAGCATCTCATCTGTCACTGGGAGTGGCCATCCCTGTACAGAATTTATTTGCTTCCTGAAGCAAATAAATTCTTCCATATTGATCTGTGTGTGTGTGCGCTCTATAAGAGGAGTGTCAGCGGGCTGGCATGCTGAAGATCCCTCTTGCGGGGTCCTTTCCACTCTCTCCGATGATGAAAGGAGAAGCTGGAGAAAGATTAGTTGATGGAGTTGAGAAGGACACCGCGAGCTGTCATCCAGGGTCATGATAACCCTGTCTTGTGATTGATTTTAGCAGAGGAGTTCAGTTCACCCAGTAAAGGGACTTCTCTGCTGCACACTCATGAATATGAATCATCTCCCATTGTTCTCCTGCCAGAGCTCCAGTGGTCACATATTCCCTTTTGCCCTAGACCCTGGCTCGCTGCTTTTTCAATTGTGTGCGATGTTTGCTGCAGGCGTCTTGGCCCTCTTTTGCTCCCTGTGTGCTGAAAAACAACAAACAGTCAGCTTGCTATTGAACAGAATAGACTTTGTGCTTACTTGGAAACAAACAAACAAAAAAAAAGCTCATTTGTGTCTTTGTTGTCTGGCTAGGCATTCTTCTCTGGCAAACTGAAGGTTAGAGGAAACATCATGCTGAGTCAGAAGCTGGAGGTCATCCTGAAGGACTACGCCAAGCTGTGAGCTCCTCAGCCAGCCAATCGGACGACTTCAGGAACCAACCGGCCCGTCAGCTCCCTCCTCCTGCCTGCTTTCCTTGTGTAGGGTGTTTGTATTTACACGCTTTGCCTCTCAAGGGAAATGCAACAAAATTACTCACTAAGATTAGCAATACTTCAGAATGAACTTTCTTCCATGAATAGACTTCCACTGTAGGCAGCCTCAGATAAGATGATTCCTTTATGTACAACATGCTTAGATTTATGAACTTCTTTTCACATCTTTGGCTATTTCCATCAGGAGAAACAATAATTCAGTGCTGCCTGTTAATTTACTTAACATAAAATTCTAATTTTTGTTCAGTAAGATATCAAACTTTTATCTATTAGTCATCCTGAATGAATGAGTCATTTTGTTAGTGGTCAGTGGTTATTTCATCATTACTAATTCACCAAAGTCAGAAACAGTTTTGTGTCTGATACTGTAATCTGAGTTGCAGACTAAATTAGGCTTTGCAAGCTGTGATAATAATGACTGTTCTTGATTTTTAATAACATCAATGCAATTGTAATGAACTTAATGGTTGCTCTTCTATGAAATTAAAGAGAAATAAAAGCTCATTTCTGTTTGATTCTTGTTCAACCCACAGCTTTATATTTCTTGGCTTGCTTTCAAACGCTTTAGCTTCACTGTCTCATAATTGTACCTGTATTAGCGTACTTCAGGGGCGCATCCAGATAAATTTCAGTGGGGGGGCACAGGGGGGTACAACAGATATTTTGGGGGGCCACCGAAAAGTTTTAGGAAAAAATGAAAGCTGCTACCGACCTGTCGCTTTTACAAAGTATTTTTCATGGTTTTTTTTTTTTTTTTGGCTCTTTAACCCAATAGGAAAGCTGTATATGACCTTTTCATTTTGGACTGTTAACATTCAAATTAGGATGGAGTTGTTTCCTTGATTATGTCAATTACAGCATCATGAGCTGCAGCATATGCCTGTTATGTAAAACTAGTAAGTTCAATGACAGTATCCCTGAAAAGTTTGGTCAATAAAAAAGACAAAAACTAATATATAAATAAATTAATATTTTCAGCTGAACTGAAGACAGACTTTGAATCTGCTCACATGTTGTGTTGTTGTAAACGTACTCTTTTACATAAATAGCCGCCTAACCCCCCGGAGACCAGTGTTTGTCCTGTTTTTCTGTCACTCCTCGACGACCCTAGAGAGCCGGGTCATAATGTTTTTCGAGCAACACACCATACTATGATGTTTTTACAGTGAAGGTTCTACTATGAAACCAGTTTGACATGTTCAGGTGTTCTATATGTGAAAACTCAGAGATTTCAGGTATCAGAAGGTGGTTTTCAACTTTCTTTGTTAACTTTCTGCTTCAACTTTAAACTAAATTTACTTCACTAAACCAGCCCTCTGGACTTCCAGTAAGCTGTGTTCCTATTGGCTGTCCAGATGGCTGCTTGGTGTTATCAGGAACACCTGAGCAGCTCAGTGTCTTCCTGCTTTATGTCTGCAGTCAAACATTTCCTCTGCTTCTCTTCACTGAACCGGGTTTTGCTCGATTACTCTAGTTTGTTCTTTAGGCGTTGGCTTGCAGCTTCCAGCAGTAAAATTGACTTTAATGTGTTTCTTGGTGTGTTTTAGGGCTTTGTACTGGATAGCTGTTTTGGTAAATGTGGTTCTTTAGCCACAGTTAGCACATGGTGCTAATGTGAGCAGTGATTAGTGGATTTGGTGCAGCTGAGTTGTGTCTTTATCTTGGCTGTAGTGAGTCTTTAGAGGTTTTTGCTCAGACACATTCTGTATTCTTGTTTGTGAACCAACGCTGGTTGTCCAGAAGGTAAGAGTTCCTGTCCTGATTCTCTGTTTAAAGAGGTTCTCTGGTAGGCTGCAGGAGACTTTAGTGTTTGGGTTGTGCTAGTTTAGTTTTTGTATGGTTTCATTCGGATGACTATCTTGAGGCCCCTCCATGTGGTTTAGTGAGGTTTTCTGTAACAGTTCTACAAAGCAACCTGCAGCAGAAGAGACTTTGAGAGTTTTTAGGAAGTTCTGGAGACCAGACTTTGGAGCAGCAGAAACATTTGTCAGCAGTTTGAGCAGGAGAAGGTGAGCTTCAGAGTAGAAATGAGAAGGAAACCTTCTTGATCTGTGTGGTGAGGTCCTGTACCAAGAGTTTGAGCAGGCTGTGAAGAGTCTGTAGTTCTTTGGTCTGAAAACACAAGAAGCATCGACTGATTAAAGGAGAAAACGAGAGATATTGTTGGTTCTTCTGTTGCTCTGCAGTTTCCTTAGCCTAGCCGCGCTAGACCCAGCTCTTAAGACACAAGGGTCTAGGACCGCTCGACTGGGAGGGAGGCGGGCTAAAAGGTTGTCTTTCCAATCACTCTGCAGCAATTGGGTAGGTATACAACCAATCAGCACAACAAATAGGCTGACGTAGTTCCTAGAGCACCGGATTGTGGCTAAGTCCCATTAGCTTCCCAACCAGCGGAGCCAACTGGTATATTAAGGATTTGCCATATCCCGTCGGCATAAGTCCAAATGCGTCTTTCTTCTCAATGAAACACTTCAGTGCCGTCCTTTGTTTATCTTTCAAGTTGAATTTTAGCTTCAAATCTTTAAGGGCTGTGGCCAAAGCAGAGTCGAAAGATAACTGTTTATTGTGCGCCGGTTGTTTTTGTCAGAATCGTCGTGCCTCTGTCGTCACTTCGTTACGCCCGCCTTCTGACTCCACACTTCATGGTGATTGGTCCGGCCAGTTTTAGGAGCATCCAACCTCGAGCCTTATGGAGGGTAACTAAACCCACCCTGGCAGAGAATTAAATTTGTTGCCGTGGGTTGTCTTGCGCAGCTAGGCTACAGTTTCCTTAGACTGAATATCAAGTTTCTATTTTAAATGATTTACTGTGTGAGCCCAAGAAGACCTTAATAAAGCCATACGTTTTTGAGATACGAATCTCACTCACGGCAGAAGTGTAGCAAAAGTCACGTGAAAATAAAACAGCCAACTGTGAAACTGAACGACTCGTAACTGGTGAGTTGTCTGTATTTTCTGCTGATGTGTAGTGGGATACGTAAATTTTTCAGCTACGAATGCCTTTGTATGCATTGACAACTCCTTTTACGCATGGACAAATCTTATTACATGTACAAATTTGAAATTTTCAGATGACTTTTGAAGATTCAGGTTCGCATTGACAAATCTCAGTTCACATAGACAAATTCTTTTACACATTGACACATGGATTGAAATACAGACAGACAACTCTCGATTTGCATTGACAAATAGTTTTGCTACAATAATACCCCCATATTTAACTAACATCCCTAAAATCCATGGAGTCCAGAGAAATGAAGGAAGGTCAACTTTTATCAGCCTCCATCCAGATGTTCAACTTGATATCTTTACTTTGAGATTTTTAGTACCACAAACCTTTAGTATCACACTTTATCATTTATTAGAACTTTCATGGAATCCACCTGCAGATAGTTTTTGTTGAGAAACTTTATTCTTGTCATTGTGGGATGACAGGATTTAAAACTGTTCCTTCTATTTTATCTCATGTTTATTAGTTTAAGTGGAGAAAGTTATTTTGTCAATTAGTCTTTTAAAAAAAACAAATAATAAATTGGATTAGTCAAGAGGTTTAAATTTCTTTGTCATATTTTAAATATGACAAAAAATAAAGCGTCTTGAGACAATTTGACCTGTAACGCCACTGGCGTACTTAGCTAGAACAGAGCTAAAATTGAGCCAGGCAACCAGAAACACTTCCAAACTGGACGAGCCCTCAGTAGAGGGCAGAACCACGCCCTCTAGTGGTGAAAACCCTGTCCTCCCTATACAAATGATGCAAAATGTATCATCGTACGCATCTCCCTTCCTACTTGATCTGCTGACCTGTAACTCCACAACTGAGTAGGGGACCTTAGACTGATCTTCAGTGCCAAGTTTGATTATCCTGACTTCGACCGACAAGATTCCATATTTAAATGTATTGCCAGTGGAAATCATTATTTTCCATCTTAAAATGGCTTAGATGCAACTCAGTCGCTTCTTCTAGAATGTGCAGAGCTATGAAGTAACTCCAGCACATCAACAACTCTGCACAATGTATTTTTTAAGCCTCACAATAGCTCATTGCAATAACAGCAGTAACGTGGAAAACTCCGACTCTGCAGGTTGACAGGATTTGTCTGAAATCATTTCTTCACTGCAGGTTCATGGTAGAAATCTGCACTCAGCCATGGTGTTATTTTGCCTATGATGAGTCTTGCAGCATATAAAAACACCATACGGACACTTTAACACTGTTTAATAAATAAATAACTTGATTTTCACCACAGGGGTCTTGAAAATATAGAAAAACAGCTTTGCCAACATTTTAGGAGGGATACATTCAACACCTTCGTTAGACCTCAGATAAACATTTTAATTCCTATAACAATAATTTAGGGAATGTGTGGTGTAGTTTTGGTTGTATTTCGAAGTGATTAATGCAATTCTCTAAAGATAAAGCGGCTCTAGCTGATGGTATGGTAACTTTACAGTCTGAACACTTGATGTCCTGCAGAATTGATAGCACACCACCAAATATTAAAACTAGACACTTTGTATGAATTTTTTTGTTTACCCCAATTTATGTCACTTCCGGCTGAAATGAATGCAAACTAAAAAAAGAGGAAACACATAATGTTTGTCATTCTATCCGTAACACACTGGTTTCAAAACTCATCTGCTCATGTTCCATAGTTTTTATTATCAGTACATTTTCTGTACATAATACAATGATTTACATGGTATCTTCATTATAAAATTAGAATTATCTGATTAAATTCACATTTGCAAGATTGAAGAGGGGAGAAACGAACAAAGATTTGGCTTCTTTTCATCAAGCCAAGTGAGTTTGTTTCATCTGCTCAGCTTCCGACGGACTGACGCTGATCTGTCCGTGATGTGAGGCTTTAAAGGAAAGTAAGCAGTTATTCGATAAAAAGTAATTTTATTCTCCAGTGTCTTTAGGAGTACATACGGTTTGCCTTTTGATAAAACAGATTTTATTCTCCAGTTGTTGCAGGAGTAAACACGATTTAACAACCACTTTTGATTTGTGGGGAAAACAAAAAAAAGAAAGTGATTTTTCAAGCAAACGTGAACAAATACAAAAAAAAAAGAAATACACCAAAAAAAGAAGAAACAAAACAAAAGTGATCAGAAATAAGATTACATCTGCTTTTTGATCAGTCTATAATCCTAAATATGAACAGAATTCATAAATACACCTGTGTTTGTACAGAATGATATTCTTCATAAAGTGGCTTTTAGCGTCACCCGCCATTAATCTATGACTAGTCGCTGTGATTATGCAGGTCTTATGAGAAGCATATTTAATGATCTATGTATATACACAACTGCAACACAGTAAACCTGCTTCATCTAAGGGGTTTTCTTCAGTTCATCCGCCCTGAAATCCAAGCTAACGTACATTTGTTTCCCTACAGCAGCACACACGGTTCTCAGGATATTTAGCTTAATGGACAGTTTGCATGAACCTCTTCCTTAATCGAGTGGAAGACGCATCGTATCGTACACCAACCGCCATTACACATTCCAAGCATGTACTGAAGGCGATGTGCTGCATTTTAATGATATAAAAAAAAAAAGAAATTAAATGATTAAAAAAAGAAAAAAAGAGGTTAACTAAAATTGTGACAAAAGAATCGAACGGCAAACCAGTTAAAGCAAGTCTGCTGATAAAATTAAGATCATAAGGCAAACAATATTGTTTCCAAGGCAGTTGTCAATCATGGTCCATGTGAGAAAACGAAAGCTTGGAGTCGATGAAAGGGAAGTGTGCTGTTATTGGAATAAAACGTTCTCACAACCAAACAGAATTTCCATTAAAACTTGTTGAACTTCCCCGCCCCAACCCCTTTCCATTGTCAACAGCAAAGTTTCCTGCTACATGATCTGAAGCATAATATCGAACATCTCGAAAAAGCTAAACGCAGCCAGAAAAAAAAAGGTATTATTCACGGTGTCCCACTCCATGAATAATACAACAGGGGCCTTAAATTAAAGCTACTCTGTGCAACTGAATATCAATAATAATCAATATTAGCAGGACCAACAGTACTTGCACTGGGCCAGAAGTAGTATTCAGTGATTAAGGACACTTATTTATCATAATACTACTGGTTAAATCTAGGCCAGGACTAACAAAACTATATATTACTACCTTATCACCGAAGACTTGGACTGCTCTATTATCATCCTGCTTCATGTGGTTATATGCATACGATACATATAATTTAGCTTAGTTTTTATGTGCAAATACAGAGAATATTGGTGCAGCCGGGCAGTCCACACACGTAAAGTCAAGTTTCTACTAGTCCGGTTTGAGGAAGCGTTGGACATTTTGGGAAATAATCAGAGAGTTTGATGAGGAGATGGACACCCGCTCCCATGTCTGGCTTTTAAATAAGAAGGGTTAGCCATCTTTTCTTTAGCGTAGCTTAGACTGGAAATAAAATCCACCACATGCACATCTAGAGCTCAATAAATTAATACTGCAGTTGTGTCATGTTTTGCCAAATTAATTCGTGACTGGAACAAGATACTGCACAGTCAAGAAATGGCATTATTATTTATATGGATAAAACACAAGATATTAAGTTTGTGAAGTAGTGCCACTCAGCTCAGTGTATTTGAAGCTTTGAGCTAAGCTAATCAGGTGCTAGCTGTAGCGCCAAATTCAACAGAACAAGAATGTGAGTGGTGGAACTTTATCTAACATGTGAAAGTGAATGAGCACGTTTCCCAAAATGTCCAACTGCTGCTTGAAATGCAAGAGATGTGTGTTAAAATCAACTTCCTGTGTTCATTTCAAGTCCAGCTGCAGCAGAGCAACAGCCAAGCATGTAAAATTAAAGTGTGACATGAAACTGACATCTGATAATTCCTAAAGTGTGGTTTGATCGTGAGAAACACCTGGTCCTCTGCTTCTCCAAACTCTGCTAACTGTTTACGTGGAGCAACGGGAATCCTCGTGACTGGATAAGATGTGCTTTTTGTACGATGCCCACTGTTCCTACTGCATTGTGCCGAGCCGATTCAACAGCATTCAACAGTCTCGCAGTGACTCTGAATCCCCTAAAGGGATCACTTATTGTTCCTGTACGATTCACTGCATGCAGTCTGTTTTATCACCTGAACGCTTCAGCGGTGATTCCACAAGAGCTCCCACTGTCACCACTGATTTACTAACCAAAGAGAAGGTGATACTGTAATGCTGCAGCTTTAGACTTCACAGTCTCATCTCATTATTGTTTCTTCTAAAGATTCGCTCCGTGTGCAAAAACAAAAGAAAAGAAAAATAAAGGACTCTCCATGTGCTGTTCTCTGGAAACTGAGATGGCAGTAAGTTGTTGAGAATCTCCAGCTGGGTGTTTTGTGTCGTTTTACAGTTTACTGTGATTCAGCGTGCTCTAACTCATTACCCTGTGCTCACTTTAGCTTCCTCTACTGTTTAAACGCTCGTAGAAGCTCCTGTGTTTGGTCGGCTTTAAAGCCAAGTTTGGGCTCCCACGGATCAGAGGAAGGGATCGTTTCAATGGGAGCTCTCACTCCGTGAAAGTCTGTAAATCCTATGAATGCTTCACCCGTTTCATCATTAAGGACATTCTTCAAATTTGACATCATTGCTCCGTTGCTCACGGCAGCGACTCATCCAATCAGGTATGATAGTGTTTCCCACAACAGTGTCGGGAACTTTGCTCGATCATGAAATGCGTTTCACATTATTGAATAAAAACTGCTTTTCTGCCTATATGAAGAATTTGACTTCGTTCTTGAGGTTGCTGTAGTTGTTGTTCACAACACTGAAGCGGTTGGGGAGGATCCTCATCTTCATGGTTCCGTCGGCGCCACAGGAGAAGATGTGGTTGGCTGGTCCTACCTCGAGCTGCATCACGCCCGTGCCGAGGTTCCTGAACAGCGACTGGCGGGCGTGTTCGTTCGTAAAGGTGTAGAGGAGACACTGTGTGGCCAGACTCCAGACCTGGAGAGTCCAAGAGAGGAGATTTGAAAATCAACTTTGATGCTTAGAAACAACTGATAAACAGCTACATCATTTTATACACTACTGCATACTTAAAGCTAGGTTTGGTGATTATTATTCTTCTGTCTTTTTTTTGACAAAACTTTCCAGAAGAAGACCAGAACAAGCAGTGAACTGATCCTGCTAAGAAGTACCGTCAGCCTGATAGATCTCATTCATGGACACTGGAAACAGTCAAACAGATCCCACACAGACAATGTTCCTACCATAAATTCTCCACGCTGCTAAAAATCTGTGGCTGAAAATAGTCACAGAGTCCTGTTCGAGTAACCTTTGCTGAATGGAAGGATGCTCAGCTATTTTTAGCCACGCCAGCGGCATAGCTGAAGGACAGCAATGTTTGTCTGATGGTTGGTTGTTCCACCACTTCTGTACAGAATGTAATATCTCAACAACTGCTGGATGGATTTCCACGAAATCTGTACTGAGATTCTAAATTTTAATTAAAACGACTCAACAATTATCGGACGGATGGCCGAGAAATTTGGTGCAACTTGTTTGTCATCCTCAGGATGAGCCGTTTAACACACCGAGTTATCATTGAATTTCTTTTGCATTGTCGACACAGAGACTCAACATGTGAGCAGCAAACTGGGAGGAAGAAGAGAGAAAGATTTGGTTGTAGAAAGAAATGCAACATCAGTTGTTGGGCCGTGGAATTATTGGATTATTATTCATGATCATGATTTTGGTAAATAAACATGAACACAATCAACTGTGATATTGATGTTTTTAATGTGCAGCTCACTAAAAATTCAATATGAAATCATTAGCGTTAATCTGGAAAAATTAAATTAGCAGAGATATTTTTGCTGCTTTCAAAGTCCTTTTTGGTCACATCTGCCTGCTGCAATCTGCATGTGAAGCATTTATGGAACACTGGTAAACTGTAGTGTCTATTGATATGCAGATGTTCATCATTTTCATCATGTGCACTGAATACAGAGGAAGAAAAACCTTTTTTAAAACCTGCAGAATTGTAATTTACAAGGAATGTAGCACAAAAGTGTCAATTTAAATGTGAAAGTGCAATAAAAACAGCTTGCCTCTACTAATTGTGATAAACAAGCTTCACATTGCAAAATATACTGAAGGAAAATACATGACTTTCAGCCCTAATTGAGATGATATAAAGACTATAACATTGCTTTTTTTTGGGTCTCTGCACAAGTTTTGCTGACAATATTAAAAACGTAAACTATCCTTTAAGTTGCTTCTCCCCAGACTGGCAGACGGGAAATTGTTAGCACAAGTTGAGCATCCACTGAAGACCGTGATTAGCTCTGAGCGACTCGCATTGTTTGATTCATATTCCCAGTCTGGGAGCCTTATTATTTGATAAGGTATTTCATAGACTGACGTTTGTATATATTAGGTAATCTTCCAGCCTCACAGACTCTCATCAAACACTTTAAAAGCCTCTAAATGTGCAGCGCAATCATGTTAAATTTTCAGACGGCTAATATACAATTAATGACTTCAGATGAGCAACATCGCACGCAGCTTTGGAAGTTTCTGTGAGCAATCATCCAGAATGAAAGTCATTTGAATTTCAAGCAGACATGCACTGCACCATTCCCTCTACATCTGCGTGACACGGCAGCTTCATCCTTGGAGTGACAGCTGTGTGATCTGCACCAGCATATTCAAGTCAAAAAAGATAAAAGACCTGCTGTCTCTGGAAACATATTAGCTGAAGACAGTCACAGCTCCTGCCTGCTCATTTAAAACACCCTCCTTTGCCTTTTCCTGTGTCATCCCACTTTCACCTTTCAGGTTAGTCTCCATCAGTCACACTGTTGTCCTGGGCAGGTGCTTAATCAGAAGTGACATTGGTCTCGGCTGACATTGATGGAGCTCACTGTCTCCGTGGATAAACGCTACAGTCATCTGATTGTGACGTGCAGGAGAGCCAGAGACATTCGCACCTGGGTGCCAAACGCCCTGCAGGACCGGTTCTGTCAGGGACGAATTTACTTTTGCACAGAGGAAATGATCAAAAGTATTTTTATAATCGACAGTTTAAGTTTTTTAGAATTACTGTTCCCCATGAAGCTCTCATAGAAAATTAATGAGTTTAGGAGCCTCTACAACTTAAAATTCTCATCTTTTCTGAGCGCTTCTGTCTACTTTCCACTTGCAAGTGACTTTAAAAGCCATCAACAAATGCTGAGAAATGTTCATATATTCCAAAGTAATTAACTCCCTCACCCCTTGTGTGGAGCACACCTCTCAAAATGTCATATTTATTCAACAGTAGTGTATTAAATCACACTGATGAAAGCGAGGCCAGTCATAATACCTTAATGTTCCCCTCAGCCGATCCACTGATAAAGCAGTCCTCGGTCGGATCGACGGCCAGCGCTTTAACGGGCGAATCGTGGCCCTGGAAGCTCTGCCGCTGGTGCCTGTGGGGAAGCTCCAAGACGCTGATCCAGCCTTTCCTCCCACCTGTGATGAGCAGCTGCTGCCTCGGGGCCATCGAGAGCACAGTGGCACCAGACTCGTGGCAGCAGAAAGCTAAAGAGGGAGAGACAGTGACGGTATGTAGAGGATGAGAGAGACGGATTAGAGGGAAGAGGACAGGAATGAGACGTGCAGTAAGAAAGGAGGGGAACAAAGTTGGACAGAGAGGATAAAAATGTCAGTCAAAACTCTTAATTAGCATCAGAAAACTGAGAAAAAAGCACATCAGAATTCTCAAATCTAAAAAATGGCTTTAACATTAGGTTTAGTTTGCTTTCTTGCCAGGTTTTCAAAACTCAGTTGATTATCATAGAAAGACAACGAGCAAATATTTGTATTTGAGCAGCTGGGGATGCTGTTTTGCCATTTTTTTTCTTACAAATCAACAAAATTATGAAAATTGCTGTTGATTTATTTAACCCTCGTTTTGTCCTGTGGGTCAAAATTGACCCGTTTTAAAGTATGAAAATGTGGGGGGGGGGGGGGATTTCACAGTGAAACTTCTGATGTCCACATTTTCAACATTTTTGGGAAAATTTTTGAACATTTTTTTGGTGGAAAAGAAATGTTAAAAATGTTTCTTAAGAACATTCAAAAAAAAAATTTGTGAATTTTCTTAAAGAAAATAGACGTTTTACTGATATATATTTAATCACTTTAGATATATTTAGGATTTATTTGGAAGATTTTTACTCATTTAAAAAAAATTTTTTAAAATTTTCTTGCAAAATTTGGGGTATTTTTTCTAAATAAAACCTTTAAAGGAAATTTCTAAGGAATAATTGGGATTTTCTTCCTGAAGGTTTTGCAAATTTTCAGAAATTAGGGGGATATTTTTACTGAATTTTGAGATTTTTTTTAGACAAGGAAAGAATATTTATTGGTGCCTTAAATGAGGACAGCAGGAGGGTTAATCATTTTAGCTGTAAAGACACTATAAATCATCTGATTCTTCAAAGTCTTGTTATTGTGCTGCTTCTTACCATGTACAAGGCTGTTGGCAGGAGTCACCAGAGTATCCCACAGACACACATTTCTGTGGAGTCAAAAATGATAAAATTACTATCCATTGCAGCATTTCAATCACAGGGCATGTCATTAGCCACAGCAGAGTGGAGCTGAATGGAACACGATTAAGAATTTAATTAGACGGGGCAAAGGATTCAATTGAGGGGACAATTTCAGATAAACGACAGGAGGTTAAATTCTCTTTCCAAGCCTCTTGTACCTGTTGTCGGTTGAAAGGCCGGCCGTGGCGATGAGGGAGGACGAGCCCACAAAGACAAAGTCATGAGCTGTCTTGTTGTGGCACTGCAAAGTCTGGCAGAGAGAGCGACGACAAAGAAGACAGTCAATAATAGTGACAGCGACAACAAAAGCTGGAGAAGGGCAAACAAAAAGAAGGATGACAGGAAGAAAATGAGGAGACACTAAGTGGTTTAAGAGGGACTAAACTAATCAGCTAGGAGTTTCTTACCAGGTACGGTTTGGGTGCGTTTCCACTTGTGTTGGTCTGCCAGAGACTCAAACCCCCATCAGCATCTACGATACCAAACTACACAAAACATGCAGGCAGTGTTTATCAGATTGTCCTGTAAATAAGTTAGATTTATCTGCTTTGCATTAGAGAGAGAAAAACATGTGGCGGGGTGCTACTTTTGTGTTAGCAGAAGCATTGTGAAGGCTACTCCCTTCAGGTGATTTGGATTGTTCTTAAAATAGCTTCCAAAACACGTCAACGGCCAAATAAGCCCAAGTACCACTTACAAAACTAAAATCAAAATACTTTACGTCCTCTCTTTTCGAGTTTTTGCAAAGCATATTTCGCTCTTTTTGGCAAGCAGATAAGATAGTACTGGCACAGGAGAGGCACCATCTGAGGAAATTATTAGCTTGAGGCGAGTCCCTGAGTTCAGAGCGGTTGAATCACTCAGCTGAGGAGCAATGTGTGCTGAAGCCAAACTACCCACTGTGGTTTGCGCCTGAATGGCAAAGCTGTGAGAGGAAGTGTGAAAATGTTTCAGAATCTGACGGGCTCACATCACAATGCAGTGACGCTGCAAAGCTGAGAGCAGTCTGACATCTGTACGGCAGTTCAAAGCGGTCACTCTGCTGCTACATATAGTCAGGTGTGTGTGTGTGTTACCTTGTTTCCTTGGTGGTTGAATCGTATCCTGGTGACTCTGGAGTTGCCCGGACTTCTGAAGCAGATGATCTGCTGGGAGTGGCCCCATTCAAACATCCTCACGCTACCATCCTGAGCTCCTGTCAGGTCTGTCAAACAGAAAACAAAACATCAAGGTGATGGCAGTTCAGCTCCTTTTCCAGGCCATGTCAGTGAACATTCAGGTCTCAACACGAGGTTTTGGCATTTCTTTGTTCCCAAAATCATCTATTTCATAAATAATTTGGGTAACGGTTTATTCCAACACGCTTCAACAGACGTTTTTATGACGTGCTGGGAATGATTCCACACAAACACCTGACAAGTGTATCCCCACTCTGCAGTTTGACTGGAAAATACAAGGCTGAAGCAACTGAGCTCACTCAGCCTTTTCTAAATCAACAGCAGCACTGGGACCAAGACAAAGACAAAAAAACTTTGCCAGTTGCCACATATCTCATAAAAGAGAAAGTTTCTGGGTGATGTAACATCTCCTCAAGGCAGTTTTTCAACACGAGAAATATGTCTATATTCTACTTTTAGAGGCAGATTCTTTCCTAATTTACTGACAGTCATTGGAGACATACTTACAGTATGGCAGTGTGGGATGGGAGGTCATTCTTCGAACATTGTTGATATTTCTCTTGATCATCTGGAAGAAAAAAGTGAAGAGAAAGAAGAGAAATTTAGCGAGAAAACAGAATGTATTTCTTGTAAACCATCATTCTTGAAAACAGGGAAAGGTGCATAGCAATGTAAGTACACAATTAAATAATATCAGGCTGTTTTGAAGCCCTTTTCACACAGAACATATTTACTGCTGGCTTCCTTTGTCTGGTTCTCTTTTCTCTAAATAGTACAGGTTCATCCAGACATGGCAGCACTTTTACATAGAGAACCCCAACGTTCACCAGAGATGAATTTTTTAAGAGTAAGTTTCTGATAAAACCTTAATAAATAACCATCCACAGCACGAGGGATGCTGCCCCTGTTCTCACAGTCAATCCACTGACCATTTTGATATGTTTTGTTCATTTCCTTTTGCCTTTCCCTTTTATGACAGAATTATTTCTTCCAATGTTAAGATTTCAGCTACTATATTAAGTCGTTTTCACTTCGTGTCTGGTAATTCACATTTTCTAACATGCTGTACATTGAGTGCTTTTGTGGATGTTCATAACTGTTTGTGCTGTTGCCACGGTCAGGGCAAAGCTTGGGCTCAGCTATAGTTAAAGACACATAAGTGTCAAAATTACATATTTATAATTTTTTTTTTCATTACACTTCCTTCCTGCCTTAAAATGGCTTTGACATGACTTTACACTGTTGCTTCTCCTAGAATATGCAAATCTACGATGTCCTAACCTCTCTCTTGCTGCAGATAAACGAACCAGCTCATCTATGACTCTGTTCTGTGCTACACAACGACAAGTCGGAAAATTGGAGCAATTCAGTCATTTGTGTTCGAACTGAAAACCAAACCTAAAATTAGAATAATGACACACTGCAAGTTGACAGGATTGGTTCCTGAAATTTGTTATGTATGAGATTTTGGAAATCTGAATCCATGTTTCTGAGACTCATCGGTTCACTGCAGCTTCAAGGCCTAAATCTTCAGCCATGATGTTGACTATTAATGGCGTATAATAGATATTCTAGCATATGAAAAACACACATATAGACATGTTATCAAAACCTGATTTTCCACCAGACAGGGTTTTTAGGGAACAAACAGTTCAGTAGGGAAATGGACCATGGTGCAACTCTGATTGTTGCAGTTGTGACTGCAAGGCCGTTTTTTAAACCTTGTTTTTTTTGTATCACTTATGGAAATATGAAGAATACTCATTTGATACGAAAGGAATCTCATTAACAAATTCAGTATGAGAACAAAAGTGGAGTAGCTTGGACAAAACTATCTACATAGACAACACAGGAAACCCAGCCAAACCAAAACCGGTCATAACAAAGACAGGGGAGAGATCAAAGTCCTCAACCAGGAGTCAACAGATGACTAGATTAAAGACTGGAAACCCTACACATCCATCGAAACATGTAAGACCAACAGTTATCATAACCGACCAAATCCATTCACTGTGGAAGATCCATGGACTGATAGAGGAAGACTTTACAACATCATCGTTTGTGTGAATGTAGCTGATGTGAGCAAGGATCTGTCTATCAAGGCACCCAAGTATCACTCACAAAATACCACTAATTAGAAACAGTTTACAGTTGTACTACAATTAAAGCAGGTAAGTAAAACATAAATGTACCCATTGTCTTCTTTAATGGGGAAATTAGGCCTAGAGACCAGAACCATTTTTGGTACCAGGATGTAAACATGTGAATTTCTGAAGTAAACATAATAAAATGATGGTATACTGGGACTGACTCACTTTGAAGCTGGCCTCAAGTGGCCATTCAAGGAACTGCACCTTTTTGTTAACTGAATTATTCAGCACCAGAAATCTTAAGAAGACCAAAAGTTATGTCTGAAAGCTATAGAAACAGTTTTATTGCTGCTGGGGCAAATTGTTTCATAGTTAACTGAACTGATTTTATTTTATTTTATAACACAAGTTAATAATTAAGTGATACACAAATTACACTGAACTCAAGGCGATTTATATGCAAATATTTAATGTTGCTTTAAAGCTGCTGCATAAATGTATGGTTGTTCTATTATCGTGTAGCACATAATCACTTTAATATACTGTAGCCCAGTTACTAATTCTGTCATGCATTATGGCTGCTGGCCTAGAGAAGTAGTCATTAGCAGGAATGTCTGCCAAGGATTTCATTTAGCATTGTCTCAAAATGCATTTTGTTCCAACCTTGAGCCAACTGCCTGACTGGCTGGTGGAATAATTGTGATGCAGAACAGCTCTGACTGTCCAGTCCACATATCAAGAGCAAAAAGTGAACTGGTTAATATCAACAAACATGACTCATATCTACTCAATTCAAAGACACTGCTACCATCAGAACAAAATCAATCTCCGTCATCGCTGCCAGCGCCAAGATTCTCTGCTCAGTAAGACAGCTTTTTCAGACTTTGCCACAAAAAATAGCAGAAATTACCGATTTGGGCCCAGTGTCTCACAAACTGCAGCAGACAACAACGTCTTAGCTCCTTTGTAAGTCAATGAGGGGAGCTAATGTTAGCTGCCATGATGCTTTTGGCAAACTGAGCGCAGACAAAGATGAATTATTAATTTAAGTCATTTGGACTGCTTTGAGGATTTTGCTTTGAATACAAAGAAGGGCAGATCCAGAGCACCAGACAACATCAGTTAATTCCAGACAGCAGCAAAGAGTAGAATAAAGTCATGGCATCAGTACTGTACTGCACATGGAAGCTTGCAGGATCACACTATTAAAAACTCCACGAAACTGGTACTACATTTGACAATGATTGGAATTCTTTAAGTGTCCAGACAAATTTCCAAATATCAAAACAAGAACAATCTTGCAGTAATCTACCATTCAGGTAGTCCAGTGAAAATTTAGGTAGCTTCAAGTTTTAACAGTTGCTTTATTTTTATTGAAATATTAAACATTTTTATTAGAAAATTTTTATTACTAAAAGATTACTAAAAGAGTGTCAGGCTAATATGTCAAAAAAAGGAACCTACATGCTCAACATCACCCCTTTCCTCAGGGTAATATTTTTTTTACACTGTATTATCACAGTCACCTACACTGTAGCTCTATTCAATTCAATTTTACTTATAAAGCACCAATTACAGTCAAATTGTCTCAAGATGCTTTACAGAGCCCATATGCCTGACCCCCAGAGCAAGCCCTAAGGTGACAGTGGCAAAGAAAACACCCTTTTAACAGGGAAAAAAACCTAAAGCAGAACCCGGCTCTACATGTTGCGGGAGCCATCTGCCTGCTGGCCGGGCGGGTTGAGAGAAGTAGAAGGGTAAAGGTAGAAGTAGAAGGGTAGAGGTAGAGGGGTACAGGGGTGGAAAAGGAGAGGGATGGGAGTGGGGAACACGGAACATATAATACACAAACACTCTACAAGTGCAAAGAATGGTATAAGCAGTTTGCAATCCTTGTGCATCCAAAAGGGAGTTTAATCAAGGCTTAAAGCAGGAAAAGATGAGCACAAATGCCCTAAACTTTAGCATATATTGAAGAAAGTGTACTTGACAAGGACAAAGCAAAGGTTCCTTATAAAGTATGTCATGGCCATAACCAGCATGTATCAGACTGGTCTTCTAGATTCCCACATTATCACAAACAAATTCAGGTTTAGAGCTTACCACAGCTGCGCCCCTGCCAGTCTGCATGCCTCCTAGCCACGGCACATTGATGGGTGTGCCAGGGCTGCTGTGGGTGTAAGGTGTGGTGCCGTGGAGGGTGGCAAAGTCATCTCGTGCATGAACCACCAGGAAGTCATCTCCACCAACGCTACAGACAGAAAAATAATACAGTACAAAATGTACAGGTACTTCAGATAATTATCAATTAAGGAGGCACCTGACTGGTCCAAAATTCATTTTACAGCAAGACAACAACCTCCAAACATACAGTCAGCGACACTATAAAAAATATCTTTAGCGACAAGGAGAACAAGCACCTCTGGAACAGCTGGCATGGCCTCCACAACACCCTGATCTCTACACCATGGAATGAATCTGCGAGTTCATGCGGAGACAACCTAAATTCACAGAACTGTGGCAATTTCTGGAAAATGGCTCAACAATCTCTCTACCAAGTGCTTTGAAAAGCACAAGTGCCAGTGCTGTCCTAAAGGCAAAGTGTGGTCACATCAAATATTGATTTGATTTAGTTTTTCTCTGTTTACCACATTTTTAATAAAGTGAACTGATAAAATTATTTCTGAAAGCATCCTCACTTTACATTTAGTGCATGTGACATTTGCACGATACACGAGAAAATATAGTTTATTTTAGCGACAGATCCGGGGCTGTTTAGCTTAGAGAGATTACTTGTGTTCTAAGTGGAGGGAAGATTATTGTCCTTAAAAAAGGAGAACAACCAAAGGAGAAATCATTTCTCTTAAAGAAGCAGCAATGCACAGATATACATGTAGATTGGGATACAAACACTGCAGAAGCATGTGCACCAGTCTCACAGCCATTAATAAACCAGTCACGTTGTCTCATGCCTACACTCAATTTAGCTCTGTTGTTATGGGGGTGAAAAGGTGAGTTGATGCTACTCTGCCAGTACTAACAGCCGTTAGTCGCAGCAACTACAGTGTGTATATGCAAACACACACATAAACACACACACAGATTGGTCTCTTACCCTTTGGCCTCAGCCTCATCATCATCGATCCATGTCAAGATCTGCGTTGCCAAGATGGAGGACACATCCAGCTCCTGAATGTCATGGGTGGAGGCCATGACTAAACAATTACGATTTGCCTGCAAGAAAGACAGAGGCATGAAGTGAGGAAAGGAAGAAGTGGAAGACAGTGAGGAGGAGTAACAAAGAAAGGAAGTTGAGTCTAAGGGATTTTGCAAAATTTGAAACATTAGACAGCCCACAAGAGACTTCTGTTTAGGGCTGGCCCGAATAGTGGTTTCTGGCCTCCGAATATTCGGGCCCTATTAAAGACGAATATCCGGATATTCGTTCCGCCCCGTAACGTCCGACGGGGGGGGCGGAGACGGCCCGAATATTCGGATCCGTTCGTCTCGTCTCCCGGGTCCACATTTTGCCCTCGTTTAGTCTTTAGTTAAACTAAAGAATTCCCAAACACCGGTCTTCAGCATCTTGTCTTGTGTTTATGCAACGAAGTGAGGCGTGACTTCAGAGTCGGCAGCCACCCGGCTATTCGGGTGGTGTTTACCAAAATTAATACCCGGATAGTGCCGTAGCGAACGAATATTTGGATATTCGGGTCCAGCCCTACTGTTGCGAGTTAATTTCTCCTAAAATCGACCTTTTTTTTTTTTGCTTTTATTGACGACCTGAGGAACCTTTCCTTTCATCACTGTTAAGGAGAGCTTAACTACAGATAAATAAACCACATTCAAATCAAGGCCATCACAGTCTGAACTGCTTCTTCTATCAAACAAAGACAACAAAGGCTCAACCACATCAAAGGGCCAGGATATCGGGTAAGAGTTGTGCTGTCGGTTGAAAGAATTACTTTATCTCTACCTCGAGAGATAGAGATAGATACATTTATTTATATATACACACATAATTATATTTGTCTTGAATTTGAAAGTGCCATGGTCAAAGGCAAGCTTTGACTTATTATTCATCATCTATTTATTTTTTATTTTTGCCTGAATTCACCACAGTTTGAAAATCCAAATCTAAATATGTTTATTGGGCTTATTACCATACACAGTTAAACTAAGACTTCTTAGAGCAGCATTAATTGATTTTTTTTGCCACTTTAGGACACACCACACTGATATGTTTGAGGATGAAATGCAAACACATAGAGCAACATGAGCATTTATTTTGTGTTTTTCACTGCTTATTAGCCTCACATTCAGTCTCCTTGTCACTGCTGTTTTTGATCAGTACCAACTCCTGTGGGAAATATCTACATCTTGGTCTATATCCTCTGAGGGTTCATCACTAAAAGCAACCTCTTTCATAAACTACACAGCTGTTGACCAACTGTTAATATAAAAATATTGATTAGAGCAGCTTTGAAATATTCTCAAAGAAAACATCTGAAGGCGGGATTCATCGCTGGGAGCGCATTTCTCAGTAAATGGGAAACTCCCACAAAAGGTTACATGACAAGTTAAATAAACTTAACAGATTTTTTGAAGCCGCTGCGCTTTTGTTTGGAGTTTTCCAGTAGACACAAATGTGGCTTGAATATTTTTGCATTGTGGAAATGTCTAATGATGTTTGTATCTCGATGTCTTTATAGTGAGAGAAAACTGCACAACCTTCCATAGTACTGATTTACTCTAGCATACTAAACAAACTGAATGACATTTATTGGATGAAAGAACAGTTTCTACATGATGATCAGATGAGTACTAGAAAGATAGACTGATAATCAATGAAGGTGACAGCTGGAGATGCACTGTTCTTATCTGTAGTATTTTGTGTTGTTAAGTGACATCTATGTAAAAGGCTTTTACTTTGTTGATGGCAAACGCTGTGATGATGTCAGATTCCTTGTGGATGATGCGTGCTTTTCCTCCAGGGCTGCCCAGATCTGACTCAGTCTGCAGAGAGGAGAAGAAACAAAAATTACCACCTCAGTAGTTGCAACTGAAACATTATTAAATGTTTCCTGCAGACAAATACATCAGCTATTTACAGTAACATTTCCTTTCATGCTACAGAACCAATGACCTGACAAGATCCATGAGACAGGGTAATTAAATTAAGCGTCTGTTTTTGCTGTAGGAGATATTCTTAAGGTTGCACACCGTTTTCCTCACTATATATTATAGTTTGTGTACTTTATGCATTTGTTTCTCGTTCCTTTAGGGAGATAGAAGACATGCGAGGTGCATCAGGCTACACTGTAAACCGCAGCAGCCAATATAACTGGGTTATTAGCATTAGACTGCATGAGCACAAAATCCCTAGAGTACAAGTGCACACTTTACCATACAGATCCTTTGGGATGCATGCAGCACTGTGGGCTATACTTTAGCTTTGCATATTGTATAGAGATGTTACATTTTGATGCCAAAGTAACTCAAAATGAGACAGGCATCCTTAAAGCATGAAATTCAATTAAAGTCTTCACTGAATTTATTCAAGAGGAAAAGACCATGTCTTTTTCTGTCAGATGGAATGAAGTAAAACTTGACTTGCAGAAATCTAAATATGGTGGGTTGCCATTTTCGCCGAGCACATAATCCCTGTAGGATGCAGATTCACTGCGACAGTGTTGGGCCCATTAATCAGAAGCTATTCAGCTTCATAGCTTGTCCTCCGAGAGCTCAGTTAATTAACACTGAGCCAAATGGAGTTGCCATAACGTGGCATCTTGTACACTGAGAGCCAGAAGATTAAGAAAACCTCTATGATGCTTCAGTGTACGGTGCAATTTAAGATTTATGGTTCACATTCACATGAATATTTAGACAGTTAAATGTAAGATTAATATCAAACTCTGACAGGAACATTCAGCGTTTGTGGCCTTAAAAAAACATGTACTGTATTCTGTCAAGATCAGAATTTTAACATTTACGATTAAATGTGACAGACCGCATTTACTACTCTACTGTAACAGGCAAATACAAGTCACACCATGTGCCTGTTCCAATATCTAACCAACAGTACATTTTGTACCATGTAAACTATAGTATGGTGATGTGAACTATGTTTCATAAGCTGTCATATCTGTACTTAGGACAATACTGTTTACTCATCGGCCTTGTCAAATCAAAAGCACTGCTGTTAAACACACATTTTGATGAACCTACTACAAAAGTTCTCTTATAAAAGGTTTTGTACTGCAGGCTGCAAAGCTTTAAGTTCACAGTGAAAAACTATTTTGTGTGATATTGACGCCATCTTTAGAGTGACGCTCTGGCCAATCAGACTGAAGTGTGCTGGTTAACTGTGGGATCAGTAAAACAGCTATGAAACCGCAGTGGCTTCCCTTACTGGCAATTAGAACCAAATCCATCTAGAAGGACTTTTCTCTCAGTCCCTACATGTGAGATTGCATTTCTTAATTCATCTTTCATTTACGAAAAATAGCACGTTAACAAGCAAATTGCATAGTTTGGCTTGCAAGACATTCAATTTTCAATTTAATTATGTGTGCCATGCTATGGGATCAGATTGCTATTTGAAAACAAAAATAAATAAATAAATCGTTTAAAAATACAATCTCATGAAGCATTTGGTGCTACCTTTTCACTTTTGACGTTTCAATCTGGCAAGTACAGCAAAAGATATTGAGGTTTGATACCCAGCCGATCCAACACCACAAGTAATACACAACACTAATGTATTGTGTATTATTTACACATTACAGTCTAATAATGTACTAATCAAGCTGATAAATTACTGTACTAATACAGCACAATAATTTATCTGTAGAGGCAGTACCTGATTGTTTCCTGTCTCGTCCATCCCTGAACATTTCATATTGTCAGTCTGGTCCTCAACCGACTTTAATGATTGGGGAAGCAGCACAGCATAGACACGCACACGCACGCATACGAAACACACAACAACAACAACAACAACCAGTGGTAATCCATGCAAACACACATAGAGACTGAATTATTGTGCTGTTAATAAAACAGTGTAATTATATGAATGAAAAATTAAATCATCAACATGCATAGAGGTAGCAATAATACATGTGGCTGGCATGCAGAACAAAAAAATAAGCACAAATGAGCCAACAGAGATGTAAAAGCAATAATGATGCAGTTTGCCTGCGGGTAAATACAGATGTCTTGTGAATTTCATCATAAATCAGTTAATGTGTTATTCAGTGACAATTAATGTTGAATGTTAATATCAAGTTGCTAGCAGTGAAATATGGAGATGCTACATGCAGCAGGTTGTCATGGTGTAAACGTCATGTACCTGATTTGTGCCCGGTTTCTTGGTAAAGATGTTTCTAATGAACGTCTCTTGCACTTCGTCCTGCTTGACCAAAAACTGCCATAAACGTTTCACTGGCAGCGCTGAGTGGTGGCTTGTCCTGAAAAGAACAGAAGATTTGCTCATTGTAAAACAAATGCCCATTAAATCAGTTGTTTCAGGTCTCTGAATTACAATGGAAAGCTGTTTTCATTCAGTGTTTAAAGTGTAATGTTTCATTTGGAAACTTTACATATCTGGAGCTCAAGGCAAGGCACATAGCTGTGGCTTCCCTACAGTACACTGTGTACTGCCCTCGAGGAATTCTACAGCGGTGAGTTTGCACAGGAATAAAACTGTGGTCTATGTGAATTTTTCTAAAACTATTTACTATCAAGGATGTGTTATACAGGTGCGAAGCAACATATGTGAAGGCCTGAAGCGATCTTGTAAAGGCAAAGGTAGTTGGTTTGTCTGGAAATACACAAACATCTTAACAGCTCTGGCTGAATAAACACTATAAGACAAAGAAACTGAACTTTTTACCAACACTTTCCCCTTTTTGTTTCTCAGCTTATGATGCTACCTGAATGGGGTGTTGGTGGGCTCAAACAGGGCTTTGTGTCTGAGCAGAGCAGGACCAGGTGTGGCCGTTTCATCATGGAGGTGAGTGGAAATGTATTTAGAAGGGGGGCCCCCGAAGATCTCCAGCCTTTTCTGCAGCACCTGCTCCCAGCGCTGCAGCGTCTTTAGCACAGCATGACAGAGAGGAGAGCCCACCGGCAGGTCTACATTAAAAAGAAGCAGGCAATAAGATTAGCCGGGACATGCACTGAAAAATAGGGCAGCACTTATCTACATCCTGGATGATGGTACATCAGAGGGTGTGTGATGTATTTTAGTGTTTACCTAATAGATCATATCCTGCCATTGGGTAAAAGGATTTGAGGTTGACCAACACCAGTTGAACCATGGCCAGACGCATCAAACACCAACTTAAAAGGGGAAAAAAAAAGCATTACAAATCAGATTACACTTCTAAAGCCACCTTTAAGAAACTGGGGACATCAAGGTGTGTTCAGACTGAAAGTGGAGCCAAATTTATAGGCAGCAAGTCAATGGAAAGACACAAACAGCTCTAAACACATTCAGGTCTAATAAAGGCAGCTGACTTGAGGTGAGGATGAGTCACTGTTGGCAGTAATATCTCCTCAGCGCAGTGTCATTACCTGTATGAATTGTGGTTTGAATGTTCTCTTTGCGGAGAGTTGGGGTCAAACACATCTTCATATTCATCGTCATCATCATCCTCATCTTGGCTGCCCAGGCTGTCCTCAGAGTCATATTCAATTCTGTTTTCTGATGGTGGCAATGGAGGCTAAAATGCAAAAGAACAGAACAAAAAAATCATTAAACCAGAGACACGCTGTTCTAACTTCAGAAAAACACCCAAAGGAAAATAAAAGCCCACATTTTTTTCCCACTTAAGTTTATTATGGAGCATTTTAGCAGATGTATGTAGTTAGATTGCCGAATTAATATAATTACATTGAGATCCAAATCTAATAATTCTATTATACATGAACCCAGAATATGCAACATTATCTCAACAAAAAACCTTCAGCCAAACAACAGAAGAATATATGAAGGGTCATGTTTTAACAGGGACTTTTCAGGGCGTGTTATTGATATTCTGGATTACCTTGGCGATAAAATAATCCCAAATGCTGAGCTCTGGAGGAACAAATCGTTCTTTAAAGATAGAGGTAGCTTCCTGTTCCACAACATGGCCATGCCTGGGACTGGCTGGACCGTCACGGTCTGTTCCAGACTCTTCTTTGGATCCACTACGTGATGACAGAAGCCTGAATCGTCTAGACTTCTTCTCCGAGCCGCTTGGTGAGACTGAAATGTTGATAAAGTGTTAAATTCTTCATTACAAGCCTACCTACTTGTGCATTTTCACATCATATGCAACATACAGTAAACCTGACATGTCCTGAAATATTAAAATACATTCCGAAGAATTATAAAAAGAATTGTTCTAAACGCTTACATTTTGTCAAACATACAGTTACAGCTGCAGTAAATCAGGTTTTCTCTGCTACCCATGACAGAGTGTGAGGCAAACAGCTTTCACACCAATAGGTTGATGGATTTCACTCTGACCTACAGACGGGAACCCAATTAATTTAGCAGGACTGATGTGATTTAGCTACTGGGTCACCTCCAAAAGAAAACCCCACTGTTGGGAAGCTACTAGCTACTTCAAACAACCACCTGGTGGGGGTGTTCTTGCTGGGCTGCAGGGTTTCTCGATGACAGGGGTCCGGGCGCCTCCTCCGAACACCGTCACCCACAGTTTGCTGTTCAGAGGGTGGGCCACGATGCGAAACAGCTCGTTGCTGGAGTGAGTGGCCATGCCGTGAACAAACAGACTGAGGAAGACAGCAGTCAGGATCTCACAGAGCAGCACAGCTAAGCCTGGCTGGCTCTCCTCACCTGCTGAGCTCAACAGACGAATGAGGGAGGCAATACCTGCAGAGAGGAAGAAGACGACAGAAAGACAGCAGGATTTGCAGAAGCACTCCAAGTATAGGTTTTACAAACACCCAGCACATAAAATTTCAAATACAAACAGAAGATGGCAACATTAAGCTTTTTGCATTTTAAGAAACAGGAAAGGAAAATACCATGAAGTCACTTGTAAAATAAAGTACAGATTTGCTTAAAGGATAAGTTTGGCAGCATTATTTTTTATTCTTGGCAATGCACCCCAAGATAAGATGAAGATGTGCAAAGAATTGGTCCCAATATTTGAAGCGCAGAATTAAGTCCAATAAGGCTTATTTTCTATACTACAGACCTTTCAAAAACCACATCAAGGAGCCACGCTGTTGCATAGAGTTGGATGTTTGCCATTTATGTTGAACTAATTTCACATATATCATCCTGCTGATGGAAACACTCGCCAGACGACCAAATGTTAATTCAATCTACTGCTTGAAAAATTGTAAAAACTACAGCGGAATGCAATTTAAGTGGCTTTTTTTTTTTAATCAAAATGCTCTTTGATTGCCTGATGTGCTGCCACAATCTCAATGACAAAAGTGTGTTGTAAGATATATATACTCATAGTACCAATAATATGTCATCAAGAATGCAGAGAGAAGTTTCTAAAAAAATGTGTTTTATCCCACTAACATTTAAACATATACACCAAGACACAAACCCACTCTTTATGGTTGACATGGGATCAAAGATGAAGGAGTTAGTTTTCATTTTTAAAGGGAAAAAAAAAAATCCACTTCCTCCTATTGAAATCAATTAGTTCATTAATTCCTCTCGCTGAGGCAGAGAATTGTTCTCTGTGCTGTTTTTGATGATTACGTAAAACTAAAAGACTGAACTTTATGAAACTTGAACAAGAGAAGAGACCATTAAAGTTGGATGTCAATTCAGAATTGAGAGATAAGACACTAGCTTTGGTAGGACTGCTTCTCCTAGTGCCCTTTAAGTTACCAAAGTTTTTTTAACAAACATATTTGTGCAACACATATCTGGTATCAGTTTGAATTTGATGTGTTAAAGAGCTAAAGATATTTCTGGAAAATAAAGAGTTTCCTCAGTATAAAGCAAACTGATGTAGAAAGGCGTTCCAAAATCAAATTGGATTATGTAATCCATATGGGGTAAGAATAAAGTTTCTGTTATGTGTACACGTTGTGAACACATTGATTAAGGAAAGTATACATCTACAGAATCAATCATACAAAAGCATAATAACATAATGAAACCATACATTTATGACAAGATTTTCAGCTTATATCTATAGTGGAAAAGACAGGGCTTAGAGCTTAATGTACATGTACTGAAGTTGACAAGTACATAGTGGGTTTTGATTTTTTGATGTCTAGAGAATGAAAGACATATGTTTCTTTCAAATTCAAACAAAAATACAGGTTTGCTGTGATTGATTTACCTGGCCACTGAGCAGGAGAAGTGTTGGGCTGAACAGACTCATCCATGCTGACAGTTCTGAGTGGCTGCTTCTGAGACAGCAAAACACTCTGATACACCGTCCCTGTGAAATGGTTCACATGGCTGTGGGAGAAAACAGACAAAAGAAATGGACCCCCCAGAGTCACTATGAAGGCACAGAGCAAAACATTTATATTAAACATGAAAAGCAGTGCTAAAAAGTGAAAATTTAAAAATTGGGTTAGGTGGTATAAATAGATAATATCAAAACGTTTTACTTTAAATGTTTTAAATTTGTTCTGAATTCTGGGATGTTGTTTGTAAGAAAGCGGCACCGCTGTCAAGCTCTGTTCTGCTGAGACATGAAATACTAATGGGCTGCAACTCAGGTTAGCTGTCTATCTATGCTGTTTGGTGATAGAGAAGAAATAACTCATGATGAAGAAAACATCAGTACTCAAGTTCTCACGTCAACTGTCTTTTCAACACATGCACCCAAAAAAACTTGGATGGTTGAAGAAGAATTTTTTAAAAATTTTTTACAGAGAATATGGAATGCTTGAGCCGCCAGGGAGTCTACTAAGTTTCTAACATCCAGTAAGTACTCTTTTAAGCTTCTGTGAAAAAAATCCAATTGCCTCCACATGAAAAAGAATTCAAAAGTCAAAGGGAATGTCTTTCAAAAGGAGGAGCAGCAGTCACTCTTCCTAACATATTTCTCACAACAAATTGAATCCATAAAGCCACACACACACACCACTGCACACATGCACTAGGGCTTCAGGGCATCATATGGATATACATGTTGACTGATTTCATAACATATTAAACAAATTAAGCTGACACTAATGTGATAACAGAGAGAAGAAAAAAAAAAGGGCACAAAATGAATTAAACTACTGTCAACTTAGGAACACTCAACCCCTGCAACCTAGATCCCGCAAAAAACTCTTTAAAAATTCACACAATTACACTCAGCCAGACACTCAAGAGGAAAAAGCAGAAGCAGCATTTCATCAAACCTCTGCTGCGACACACCAGGAGAGCTTATATCATAATTACCATAACAAAGACAGTGTTAAATTAGAAATAGCCTTTCTAATTTAGTTAGACTGTTCAACTCCCAGAAGTAAGTGATAGACAGCTGTGCAAGTGTGCATGAGTAAAGTATATGGTAGATAAGAAGATGCAAAACCAAGTGCTCGTTTAATCACATCACTTAGAGTTGTATAAGGTCTGAAATAGTTGCCCTGAAAGAATAATGAATGTTTTGTCACCTAGTTTTAAAAGAAAAATCCCCCCTTTTGACACTTAATATAACTGATCCCAGCAGTTCTTTAACTGGGGTCACAGCACTGTCGCTGAAGGTCCCAGTCTGGTGAAATGTGTTAATTTTTTTCTGTACATCTTCAAACAATCTGGCAGAATCATGACAGGAACTCACATAACAGCACAGTTACAAGCCAAATGGGTTATTAAAAAAAAAAAAAGAAAAGAAAAAAGAATCCCACACGCATTCAGTCATCCATCCAACTGGGTTGTTGTCAAAGTGAATGGGAGTTATGGTACATAAGAGTGTTAAATAAACAATGTCCTTCCCATCTGTCAAAATCAAAAATCTAATTAAGTATTTACAATAAGAATAGCAAACGGCACCGTTGGAGCTTTTATAATTCATACTCCACATGATCAAAACAGACAAGTGCCTGTCATACTTCTGGTTAGCAAACCTCCACATTTCTATTTCAATGCTTTAACCTTCTGACCCCAGAAAAAACACACTAGTGGGTTGGAAGACATGGCAAAGCTCCACCATTTATCATAGCAAGAAATGGGAAAAATGGGAAAAGCGGTAAATTTTGCAATAGTCTATAAAACTGTGTTACATGTCATTCTGTTGGTAAATGTAATCAAATGATTTTAGCAATACCACCTTATTCTACATATCAAAATAAATAATCATCATCAAAACAACAAACAAAGAAACATCACCTGCATTAACAAGATTCAGTAAAAATAAGCGACCAACAGACTTGTGACAAAGATTTAGGCTCTTTCTGCTTAACTGAGCTGAACTGCAAATACTTGAATAAATAGAAGAAAAGCATGGAAGCAAATTAAAATGCAAGTAGAAAAGTATGATTTATGATTTCTGGTAGTATAGCTTTGTTATAAGACATTTTTGAGCTTTTTTTTTTTTTTTTTAAACTTCCAGCTAAAGTTGTGCTGTTTACATGGAGGCGTAGGACTTTATATTGCAGTGAAAGAAGAGTTCACTTTCAACGAAATTGTGACTGTAGCAGCTGACGCCCTTGAGCTGCTTGGGATCAGAGGGTGAAACCACAACACTGTAGCGTTGAGCAAAACAGAAATAAAGCCTATGCTTAGATAACCTTGTGAAGTATTTTTTACTTTGGTATTAAATTTGTACTGTTTGACCTAAACTGTACAGTATGTGTGCATTCCCCTCTCATTATTACGTATACTTGGTTACCAGTAGTTCCTCATTATTTCTTTTGATTCTGCTCCAATAAACTGTAAAACTTTGTAACACTCCCACAGTACTGGAGGACACAACTTGACATAATTTGGCCAGCATTTTGTCCTTAATATTAAGCGCAGGAAAACAAAATCTGATTACTCCTAACAGAATAATCATCAATTTTTTGTGTGCAAGCAATGCTTGAAGACATTAAATCTGAAGAATTTTGCCAGGACAGATGTTGACCTGTGGATACCCACAATAAACTCGAACTTAAAAATGGATGCCTTGAAATTAGCTCAAGGTTACAGGTGTGCTCAGTTTCAGTATAAAGCTGCTGTTACTTTGGGGAATAGCCTCTGCAACAGGATAACTTAGAGGGTTAAAAGACAAAGGAATAGAAATAATTGTATTTAGCAAATACTGTGAAACTTACCTGTAGGTGTGTCCATCACACAGACACTGATATATACAGGCAGACAAGGAGGCAGCCAGGGTGTGCATCACATAGATCTGAAAACCATAATTAAAAGGATTAGCCTTAATGGTTTAATGAAGGTGCATGTTTTTCTTCTATATATATGATAGAGACTTCTTGTGGTGCCAGATTTGACAGCAATTCCATTCAGCTGCTTAAATTCTTTTGGCTTTACAGCAACAGAACTTGAACTTTGTTCACACTCACTTCACTAAACTGATATTTCTCAAGGAAGAGTAAAGCAAAGTTGAAAGGAGAGCGAATACTGGAGGTAAATGCATCTATCTGATACAAACATGACCTCTAACGAATGCTAATGCTTCTTAGCATCTTCAGGATGTTTAATTGGATAACTGTTTGTAGCACAATAACTGTAAAAATGAAATGTGAATGTCCGCAGTGCTGTCTAACACCAGCACATGTATGTACTGCGTTCTCTAAAAGTGTAGAATATTAACATATTTTATTGTGTCATTGAACACATCTCACAGTATTACAGCCTGGTCCAATAAAAATGCAATATATAACTCTTACCAACAAAACAAAGCTCAGTCTTTGCTGTTTGAAACAAAGAAAGAAAGAAACAGCCTCACCTCGTTGTTAACAACATCAGGATGTGGAGGAGAATCGAGTGCATTTATGGTCTGCAAGATGTCATGAGTCAGATTGGTCAGGTAGATGATGGGATTGGCCACCACTGTCTTTACGTTGGCTGTACAAGCCATGAGAAGAGGGATAGAGGTGGGGTGGGAACTGGACGTCACCACAGATTGGATGGAGTCATCCTGACAGCAGAAGTCAAAGAGAAACATTAAATGTCTACAGTATGTTAGCTAAAAAAAACAAAAAAAAACACATATCTAACTCAATGTGCATGCTGTACACATGATTATTATATAACACATCGAATTCAAACTCTCACATTCATTCACTGGGACATACATATGTATACACATAACCTAACCTCCTACAACAGTAAAAAAAATAAGAAAATGCATTCAACGTTCTCATTTTATTTTTAGAGGGTAAAAGAGAGCTCACAAAGAGAATGAGGAACTTAAGGGAGCTGCTTTGAACTTTTGAAACAGCAGCTTTTTCCTGAGCCATAATAAAGACAAGGTGAGCCAATTGCTGGGAATGTTATACATGATTTCTACATGCATTTTCCTGTGTATGTGTGGATGACAGTTAAAGAGCTAAAAAGAATGCCTCGTTTTCTGTGCATTTCCCAGATTCCTGAACATGACTCCGTGCGTGTCTGAATACCACAGTCTTATGTTCGTCACCCTTTATGAATCACATTCAGTTGTCACTAACCTGCTCAACTGATGCTCTACAGGCTGACTGAAGTCAAGACAAAAGGAAAAATACAAAAATTTCCTCGACAACAATGGAGAAATTTGACAACCATGGGACCAGAGTGGGGACAAAAGAAACTGCTTTTATACCAAAATCAAAGTAGGAGAGTAGAAAGGACTCCCAGTGCCCATCGACTGTGCTAACATTCAAGAGCGCTGTTCCCATGTCAGCTCATTGAGTTGTTTACCGCCTAAAATTTGACTCAACCTTCTAATAGTCAGCCTACGGCGAAACCTCCCTCCAGAGCTCGAAGAATCAGCACAACCTGTCAGCCCGATGCTGGAGGTGTACAGACAATCGCCGGCACACAATAACTCGGTCTGAGTGTGTGGGCGTGTGTATGTGTAACATGGGAATGTGGTTGCATTAACACAAGCCTTTCAGATAGCTTCATGTTCGTCTTTCATGCGTACTTTGCTGCTCATCTGCTCAGTGTGATCTGTTGAACAATATGGCAGCTCTTCCCACTGGAATAAATGTTTCTGCAGCTGATATTTCCTTCAGTTTTGTTTTTATCTTGTAATCTACATAATCACCAACAATTAACAAGCGTAATTTTTAGTTTGTGCAAGCAGGTACAATGAGTACTTTGGACAGAGAGTCAAGACACAGATATGACTGCCTGTCTTAATTCACCAATTAAAAATGAAATTACCAGAGCTATGCTTGTCTACACAAGGAGTCCAAATAACAGAAACAAATCTGACAAAATACGAGGCTGTAACTATAATCACTGACGTGTCTAAATGATTAAGTACTTGTTTCATCGCTGCCAACCTAAAAAATAATCATTTAGTATAGTTTGGCAAAAGCTGAAAACTCAGAGTAAACACATTGTCACCCAAAAATTCTCATGCTATGCCTGTCAGTGTCCTTTAGTGTGCTTCTGTGTATCTTTTAATTACCTGGTGAGACTCTTGAAGCAGCAATATGAGCTCCATGCGCACAGAAGCCAATCCTCCACCGTGGGAGCCGTGCAAGCTGCAGTAGCTCAGAAACATCCTCAGTAAGGGCTGGTTGCTCTGCAGCCAGTGTCTCCTGCTCTTCTGGCTGTCACCACGTGGGCTCCCAGGCTAAAAAATAAATAAATAAATACATAAATTTTGCACCAGTACTTATATAGACAAATCATGCAGCATCAGTGTAAATATGCCAACATTATCCAGCTGGCTAGTGTTCGAACAAAAGTCACCCAGTGGCATGTCAAACACAATCCCAAGCAATATTATTAACCAGTTTTAACAACAATAAGCCAAATACATGATTGATGATATCATTTTACTACATAGCTGGTGTATTGTGCAAGGGTTTGTACGATTAGGTGTGCAGCTGAAACTGAATCAATAGTTGAGAAAATACCAACATTTGAAGCCAAATGTCAGATACCCCCAACAACAAAAACAGAGCTCTGGCAAATAGAGATTCGAGGGAGAGTGGTGCAACACATTCACATTTTTACACCAGGCATCGTGCTGTTGTCTTATTTTTTTATTATAGCAAACAGCCAGCTTTCAACACCCACCTGTTCCTCCTCTACCAATCCAGAAACAGGGCCATCGCCCTGGACAGACAGCTCTGGCAGGCAAGGTTTATAGCTGCAGCAATGCTGGAGAGCCACCACCTAGGGAGTAAACAATTCTGTCTTAAAAACTGTATATTAAGAGGGAACTGAACAGTCATTCATGGAACACAAAGCAAAACATTTCATCAAGTAATTTACCTACTGTCTCAATTTCTTAAAAGAAAACAAGCTACACCATTGTGACGTTTATACGTACTGACACAGTGAACACAGAGAAACTGTTCAAACAATGAGCATGAAGACAGGAGAGTTGTGTGGGAATTACACAAGTTCTAAAAATTTTATTGGGTGAAATTAAGTGTGTAGTCAGACTAATCTCACAACATTAAGGAATACTAAAACTAAAGTTTAATTATACAATTTGAAATTTGATCTTCAAGTCCGTAACAGAGTTTTAATGGGTTCGTACCTCTCTTTCTAACCACTGGTAGAGCTGGTAACGTAGCTTCCCTCCTTCCAGTTCATACCCTGTAGACAGTGTTCGGAGCTCATTGGTCATAATCTTCAGGCAGGCAGTGAACTTCATCTGAGCCACCAAGATATCATCAGACGGTGTGATGAAATCATTGCTGTCTTCAGCGACCTCTCCTACAGCTGTCTCCGTTACCGCTGACATGGCCTCCTGCATGTCTTGGAACACACTGCTGTCTGCAGTTCTGCTGCTTTTACCATTTTTAGCTTCTTCTTCATCCTCATCATCATCATCTTTGTCGCTGTCCCACTTCAGCTCCAGGGGCTGATCTGGTAGTGTCAGTGACGGCTGGCTCCAATCAAAACTCAACACTGAATCGGACCGGCTGTTGAATAAGCTGTTCCCGTCAGACTCGTAGCCGTTCAGAGCCGGCTGAGACCAGTCTGGCTCTGATGCACTCCTACTCCCATCACTGAGCTCAGCAGCAATGCTTGTTTCCTCCTGGTCCGGGGGTTTTGAATGTTTGCGGACTTTGGGCATCTTGGAGAGGACTTCAAGTGCTAGCATGGGGCAGCCAGCATGCAGGTGTGCATATGCGGCTGTGAAAAATAGTCTTCTCTCATCCAGGCTTATGGAGTCAGCTCTGCGACCCTCAGCGGTCAGGCCAACCTTAGCCTTGTCTGAAGAGCCAAAATGCCGGCGAAGGAGAAGCGGGTGAGTGCGGAGATAGATGTAAAAGTTGAAAACCTCAGGGTTACATGTAGACACAAAAGGACCTGTCAAAAAGAAACGGGAAAAAAGTCTTTCATCTGTGTTGGTGACAAAAACAGACTAGTAGAAGAACCATTTCCAGCTTACTATAAGTCAGTGTTATGTTCTCTGTAAGCACACCGAGTACTCTGAGAACATCATTTATGAAACACATGTAGCACAGGGATGTTTACCTGGGACCGGTTTGGCACTTAAGGCAAAGTGAGGATGATATTAAGTTCACTTCTTCATCTATTCTTTAGGTGCGCTTTGTATATTTTCTTTAATTAAATGGAGTTCTGTGTTGAGCAAGCTGCAATTACTTGTGCAATTTCACTTCACTTTGGGGACCAAAAATAGTTGCAAAGCCTGAACAGTTTGTGAAAGCAGACGATTTGACCTCATAGTGTCACATTGCAATCTGCAGCACTTATCGTCTATCTCCTTGTTTTAATGTGCAAAGCTGTACATGATAGGCCTGCGAGTTTTAACATGTTATGGAAACTTTTAATGCACTAACATGGGGGCTGCTGTGGCTTAGGTGGCAGAGCGGGTTGTCCAATGATCAAACGGTTGGTGGTTTGATTCCCACTCTGTCCTAATCATGTGCTGTTGTGTCCTTTGGCAAGACACTTTACCCGCCTTGCCTCCAGTGCTGCTCTCACACTGGTGTATGAATGCGTGTGAATGTTGGTGGTGGTCGGAGGGGCGGATTGGCAGCCACGCTTCTGTCAGTCTGCCCCAGGGTGAGAATGTGTGAGTGAATGAATAATGGATGCATTGTGAAGCGCTCTGAGTGCCCAGAAAAGCGCGATATAAATCTAATCCATTATTATTAATAATACAAAGTATTGCTTGATTAACATGAAAAATACCATGTCAGTACACAAAGCCAGAACATGTGTGAAATAACCCGTTATATTTCCTTGCGGACTCTCATAATTTAGTACAAAAAAATGCAAAAATTAGTCTGAAACCGTGAACTCAGGGGTAATGGATACATAGGTCATAAATTTATTTTTAAAAAATTTGTAGGTAAATAGCAGTGCAAACCACCAGTACTAGTTGACCTACCACTGTCACATTTGCTCTCAGTGGGCCGAGATCTGCTGCTGTTAGACGGCTGCTCGAGGAGAGCGTCCAAGGCTCTGCTGTAGTCTTCCAAGACCCAATGAGCCATGCTCCTCAGAAATGGGTCCTGGTGGGCTGGAATCTAAAGTAAACAGAGAATGACAACAGCTGCAGCTCATTCTGAGTTCTCCCAAGCATTTATCAAATTGATGAATTCATACAATTGGATAATTTGATCAAATAAATTGATCATAAACAGCAACAGGATGACATTTCAAGTCTGCAATATACACAGAAACAAACTCTGTGCACCTGTTTGTCGTGTCCCAAAACATGTCTCTGAAGGATCTTTTTGTAGGTGGATGCTGTCTCAAACTCAGACTCATACAATCTGGAGATCACCAGGGCCAGCTGGAGGTCCTGCATTTTCTCTAAACACACCTGGAAAAGGAAATAAAGCATTCACACTCAGTTCTGCTTCTTGGACAGGACTGAAGTGGATAAGAGAAGACACAAGCTAACAAATAATGTTTATTTTGGATGCACAGTGATCCAGTAGGACATCCTCATCTGCAGTCGTAGCTTTCTTGTTTTTCATCTGTTCAAAGGGGAAGAACCAAAAACGAAAAAAAAATAAAATCCTGTGCTCACAGCAAAAAGAAGGTTGATAGTTGACGTTGTTATGGTTTCTCCCAAATGGTAAGGTGTGAGGTGCATTTCAATGAGACTACCTCCCAGCCAGAGAGGCTGCACAAAGTCAGTGAGAGCCCTTTGCCTGGCTGATGCTCATTTCCATAAACTGCTTAGAGAAGTCCCAGTTACTCATGCAGATGAAATAATGTGACTTGCTGCTCTGGGGAGTTTCTAAGCAGACATAACCTTGATAAATAAAAAGTTAATCAAGATGACCAGAAATAGCCCCACTGATATGGAGAGCAGTACATTTTTGCGGCTTAATTTAACCCGGGGAGTAGGCAACCTTTCTAACAACCATGCATAACAAATGCAGGTTTACACATGAAATTAGGAATTCAGTAGTGTCCCTTTTTACTAAGCTTTAATAGGAGTGTGGTGATGCTGGATTATGAATGTGATAACAGGCAAATAAAAAAACAAATCTTTTCATAAAAAGGTGGAATGACAGCAGCACCCACAAGTCAACTGCTAACATTACTAATTCATAAGTGTGCTGTACTAAACGCTCTTGACAAAGACCCCACTGTGGGAATGTATTGTACTGTTTTAATAATGAAAAGAATGCACACAATAGGAATACTGGTGGAGCGTTCCGTTTCTGTGAATGTGGTTTCTCTGCTTCTTGCGATAGCATTTAACACTGCCCTTGACTTTGAAATGCTAGAAAAAAATTACAATGTCACACACAGCTGGCAAATAAGAAGCACTTGAGTTAACTCATACTGAAAGCAAGGTTTCTAACTTAGGTTTATCCGACTGGGAAGTGCCTGTGCAATTGAAGGAACAAGTGCTTCTTGGAAACATAGTGTGTCATGTCTGTTTTCCACTTGCCTCCACAGCATCCTTAAGGGAACCGGCTAGAAGGAAGAATGCTGCAGAATGCTGGAACCGCTGCTTTCCCAGCAGAGAGAAAGCATTTTTCAAAGCTGCTTTCCTCCACCGATCCTCGCTGAAGTTGTTGCGGAAAAACTCTGTCATTTTCGCATTCTTCTGAGACCTGGAGACGAAGACATTACAGATTGAAAACAGCTATATAGATGTCAGTGATCCTCAGTAATCTGACAGAACTGATCTCAGTTAGGATAGAGGTACATACTGTGATGATTGTTCGTGTATGTGTGCGAGTTTGTATTTTATATGCAAAATCATGTCAGTTCTGCCTACCTGTACAATCCCCAAACCACTGCCTTCTTTTTCAGTGCAAGGTAAAATATAGCTGCATCCAGGGGATCATTGCTTCTCTGAAAAGATGCCTTGGCAACCTGACAAAATAGAAGGGAAAAAACACATATAGCTAACACCTCCATCTCCTCAGGCTCTACAGTGTTATATACAATACAAGCTGTATCTTCATGGGTCATTTCAGGGACCAACTCATATTTTGTTATACTGCTGTATTTCAGAGCCACTTTAACAAAACTCCACTTAATTTTGAAATTGAATAGTCAATATTGAGCACACAGAGCTAACAAAAACGGCCAACCTTCAAAGCCTTTAAGTGTAGAATTTTTAAGTGCATCTTTAAAACTAGTCTGCATGAGTTGTGTTTAAAGAAAGAGGAGACAATCCTGATGGAAATTGGTTCAGTCTGTGTGTTGTTCAGTGTGTAAACAGTCAAAAAAGTTCACATTTATAAGACTTTCAAATAAGCTATAAGTAAAAGATGAGAGGAAAAAAATGTCCAACTTTTAAAATGTAGAAAAGAACTTCATATTAATTACTAGACTGTGCCTCTTAAAAAAATGCATTTGACACTGAAACGAAGACTATAACATCTGATATGAATACAAACTGAGCACTAAAGTAACCAAGAGAAATACCTCCATTTATACACTAATTTGCTATTAATTGCTTGATCAGTGTTTTACATGTCAGTTGAGACAACTGAAATGATAAAGACGACTATGTAATGTCATTAGCTGACTCACCTTCTCAATGCACCTGCGCAGCTTGTTGGTGCTGCGCAGCCACCAGCCCACTCCCATGGAGCGCAGCTCAGGCCAGGTGGGTTCTCCCTTCTGTAGGGCAGGCAGCATGTTCAGCAGTTCCTCCTCGGCTTCAGAGTGGAAGGCCCAGGCATAATGACATGTTGACAGGCCTACCGAGAGGAAAAACAGAACATGGATGTTTCACAATTAGAATTTTATTGTTTGGTTATCAGCACAACAAAAGAAAATTGACTTAACAGGCTGACTAAGACATCAGCTTGACTGAGTGAATACAGGTACAAAAAGGAATAAATAGTCAAAGACGTGAGTTTTCTCAGACAGCTTTAGTGTTGTGCTGCTGCCCAATGAGGAGTTCTATGGGAACAGTCACAGCTTGCTTGGAGGCAACTTTACTGCAGTAGTTAAGGATGACAAATAGACTTTGGCTTGTTCACTTATCTTACTGAGACTTTTGCAGTCAAGAATTTACAACTGAGACCATCAATAACCTCCTCTCTTTCTAGCTTTAGGAATCTCTAAAGTCACTGCCCTGATACCTCGGCAGGCACTGGAGCATTTTCTGAAAGAAATTGGCACCTGGCACTTTATTCAGCAAGCTACAAAACTTATATTAAAACTTTCCACATCAAATACTTAGTGTGATATTTTTAAAGGGCATTTAACTTAGCATTTAACAGAATTCTACCTGCTGCATGCATATCTGCGCCAGCTATTAAATGCCCAAAATAGAAAAACTGTTTCAAAACTGCTATACCTTGCCGTAGCAGCTGTACTCGGTGTGCTGGAGGCAGGGAGGTAGAGAGGAAGGTATGGAGTCTGACAGCCAGCAGGAACTTCAAACCACACTCATCCAGTGTCTCTCCACCTGGTAAACGAATGATAATAGATAATGGTGTACAATGAAATGCTTATGTACTAAGTTTTTCTGTTTCTTTAACTAACCTATACTGTACTGTATATTGTTTGTATTTCAGTGCAGTACCTTTGCTCTTGCCCTGGCAGTCCTTGAGGTCTGTGCTTGTGGTAGCAATCGTGTCTGCGAGCGCCATGAGTGACATCTGCTCCATACGAGTTAAACCTGGCAAACTGGAGTGGAGGAGGTGGCTGGACAGAACCTGGGCATGTTCTGGACCAAAGTCTGTAGGACTATACTGGGACAGGTCTATAACCTACAGGCAGGGATCAAAAGAGAGTAGTTTGATTTAATTTATAGGACATCACAGGCAGGAATGTTTAAACGTACAAAGCAGCATGGATAGTTTTAACCTACACGGCAGGCATGATAATGGATGTGCATATCAACTATAAAAACTTTCTTCATATATCAATATTTAATGCCATAGCTAGGGCCACCATTAGTTTTAACTGGTCTATAAAAATAATCCTGATATGTTAAACTATGTAAGTCTTAGCATCACGCTAGTACACCAAAAGAGCCCAAAATGCTTCTGATCGTGCTCATTTTTCATAATTCTCTTGCAACCACGTACAAGCTAACAGAAACTGACCTTATTCCCCGTTTCCTCTTGATCACTGTCCAGGGGGTCCAGGTCGACCATGTTGGGTGTATGAAAGAGCTCATCATAAGCATCAGTATGGCTGGAACCATGCCCACTGTCTCCACTCACGCTGCTCACTTTATCTGTACGGAGGTGCAGGACAGAACTAAATTACACAAGACACATAATTTCATCAAGGCCTGGAGACACGTTCCCTCCTGCTGAGGAGACAGCAGACTGAATTAAAATATCAAAGAGCAAGATTTTTTTTTTTTATTGCTGTGCGCATGTTTCTGCTTTCATTCTTCACATTTTACATCCACAGACACACAAGTGGGAAAAGCATAGCAAGAAGAGTGGGTTATTATTCTCACTTCCTTGCACCATAAAGCAGGGTGACAACTGCTGTTCCATTTTAAATACTGCTTCTCTGGATTTGTTTGTGTAACTGCTTAAAATTATACCTGGGGAACATTCTAGACGGTTGTCAGAGTTAAAATCAAATTACAATCTACTTCATTTCTACCATATTTCAGCAAAAGCGGTGTAGCTCTTGCTTTAAGTGCAGAATTGGTATTACCTGCAGATACACGGTCATAAATCAGAAAGTGAAAATGCAAAATGCCAGATTAATAAAAATGATTTAAAAAAAACAAAAACAAATAGTAACAAAAACTCCCAATTTGATGGCATTGTAGTCATGCTGCAGAACACATTTCTCCCAAGAACAATAGTAATAATTCTATAATAAATCTTGAGTGCATTTCAATGGAGTCTGTTAAAAAAATGTTTTTGTTGGATTCAAATTTCTGCACATGAAGATATTTTTTTCCAGTCAAAGTTTAGACTTTCATAATATGGTTATATTTTCAGTACTTTTCTTTACTCAATCGATAAACACTACAAAAAGATTACTATCATCTTATTTGTATTTACTACTGAATCTGTTTTCTGTCAAACTTCATTTTCTATGCTCACCAG